>NC_136789.1:53554432-53651914 GCF_951216825.1 Electrona antarctica | reverse complement strand
TGAGTCTCTCTCTCTCTCTCTCTCTCTCTGAGTCTCTCTCTCTCTCTCTCTCTCTCTCTGAGTCTCTCTCTCTCTCTCTCTCTCTCTGAGTCTCTCTCTCTCTCTCTCTCTCTCTCTGAGTCTCTCTCTCTCTCTCTCTCTCTCTCTGAGTCTCTCTCTCTCTCTCTGAGTCTCTCTCTCTCTCTGAGTCTCTCTCTCTCTCTCTCTCTCTCTGAGTCTCTCTCTCTCTCTCTCTCTCTCTCTGAGTCTCTCTCTCTCTCTCTCTCTCTCTCTCTCTGAGTCTCTCTCTCTCTCTGAGTCTCTCTCTCTCTATCTCTCTCTGAGTCTCTCTCTCTCTCTCTCTCTCTCTCTGAGTCTCTCTCTCTCTCTCTCTGAGTCTCTCTCTCTCTCTCTCTCTCTCTCTCTCTCTGAGTCTCTCTCTCTCTCTGAGTCTCTCTCTCTCTCTCTCTCTCTCTCTCTGCTCACCTCTCTCTCTCGAGTCTCTCTCTCTCTGAGTCTCTCTCTCTCTCTCTCTGCTCACCTCTCTCTCTCTCCGAGTCTCTCTCTGCTCACCTCTCTCTCTCTCTCTCTCTCTCTCTCTCTCTCTCTCCGAGTCTCTCTGCTCACCTCTCTCTCTGAGTCTCTCTCTCTCTCTGCTCACCTCTCTCTCTCTCTCTCACTCTCTCTCGAGTCTCTCTGCTCACCTCTCTCTCTGAGTCTCTCTCTCTCTCTCTGCTCACTCTCTCTCTCTCTCTCTCCCCGAGTCTCTCTGCTCACCTCTCTCTCTGAGTCTCTCTCTCTCTCTCTGCTCACCTCTCTCTCTCTCCGAGTCTCTCTGCTCACCTCTCTCTCTCTCCGAGTCTCTCTGCTCACCTCTCTCTCTCTGAGTCTCTCTCTCTCTCTCTCTGCTCACCTCTCTCTCTGAGTCTCTCTCTCTCTCTCTGCTCACCTCTCTCACTGAGTCTCTCTCTCTCTCTCTGAGTCTCTCTCTCTCTCTCTGCTCACCTCTCTCTCTGAGTGTCTCTCTCTCTCTGCTCACCTCTCTCTCCGAGTGTCTCTCTATCTCTCTCTCCGAGTGTCTCTCTCTCTCTCTGAGTCTCTCTCTCTCTCTGAGTCTCTCTCTCTCTCTCTGCTCACCTCTCTCTCTGAGTGTCTCTCTCTCTCTCTCTCTCCGAGTCTCTCTCTCTCTCTGAGTCTCTCTCTCTCTCTCTGCTCACCTCTCTCTCCGAGTCTCTCTCTCTCTGACGAGGCTTTTTGACTGAGCTCCTGTCTGAAGGATGCTGATTGGGCAAGCTGAAGGGTGCATGCAGCTGAACAGTAGTGGAAGGAGGGATGGGCACAGAAAACGCAGAGCCCATGCAGTAAAAGACTCCTTCATTACTAAATTATAATACACCATCATCTTATTCTGCCTCTATACTTGTAGCGAGTCATAGTCTCCCATTGCCGTCATTTCCCCCCCGGCCCGCACCGTATTCCTTGCACATGCAGAAACGATCACACAGGACATCGCATTATATGCATATTCATTTTAATTTATATACCGGTATGTATTTATATTAACATGGAAACATGTGGAGCCAAATATATGAAATGCTCTGTGGCTCTTGAAAGGTTATTGGAGCCTATATTGTTTGTTTGGTTGTATGTATTGTCCTAGTCTCGTCTTTTTCATGTATGTTTGTTTAAATTCAATAAAAAGTCACAAAAAAAGAAAGGTTAGTAAAACGCTCAAAATTAGCTGGCAGGGGCTGATTTATTGAGGCATTTACTCAGAAATGAGTTAATCCATTTAGACCTGAGGACGATTCTACAAATGCCTTCTAAATCCTGGCAGTTTTCTGAAAAACCGTATGTTTCTATGTTAGTCGTTCTCAAACATTTTCATGTCAAGGACCCCCAAAAATGATATGCAATTGGCCGCCGACCCCCATCTGAAAATATGTTGTTCCAGGGACCCCCCCCCCCCCCCCAGAAGCAAATATACGAGTTAAAAAACGTTCGCTCTGAAAGAATATATATATATAAAGATCTGCGCCACATTTTCACCATGAGCTACTGTATGAGCTTGTAGATCTGCTATTTTTCAACAGCTAAAGCATAACGGTTAAACACCACAGGGGTTCCCGTACAGAAAGGAGTTAAGGACTATGGAGACCTCGTCCACGGTGGTGGCAGGTACTTCACCCCTGCCCCCGTTCCCCACACACAGGATATGGAGCGTGGCGGCGGTGGCCTGTTTGGCACCGGCTCCGAAGTCAGTCACAAGTAAAAATCACTCTCATTTCCCCCCATAGACGCTATTTTAAAGTGGGCCATGATCCAGGAAAGGTTGAGAACCGCTTTTCTATGAAGGGATTTTGTGTTTTTTTACCTCCAAACTGCTTCACTCTATAGCTCTGACCCTGTTGCAGGTGTACCCGTTAGCGTTAATTGGTAATTAATTGAAGTGGGAATTAGCATAATAGGCTCACAGCAGCCGTGCAAAGAGTGTATTCTGTATGGCTGCTCTATACTGGCGCAGTAGTTCATCTGCATACTATAGTGTCAACTACATGTCTATCATGTAAGTAATAACAATATAACTGATAGGTCACCTGGAAGCAGCAAAGGCCTATTTTTTTCAGATGGGGGGGTCGGCCGTCGGCGGCCATGAATTAGTCAATATAGTTGACATGAAACAGTTTGAGAACGACTGATGAAGACATTTGTAACCAGATTTGATTGAGAGCCTGCCATCGTGCAAACTGCAGCTTTTCACCAGAGGAGAAAAACTTTTTTTTTTTTTTTCCCAAAATGAGTTAATAGCACAGACGGACTCTTCACATACTAGAGCATGTCTGAAATAAGTGTCAGAGCTGAAATCGACATGTAAATATGAAATAAATGCTTAAACATGTAAGCTAGGTGTAATGTTAGAGACCACAGAAGTGAACCTTTCAAGCCTGTTTTCTCAACTCGCTGTTTCTCTGCAAGACATCACTCTATAAGCCATATCTCCAAAACTGGTGTGTCAAACTGAACGACCAATATGTCAATTTGAAAAAAATCGTCACATCTGCAGAATCAGTTCTCAGGTCTAAATGGGGTAACTCACCTGGTATACGTAGCAACAAAGAGCAGTGCGTGGGTGGCGTGGGATCAACGTTTGCGGCAGAGTGAGATCAGAGCGGTGTGTACGGGCCGATTCATACTCCTATTTTAGAGCCGAATAAAAGTTGGTTCGGCGCTGTAGAGCCTACAATGTGACGTCATTTGAGGTTCGGGGGGGGCGGTACCGTCCTAAAGTCGGCTCTTTGGTGCTACTGAAAGTTTCTGACGAGGCCGAAATCATTTCGGCACTACAGCGCCGAAACAGCGGTAAAATAGGAGTATGAATCTGCCCTAAGGTGGTAGCCAGGGTCTCTTCACTGTGGCATATATATAGCCTGATCCAGTCTTTTAAGAGTAATCCTCTTGAATGTACACACACACA
Source organism: Electrona antarctica (assembly GCF_951216825.1). Lineage (NCBI taxonomy): Eukaryota > Metazoa > Chordata > Actinopteri > Myctophiformes > Myctophidae > Electrona > Electrona antarctica. The sequence goes on along the minus strand of NC_136789.1, from coordinate 53,648,460 downwards.
CACACACACACACACACACACACACACACACACACACACACAACACACACACACACACACACACACACACACACACACACACACACACACACACACACACACACACACACACACACACACACACACACACACAACACACACACGTCAATTTATCAATGTCTAAATCAGCGGAAGTTGAAAATGTAAGTAAAATTACATAATTACATTTATATGAACATCTTCAGATTCAAATGAACACACGCACGCCAAAATGACTGCATTCTATATTCAGTGGACAGGGCTCCCAGACATAGATCACCAACGATCCGGGACGCCCAGACCAGACCCCTCCATCACAACACGCACGCACGCACTGCACGCACGCACGCACACACACACTAAAATGACATAATTACATTTATATGAACATCTTCAGATTCAAATGAACATGCACTGCACTGCACACACGCACACCAGAATGACTGCATTCTATATTCAGTGGACACACACACACACACACACACACACACACACACACAACACACACACACACACACACACACACACAGACACACACACACACACACACACACACACACACCACACACACACACACACACACACAGCCATTGCAACAGATGTCAAGCCTCTACCGCCCCCAAATACACACACGCACGCACACACTTCTGCAATGATCTGCCCTCCCAAGGTCATGGTCAGAATACAAGGAAAGCAGTCAGCAGTGCAGATGTCATGGAAAAGGAATGAAAAGATTATTTTATCCTGCGTTCGTTTCAATTGGAAGAGGGGCGCGTGCGCTCGTGTGTGCGTGTGCGTGCGTGCGTGTCTGAGAGGGGAGGTAGGGTCCTGGGCTTAACAAGGGCTCTCTTTGAGAGGGACACGAGTAGAATAAATGGTCACAAGATAGAGACAAGAAAATCCCAATGTTTTTTTTTCCTGAAAATTGAACAGCAAGCATGCATATCCATTTGGTCTTTCTCCCTATACTACAGTCTGCATCACCACAAGCACAACTTCTCCTCATTGTTTTGAGCAGTGCCTGTCTGTCTGTCTGTCTGTCTGTCTGTCTGTCTGTCTGTCTGCCTGCCTGCCTGCCTGCCTGCGTACGAACAGCTGCAATACGCTGGGGTGACCTAAAGTGGCACTGTTGAGCAGCCATTCACACTGAGCACTATATATAAAGTATAACTGCCAGCCAGCCATGCGGTGTTGTTGAGCAGTCTGCACCGCTCAATTCACAGGGGTGTGATTATTTTCTTTTTTTTTCAGATACACGTTAAAGGTGAACGCTAAGGGGTGTGTTAAGGTTTTTGCATTATTAGGGGTGGGGGCGCGCATCTCTTTTGGGGTGTTGCGTCTGCCGTAATGTTTGTTGTGGGGTGGTTTGTGGGTGGGGGTGGGGTTATGTATTTTTGTTTTCTGTTTGTTTTGTCTGTTTTTGTCTGCCTTTTATTTGATCCTGTATTTACTTTTACTTTTATTATACTTTTTATTGATCCTGTATTTAAGGTTTGTTTGTTCTGTATTTAATGTCTTTATTCTTGTACGTTATACTTGTGGGGTTTATGAAGAGAAGCTGTTAATGCCACCATTTATTATTTTCCAACTCCAGTATTTCAATAATGCTTCTGTGAAAAAAACAATACACAAAGTTATAAAAAAAAAAAGGTGAACGCTAAGCCCTACGAAAGCCCTCTCTATCCCAGTGGTTCTCAAGCGGTGGTCCGGGGACCGCCAGTGGTCCTCCAGGGGGTTTCCATGCAGGGGGTCCCCAGCTATAAAATGACAGAGTTGAAAGCCAAATTACAATTTAGGCATTTAGCAGACGCTCTTCACCACTTTTCAACCTATACCTTCATTGGCCCTCACTAATGTTCATGTTAACCCAGTTTGGGGCGGGAACCCCTTTTGGTGTTTTAACTAAGCATTATGTTATACTTTAGCTATTGAAAAATAGCAGATCTACAAGCTCGTAGCGCGCCACCGAGTGGCGCGCCACCGAGTGGCGCGCCACGAGCTTGTAGATCTGCTATTTTTGAAAAGCTGCTGTGGGCAGCTCAGAAACCCGTCCACCAGTGACATCATCGATGGGGGAATCCAAGCTAATAGAAACTGCAGGCTTTCTATTGCTGAAAAGTTGCAATGCGAAAATGGAAGCCGTATCGTTCTCACGATAATACAAATCTATGTATATATACAGTATGCCTAATGATGATGTCACTGGTGGACGGGTTTCGGAACTGCCCACAGCCCTCCTCCTATGAGACATGAGACGGGGTAGGAAAAGATGGTATTTGGTGGTATTTTATCATGAAGATAAGTTGAAAAGTGGTCCTTTAATTCAGAGCGATTTACAGTAAGCAAGAACACCACAAATGGATACTTATAGACGCTCAAGAGTGTAAAATGAAACTTCATTTAGGATTATACATAATTAGAGAATGTAGAAGAATTGTGATTTTGATCAACGCTTGCCTGTTCTCTCTCCTAATGGTACCACATCAACACAGCATGGAATTGTCAATTGTGGACAAAATCTTATCCAACAACAACAAAATATTCTTTCGTTTTGGTTCCGAGAGGCTAAATGTCATCAAATGGTGGTTCCGTGGCTCAAATGCCAAAAGAAATAATGGACCTTGATATGAAAAGGGTTGAAAACCACTGCTCCAGCCTATGACAAATAGCGGAAATAGTTGATCTACAAGCTCACAAGGTGTCACGTTGACAGTGGTTGAAGTGGTTATTTGTGACCAAATTTGACTGAGGGACTGCCATTGGAATGTCTTGAATTTTCGTTTTTTTCATGTCATATGAAAGCAGGGAATCATAGCTTCAAATTGACATATTGGTTGTTCAGTTTGACCCACCAGTATTAGAGATATGGCTTATAGAGTAATGTAATGTCATGCAGAGAAACAGCGAGTTGAGAAAACAGGCTTGAAAGGTTCACTTTCTGTGGTCTCTAACATTACACCTAACATGTTTAAGCATTTATTTCATATTTACATGTCGATTTCAGCTCTGACACTTATTTAAGACATGCTCTAGTATGTGAAGAGTCTGCCTGTTAACTCATTTTGAAGAAAAAAAAAGGTTTTCTCCTCTGGTGAAAAGCTGGGATTTGCACGATGGCAGGCTCTCAGTCAAATCTGCGGTCAAATTTATGGAACTATTAGGTTGTAGGCTATTTTATTTTAGCATTTTGATTTGTCATTTTTGATACATTTGCCTAATATGACATGCCCATAATAGAGACACTGCTTATTTATAGAAAATGTTAAAAATGAATGCTAGCATTTTATTTTCGACCCGCAAAGGCCCCCCCGGTGCTATTTTCAACTTTGAGATATTTGGCAGGAATTTCCTGAAGATTAATCACTTCCTACTCAGAGAGACTGGCATGCCAGGAAGCGTGGCCTGTCCATTATTTAAAAAAAATTGAATTACACTAGTTAAAACATTCTTACTGTCAACCGAGTGCCCCAACGTGGACACTCTCTATGACCTAGTGAGACTTGATTCTACAAATGTCTTCTAAATCCTGACAGTTTTCTGATTTTTTTTTAAAATAATGGGTAAACGCTATAAGGTGACACAGATGCATTCCAGGTCTTCATGGGATAAGGATATATTATGCATGCAGATACATCCAGATGAATCTGAGGAGGACACAGAGCTTTACATTGCACGGCTGCATGCGTGCGTAAGGGTCCATTTGGTTCCATTTGTACACTCTCAGAGTTACAGACCTGTAAGGGTCCATTTGGTTCCATTTGTACACTCTCAGAGTTACAGACCTGTAAGGGTCCATTTGGTTCCATTTGTACACTCTCAGAGTTACAGACCTGTAAGGGTCCATTTGGTTCCATTTGTACACTCTCAGAGTTACAGACCTGTAAGGGTCCATTTGGTTCCATTTGTACACTCTCAGAGTTACAGACCTGTAAGGGTCCATTTGGTTCCATTTGTACACTCTCAGAGTTACAGACCTGTAAGGGTCCATTTGGTTCCATTTGTACACTCTCAGAGTTACAGACCTGTAAGGGTCCATTTGGTTCTATTTGTACACTCTCAGAGTTACAGACCTGTAAGGGTCCATTTGGTTCTATTTGTAACACACTCAGAGTTACAGACCTGTAAGGGTCCATTTGGTTCTATTTGTACACTCAGAGTTACAGACCTGTAAGGGTCCATTTGGTTCCATTTGTACACTCTCAGAGTTACAGACCTGTAAGGGTCCATTTGGTTCCATTTGTACACTCTCAGAGTTACAGACATGTAAGGGTCCATTTGGTTCCATTTGTACACTCTCAGAGTTACAGACCTGTAAGGGTCCATTTGGTTCCATTTGTACACTCTCAGAGTTACAGACCTGTAAGGGTCCATTTGGTTCCATTTGTACACTCTCAGAGTTACAGACCTGTAAGGGTCCATTTGGTTCTATTTGTACACTCTCAGAGTTACAGACCTGTAAGGGTCCATTTGGTTCTATTTGTAACACACTCAGAGTTACAGACATGTAAGGGTCCATTTGGTTCTATTTGTACACTCAGAGTTACAGACCTGTAAGGGTCCATTTGGTTCCATTTGTACACTCTCAGAGTTACAGACCTGTAAGGGTCCATTTGGTTCCATTTGTACACTCTCAGAGTTACAGACATGTAAGGGTCCATTTGGTTCCATTTGTACACTCTCAGAGTTACAGACCTGTAAGGGTCCATTTGGTTCCATTTGTAACACACTCAGAGTTACAGACCTGTAAGGGTCCATTTGGTTCCATTTGTACACTCTCAGAGTTACAGGCCTGTAAGGGTCCATTTGGTTCCATTTGTACACTCTCAGAGTTACAGACCTGTAAGGGTCCATTTGGTTCTATTTGTAACACACTCAGAGTTACAGACCTGTAAGGGTCCATTTGGTTCCATTTGTACACACAGAGTTACAGACCTGTAAGGGTCCATTTGGTTCCATTTGTAACACACTCAGAGTTACAGACCTGTAAGGGTCCATTTGGTTCCATTTGTAACACACTCAGAGTTACAGACCTGTAAGGGTCCATTTGGTTCCATTTGTACACACTCAGAGTTACAGACCTGTAAGGGTCCATTTGGTTCCATTTGTACACACTCAGAGTTACAGACCTGTAAGGGTCCATTTGGTTTTACCATTATTATTCCTTGAAAAGTTCATATTTTGGACATAGTTGATATGGTACTTTTCCTTGCGCCTCCATGACGTTATGGAATAGTATTCATTTCTTTGAGGTTATATGGAGTCAGATGAGATTTGGTACGATTGATAAGGTGAAGTACGTTAAATAAAGCATGAAAACGTGATACTGTTCAACGCCAACCAGCCTCATGCAAAAGACAGTAGGTCTATTTGCATACAGCTGATAACCCCAGGCAGCTAACTCCCAATTTTAGCTCGCAACAGGTGGCAGGTGTGTGTGTGTGTGTGTGTCACTGTGTGTGTGTGTGTGTGTGTGTGTGCTCATAACTGCAGGGAATGTGATGTAACCGACACAAAACCTATTGAGACGGTGGTAAGAAGAGCCATCTCAGCTAACGACAGAGTTCCTATTTCAGAGAAAGACTTTTTTTTTAGGTTTTGTTTGTGTGCAAGCGTGCTTTAGAATGTGAATGCCGACTGCACTGAAGGCAATGCAATCGTGTATAGTGTCCATTATATTAACTGAAAATGAACCCATTTTGACCTGAGATCAGATTCTAAAAATGTCTTCTACATCCTGACAGTTTTCTGAAAAAGCTATGTTTCTATGTCCGTCGTTCTTCGATTTTTCAAAAAGAAATAGCAGAATTACAAGCTCATAGCGCGCCACTCGGTGGCGCGCTATGAGCTTGTAGATCTGCTATTTTTCAATAGCTAAAGCATAACATAATTTTAACCCATTTTGGGCGGGAACCCCTTTTGGTGTTAGGTTCCCGCCCAAAATGGGTTAAAACAAAAAGGTCCTCCCAAATGCACTACATCCACAAGCAAAGCAGTATTAAAAATCAAAATGGACTAGTGTCCACTAAGAGAATGTGTGAAATGTGTTGGTTTTTGAGTGGTGTGGCCACTCCAATGCACAGCAATGTGTGTCCCTGGCTGGCTGGCTGGCTGGCTGGCTGGGTCTGTCTCTGTGTCTGTCCGTCTGAGCACGGAAATTGCGTTATAGCATTTGTTGACCACCAAGTGTGTCACTGTTGCGCCGCCTAACATACACACACACACACACACACACACACACACACACACACGCCAGGGAGGAGGGCTTGTACAGTACAGTACAAAAGCATGAGTACAGATACAGCACCACTCAGTTCAAACGGGTCTGATTTTTAGACCAACAGTTGTCTGTAGAACTTCCCTTCAAAGCAAAGTCCATTTCCAACACTGAATTTCACAATTCCTTCCCCCCCCCCCCCCCCCCCCCCCCCCCCCCGTCTCATTTGTGACTCATGTCAGAATACTGTTACCCCCCACTCATCATAATCATGACTTGCGGTTTAACCCATTTTGGGCGGGAGACCCTTTTGGTGTTAGCATTATGTTGTGCTTTAGCTATTGAAAAATAGCAGACCTACAAGCTCGTAGCGCGCCACCGAGTGGCGCGCTACGAGCTTGTAGGTCTGCTATTTTTGAAAAATCGAAGAACGACTGACATAGAAACATAGCTTTTTCAGAAAACTGTCAGGATGTAGAATCTGATCTCAGGTCAGAATGGTCTAACTCAGAATACCACTAGTTCTTTCTGTTTGTTGTCACTAGTATTGTGTAAGAAGAACCCTGTTACGATATGATAAACACTGGCGTCTCTGCCTCCTCTACTTGCATCGTGGCATCCCTCGAGGCTCAGTTTTAGGTTTGCCGTTCCTTTCATTTCACGAGTTTGTCCTAGGAAATATTTTCTGTAAATATGCTGTCTGTTTTGACAAATACATGGGACACGCACACGCACACCATCGTCTCTAAGATGCGGTGACCAGACATCCCGGTTTGGTCAGGACTTGGTCCTGGTTTCTAGCTGTCGTGAGTCCCGACCAAAAATATCCAATTATCTCAACAACAAAAAAAGGTACCATACAGATTGGACAAAATTACATTTTACTCATTAAAAAAAAAGTTACAGTGCTACTTTAAGGCTTTCAAAATGTGGCCTCCCTACTCTAAGGAACTCAACAAGACATTCTTAGTACCCAAACACACGCCATGCATGTTGTTGATAACCACATCCCAGCTATAAGTGTACAGTACACACACATCAAAGTGTTTATAGACAGTGCACGTGTTTCTAAAGATGTTAAATAGCCACGCTGCGGGTGAGGGATTGTGAGAGTTGTGGCACACTTTGCATTTAGCAACAGCTACAGTAAAAGTATGTGTGTGAGAATTGTGACACCGTTTGTGCATTTAGCGACAGTGCAGTATGTGTGTGAGAATTGTGACACCGTTGTTTTAATAGCAACAGTTACAGTACTGCGTGTTTCAACACCGAGGAAAATACAGGATGTAGGGCTGGAGGTAGCAGAGACTAAAATGTTGAGGTTTTCTCAGGAACGAGTACATCAGAGGGACAAGAGCATGTCACATGTTTTGGAGATAAAGCCAGAGAGGACAGACTGAGATGGTACAGAGGAGGGGACAGTGAGATGGTTTGGACATGTACAGAGTGAGGGATAGTGAGGTGGTTTGGACATGTACAGATTGAGGGATAGTGAGGTGGTTTGGACACGTACAGAGTGAGGGATAGTGAGGTGGTTTGGACACGTACAGAGGAGGGACAGTGAGGTGGTTTGGACATGTACAGAGTGAGGGATAGTGAGGTGGTTTGGACATGTACAGATTGAGGGATAGTGAGGTGGTTTGGACACGTACAGAGTGAGGGATAGTGAGGTGGTTTGGACACGTACAGAGGAGGGACAGTGAGGTGGTTTGGACATTTACAGAGAGGGACAGTGAGATGGTTTGGACATGTACTGTACAGAGGAGGGGACAGTGAGATGGTTTGGACACGTACAGAGGAGGGACAGTGAGATGGTTTTGACACGTACAGAGGAGGGACAGTGAGATGGTTTGGACACGTACAGAGGAGGGACAGTGAGATGGTTTGGACACATACAGAGGAGGGGACAGTGAGATGGTTTGGACATGTACAGAGGAGGGACAGTGAGATGGTTTGGACATGTACAGAGGAGGGGACAGTGAGATGGTTTGGACATGTACAGAGGAGGGACAGTGAGATGGTTTGGACATTTACAGAGTGAGGGATAGTGAGGTGGTTTGGACACGTACAGAGGAGGGACAGTGAGATGGTTTGGACATGTACAGAGGAGGGGACAGTGAGATGGTTTGGACACGTACAGAGGAGGGATAGTGAGATGGTTTGGACACGTACAGACTGAGGAGAGACAGTGAGATGGTTTGGACACGTACAGAGGAGGGGACAGTGAGATGGTTTGGACACGTACAGAGGAGGGACAGTGAGATGGTTTGGACACATACAGAGGAGGGATAGTGAGTATATCGGTAGAAGGATGTTGAGGTTGGAACTGCCAGGCAGGAGTGAAAGAGGACATGAAGTTAGTTGGTGTGAGAGAAGAGGAGGCAGAGGACAGGGTGAGAGACGGAGGCAGATGTGGCAACCGCTGAAGGGAACAGCCACAAGGAAAAGAACAAGACAGTACTGTGTGTTTCCAGGCAAACACAGGAGCAGACTGAGTTATAGCAGAAATATGTATGTATGACATCGTTATCTATTTATTATCTATTGCTGTTCAACATAACATGCTGTTAAGACAGTATATGTAAGGGATACAATTTGGTGCACAACAAGATACAGGATTTGGTTCTCAAGTCTACTTTACTTTATGACCAAAGTGACGTCTGTTCTAGGGATGGGGCGGGGAAATCGATTCAGCATGATATTGCGATACGATCTGTATCGATTCTTTGACAAAAAAAAAACAAAAAAAAACTCTGAAATAAATGGTAAATGGTGCATTTATATAGCGCCTTTATCCAAGGCGCTTTACATAGATTGTGCATTACATTCACCCATTCACACACATTTATACACCGATTGCGGCAGAAGCCATGCAAGGTACCAACCAGCACATCGGGAGCAATTTGGGGTTCAGTGTCTTGCCCAAGGACACTTCAACATGTAGACAGGAGGAGCCGGGATTCGAACCACCGACCCGGATCATTGGACGACCTGCTCTACCTCCTGAGCCACAGTCGCCCCACGAAATACGGATGCCATGTGGAAAGTGGTTAAAAGGCAAAAAGAAAAAGAAAAAAAGTCAAATTCTAACATGGGGCTGGCTCTAATGGTCTTACTAATGAGTATTAAGGATGTTGTAGTAGTTAGGCAACGTTAGCCAAAATGTGTGACATAAATGCTAATGCTTATACCAACAGCAACAGCAACGTTGATTCATTCTGCTTTAAACAGCCATAGTTGCCATGACCGTCTTTAGCCCAAGGAGTGTTTTTCGTGCAAAACAAATGCTTGCAATGGATTCAGAATCATGAAAAAAAACAAACACTAGTTTGACCCGGTCACATGCTACTCGGAAGAAGACACTGCAGTGGCGTGCACAGATAGACACTAGGGGGTGCTAGAGCACCCCCTGCCCTTTTGGCAATGTGCCCTTTTGAAAAAAAGAAAAAAAAAAAAACATTTTTTTCTCTTTTTTTTTTTTTTTGATTTTTCAAAAATAGCAGACCTACAAGCTCATAGCGCGCCACTCGGTGGCGCGCTATGAGCTTGTAGATCTGCTATTTTTCAATAGCTAAAGCATAACATAATGCTAACACCAAAAGGGGTTCCCGCCCAAAATGGATTAAGGCAACCGGCCGGTTCCACGCGCTGCACAAGGTGCCCTTTTTTAACTTGAGCACCTGCCCCTCTAAATGTCTGTGCACGCCACTGCTGTATTGTTAATGGAACCCCAACTTTCAGCAGCTGTCACAAAGTTTCCCGACGAGAGTTGGCTTGGAACAAATTGCGAGGTGACAGCTATAGACACCTTTATGAATAACACATTTTGTGAAGAAAGCATATTGGTAAGCATTTCTTTTTGCAGATTTGTCACAAATGTGGCTAACTTTCCCTAAACTCACCATTTCTCGTGCTGAACCTTCGTAACCTTCGTCCCCGTCTGAGAAGTGTTTTTTTTCTGAGAAGTGTTTTTTTAATGACTCTTCCAAACTCAGGAGCGCCCCTTTAAGCCTTCCGGGAGAGACACAGACAACTTACTAATCATACTCCTTCACAACATGTTTTCTCCACCCCTTCTCGCACACTCTGTACCAACTTAACCCATGTCGGGCGGGAAACCCTTTTGGTGTTTTTAAGCATTATGTTATACTTTAGCTATTGAAAAATAGCAGATCTACAAGCTCGTAGCTTGTAGGTTCTGCTATTTTTGAAAAGTCGTGAAAATGTGGTGCAAATCTTTGAATATATATTCTTTCAGAGCGAACGTTTTTAACTCAAATCTTTGCTTCTGGGACATATTTTCAGATGGGGGTCGGCCACCAATTACATACATTGTTGGGGGTCCTTGACATGAAAATGTATGAGAACGACTGACATAGAAACATGAGGTTTTTCAGAAAACTGTCAGGATTTATAAGACATTTGTAGAATCGTCCTCAGGTCTTGATGGCTTAAACCCCTCCAGAATAATGGCTGGTACAGCCTTTATACATCTTCCTCTCAAACCCCTCCAGAACGCGCCGTTCTGTTGCCTAACATCTCCATTAAACCCCTCAAAGAGAGAGAGAGAGAGAGAGTCTCTCCTCTGCTGCTCAACTCACAGCCACATTTGCAATTCTGCTCTCGACGCATCATAAAACAGGTAGGATCACAGAACAGGGCTAGCTTTGTAGCTTTTACGTGTGTGCGCGCACGCACGCACGCACGCACGCACGCACGCACGGGTTTGAATTACTATATCAGTGAGGACATCAGCATTTTAAGGACAAGTGAATTTATGAATGCCATTTTCTTTTATTGACATTTTGTTTTACCATAAGCCTCAAGTCGGGGGAAATAGCAGATCGGAAAGGCACGTTGGGAGATCGGCTATAAAGGCACGTTGGGAGATCGGCTATAAAGGCACGTTGGGAGATCGGCTATAAAGGCACGTTGGGAGATCGGCTATAAAGGCACGTTGGGAGATCGGCTATAAAGGCACGTTGGGAGATCGGCTATAAAGGCACGTTGGGAGCTTGTAAAGGCACGTTGGGAGCTTGTAAAGGCACGTTGGGAGCTTGTAAAGGCACGTTGGGAGCTTGTAAAGGCACGTTGGGAGCTTGTAGATCGGCTATTTTTCAAGTGTCAGTCAGGCATGGCTCTGTCTCTAATCCCAATAAAACGTCTAAATGTCCAATCCTCAACCTCAACCATAGACCAATAAAACAACCATTTATCTTATGAGGACAAGGAAAAGGGTCCTCATACTGTAATGACACATTGTATAAAATCCTACTATACTTGTGGGGACATGAAGGTCCTCTCAAACATAGTTAATACGAACACACACACACACACACACGGGCGCACGCACACACACCGCATGTAACCCCATTCTAAGCAGCAACAGACATCAAGTAGGGAGATTATCGAGGGAGTTGTGTCAATGTGTCAGTGTGTGAGTGTCTCTGTCTCGTGTGTGTGTGTGTGTGTGTGTGTGTGTGTGTGTGTGTGTGTGTGTGTGTGTGTGTGTCTACTGTCTACCCCCCGTCACCCACCCCCTCTCGGAGGCCAGATCGTGGTCCAGATGGCTTCCGATATCCTTCCTACACGCTAATCCACCACAGAGACAGACCCTTAACCTACTACTGTATACCACCCTACTGACATACCTACTGTATACCACCCTACTGACATACCTACTGTATACCACCCTACTGACACACCTACTGTATACCACCCTACTGACATACCTACTGTATACCACCCTACTGACATACCTACTGTATACCACCCTACTGACATACCTACTGTATACCACCCTACTGACATACCTACTGTATACCACCCTACTGACACACCTACTGTATACCACCCTACTGACATACCTACTGTATACCACCCTACTGACATACCTACTGTATACCACCCTACTGACACACCTACTGTATACCACCCTACTGACACACCTACTGTATACCACCCTACTGACACACCTACTGTATACCACCCTACTGACACACCTACTGTATACCACCCTACTGACATACCTACTGTATACCACCCTACTGACATACCTACTGTATACCACCCTACTGACATACCTACTGTATACCACCCTACTGACACACCTACTGTATACCACCCTACTGACATACCTACTGTATACCACCCTACTGACACACCTACTGTATACCACCCTACTGACATACCTACTGTATACCACCCTACTGACACACCTACTGTATACCACCCTACTGACATACCTACTGTATACCACCCTACTGACACACCTACTGTATACCACCCTACTGACATACCTACTGTATACCACCCTACTGACATACCTACTGTATACCACCCTACTGACATACCTACTGTATACCACCCTACTGACATACCTACTGTATACCACCCTACTGACATACCTACTGTATACCACCCTACTGACATACCTACTGTATACCACCCTACTGACATACCTACTGTATACCACCCTACTGACATACCTACTGTATACCACCCTACTGACATACCTACTGTATACCACCCTACTGACACACCTACTGTATACCACCCTACTGACATACCTACTGTATACCACCCTACTGACACACCTACTGTATACCACCCTACTGACATACCTACTGTATACCACCCTACTGACATACCTACTGTATACCACCCTACTGACATACCTACTGTATACCACCCTACTGACACACCTACTGTATACCACCCTACTGACATACCTACTGTATACCACCCTACTGACATACCTACTGTATACCACCCTACTGACATACCTACTGTATACCACCCTACTGACACACCTACTGTATACCACCCTACTGACATACCTACTGTATACCACCCTACTGACACACCTACTGTATACCACCCTACTGACATACCTACTGTATACCACCCTACTGACACACCTACTGTATACCACCCTACTGACACACCTACTGTATACCACCCTACTGACATACCTACTGTATACCACCCTACTGACATACCTACTGTATACCACCCTACTGACATACCTACTGTATACCACCCTACTGACATACCTACTGTATACCACCCTACTGACATACCTACTGTATACCACCCTACTGACATACCTACTGTATACCACCCTACTGACATACCTACTGTATACCACCCTACTGACATACCTACTGTATACCACCCTACTGACATACCTACTGTATACCACCCTACTGACATACCTACTGTATACCACCCTACTGACACACCTACTGTATACCACCCTACTGACATACCTACTGTATACCACCCTACTGACATACCTACTGTATACCACCCTACTGACATACCTACTGTATACCACCCTACTGACATACCTACTGTATACCACCCTACTGACATACCTACTGTATACCACCCTACTGACATACCTACTGTATACCACCCTACTGACATACCTACTGTATACCACCCTACTGACATACCTACTGTATACCACCCTACTGACATACCTACTGTATACCACCCTACTGACACACCTACTGTATACCACCCTACTGACATACCTACTGTATACCACCCTACTGACACACCTACTGTATACCACCCTACTGACACACCTACTGTATACCACCCTACTGACATACCTACTGTATACCACCCTACTGACATACCTACTGTATACCACCCTACTGACATACCTACTGTATACCACCCTACTGACATACTGTACCTACTGTATATATACTGTACAAGGCAGGCAGGCACCACTCACGTCTCTAAGGGCGGGCTACACTGCGCGGGGAAACGGCTACCGCAACGGTAGGCCACTATAATCAATGGAACCGTGGCCGTGCTGTGCAGTGGTGCGCCGGTTGTGCTCCGTTTGTTTTCCGCGGCGGTTCCGCGGCCCTTCGCCTCATCTCCGGTGTAGCCCCCCGCCCCCCCCCCCCCCCCCCCCCCCTCCGCGTAGTAGGCCTTAACCCATTTAGACCCGAGGACGATTCTACAAATGCCTTCGAAAATCCTGTTTTCTGAGAAACCTCATGTTTCTATATGTCAGTGGTTCTCAAACATTGTCATGTCAAGGACACCCACAAATATATGTAATTGGCTGCAGACCGCCCCCCCCATCTGAAAATATGTTGTTGCAGTGACCCCCCCCCCCCCCTCTCCCCCAAAAAAAGCAAAGATTTGAGTTAAAAAAACGCTCGATCTGAAAGAATATATATTCCAAATTTGTGCCACATTTTCACGATTAAAAAAAAAATAGCAGACCTACAAGCTCGTAGCGCGGCACTCGGTGCCGCGCTACGAGCTTGTAGATCTGCTATTGTTCAATAGCTAAAGTATGACACAATGCTTAAAACACCAAAAGAGGTCCCCGCCCAGAATGGTTAAACCAGACCTTTAAATGTCCAACTCTATCCCCCGACACCTAAACCTGAATCCCCCAACTCTTTATTCTGTGAGGACCAGTAAAAAAAACAAACGGTCTAATGCCTACTTAGGGACATGTGGCTCTCACATGTCACGGACTGTCACCGTATAATGCCATTTTCCTAGAACCAAAAAAATCCACTCTAACCCATTTCGGGCGGGAATCCCTTTTGGTGTTAGCATTACGTTATGCTTTAGCCATTGAAAAATAGCAGATCTACAAGCTCGTGAGCTTGTAGGTCTGCTATTTTTCGAAACAAAATCGAAGAACCACTGACATAGAAACATAGCTTTTTCAGAAAACTGTCAGGATGTAGAAGACATTTTTTTAGAATCTGATCTCAGGTCAAAATTGGCTAAAGGAGGTGATTAAGTCATTTCCCCCTATAACCAAACCCACGCTAAAGGGTGATTAACCTATTTTGAGCGGGAACCCCATTTGTTGGTATAATTTAGCTATTGAAAAATAGCAGATCTACAAGTTCATAGCGCGCCACCGAGTGGCGCGCTATGAACTTGTAGGTCTGCTATTTTTGAAAAATCGTTAAAATGTACCTCAACATTTTTTCAGGAATTTCTTTTTTTTTAATTTTTTTTTTTTAATTTCGACGTCATGCCTGAATGGGTTAAGTCATTTCCCTCTATACCCAAACCCACGCTAAAGGGTGATTACATATTAGTGGTGTCACGCAAACCAAACGCGTGCCACCATCCATCACGTATACCAACTATACACAGTGTGCCAAAGGCCAAAAGTCTGCTCAACCCAACGTGTAAAAGAAAGAGACCCCCCGAGGCAGATGGAAGCCTGCATGGCTATTTTGTTTGTACTGTACATCCTCCGGCTATCACGTTACAGGCAGGGCTAGTCGTCCAGAGAGAGAGAGAGAGAGAGCAGGCTGTGCGCGCTCTCTGGGTGTGTGTGTGTGTGTGTGTGTGCGTGTGCGTGCCTGCCTCCTATACCAGCTTGTGTTGCTTTTGTTATGGGAGGTAAGAGAAGCCTGCCGGGTTGTGTTACACACACCCAACAGACCAGCATGGTGACCCGGCCGTACATGATGGGGGGGAAGCCCGGCGCTGGCTGCAGACTTGACCACCACCAAATGTTACTCGATTGACGATTAAACTGTCACTCAAATAATTGAATGCCACAGACGAAAAACAGTCTAAGTCCACACTATTGATCCATAATGTATAAATGATAGATAAGGGTTCAGGACAAAGAGGCCTTTTCGTGGAGGGGTCAGAATGACATTTGGACTGTTGGACTTTTGGACTGAATGTTTTTCGTCTGTGGTACTCAATTGACGATTGCAATTTTGACATTGAACATCGGAAGATGAAAAAAAAAAAACATTTCTGTGTGCCTTTCCCTAAAACAAAGATTGCACAGGACAAAAGGCACTGCACTATGATCACAATGTAATCTAAAAGCAAGACATTTTATACAAGATTCATCGTATACGGCAGTTCTAACGGAAGCTCACAAACGTATATATGAAATGTTGGAAGATTTTAGAAAAAATGAATACGAAGATCTTCGCCTATATACGTAGCCCAGGATAGGGAAACCAGGATGAATGTTGACCTGAGATCAGATTCTAAAAATGTCTTCTACATCCTGACAGTTTTCTGAAAAAGCTATGTCTCTATGTCAGTGGTTCTTCGATTTTTCAAAAATAGCAGACCTACAAGCTCGTAGCGCGCCACTCGGTGGCGCGCTATGAGCTTGTAGATCTGCTATTTTTCAATAGCTAAAGCATAACATAATGATAACACCAAAAGGGGTTCCCGCCCAAAATGGGTTAACAATGCATGACTGATATGAAGTAAAAACATTGAAAAGTGATTCATCTTTTAGAGACAGGTGAGCTGGGAACACTGGTCTATAGTTGGAATAGCGGGGCCTATATCCCCCCGTGGAAAATTAAACTGT
The DNA here is from genome assembly GCF_951216825.1 of Electrona antarctica. NCBI lineage: Eukaryota > Metazoa > Chordata > Actinopteri > Myctophiformes > Myctophidae > Electrona > Electrona antarctica. The sequence continues at coordinate 53,631,877 of NC_136789.1, read as the reverse complement.
CATTTCCTCTGTTGCTATAGAGCCTGAAATAAGATGCATTCTGAGCAGTGAGCAAGGCTCCGGCGTTAGAAATAGAGGATAAAAAAAGGGCTCAATTTTGTCCAGAAACGATAATTTTTTTGTCAACTATGTCGATGATCCCATTATACATACATTATAGCAGCACTGTGTAACCTTTTTGAGTGGTGCAACCACTCCAAGGAACAGCAATGTCCGTGTTAACCTATGTGACATGTGTTAACCTATATGTGTGTGACTATGAGTACCAGTAGGGGCAAAAGTGGCGCTGTTGTGCCAGAAACAGAGAGAGAGAGATAGTGTTGCACTGTTGCCTGCTAATGAGAGAGAGAGAGAGAGAGAGAGAGAGAGAGAGAGAGGAGGGGGGGGGGTGGGGGGAGTTGCACCACTCAGTTCACACGGGTGTGATTTTTTAGTTAATAAAATGTAACTTGTACAATTCAGCTGGTTTTGTCTCCCTGCTCTTCTACTGAGAAATGTAATAGTTTGTGTCAAAGGTCATGTCTCACCTATAGACACAGGATCCGACACGAATTTTGACCGGGGTGCGTGCGCTTTTCCGACCAATCATACGTCCGACATGCGGAAAACGACCGGATTAAGGTTGGCGAACATGCGTTAAGGTTGGCGACCGGATTAAGGTTGGTGAACATGCGTTAAGGTTGGCGAACATGCGTTAAGGTTGGCGAACACGCGTTAAGGTTGGCGACCGGATTAAGGTTGGCGAACATGCGTTAAGGTTGGCGAACATGCGTTAAGGTTGGCGAACATGCGTTAAGGTTGGCGAACATGCGTTAAGGTTGGCGAACATGCGTTAAGGTTGGCGACCGGATTAAGGTTGGCGAACATGCGTTAAGGTTGGCGACCGGATTAAGGTTGGCGAACATGCGTTAAGGTTGGCGACCGGATTAAGGTTGGCGAACATGCGTTAAGGTTGGCGACCGGATTAAGGTTGGCGAACATGCGTTAAGGTTGGCGACCGGATTAAGGTTGGCGAACATGCATTAAGGTTGGCGAACATGCGCTGCTCCATGCTCGCGGTTATGGTTAGGGGTTTGAGGTAGGTCGTCGTTGTCGGACCAATGACTGGTCGGACCCATTTTGACCCGCTGGTCAAGATTCATTTGATCCCCTGGGAAAGCAGACCGACATTAGCTCAATGTCAGCACTTGCGCAGGGAACATACATATTCAACATGCAGAGAAAATAGATAAACATAGATCATAATGATTGTCCTCTGCGGGGGTTAAGTGTCTCTCGGGGACAAAATGGACCCCTAATAGTATAGTGGACGAGCCAGCAGTCGAACCGGCGGCTTCCCACTCGGCTACACGGCCTCCCCATTAGCAGTTTCAAATTCACAGTGTAGTATAGATGTTTGGTCACGCAAGCACAACGCCAGGACTCTGTAATGAAAACGTGTGCTTCAGGGCAGAGCCAACAGATACGATTTAAAACCCATTCTGGGCGGGAAGGGAACCCCTTTTGGTGTTAGCATTACGTTATGCTTTAGCTATTGAAAAATAGCAGATCTACAAGCTCATAGCGCGCCACCGCGTGGCGCGCTACGAGCTTGTAGGTCTGCTACCTACAAGGTGGGTTGAAAACCCACCTCTTCAGGAAACACTACCCTTCCTCTCTGCCTGACCTACTTGTTGTTAACTAGTTGTACGAACGTTTGTTTTCTATTGTTGTATTGTTTATTGGATCTTGTTTAGTCGATACACTTAATTGTTTTAGCTCATGCTCATTTGATTTAGCTATTTTGTCTCATCCGGTTAAGGAAATAGGTAGCTGATATATTGCACTTTTACCTTAGCGCTAGGTATACTCTTGGTTGCTTGTTTTTGCAGAAAATGCACTAAAGACTTCTGGTGATTAGTAGTTTTTGTTCCCTACCTATGTTGAATACACTTATTGTAAGTCGCTTTGGATAAAAGCGTCTGCTAAATGACTGTAATGTAATGTAATGTAATGCTATTTTTGAAAAATCGAAGAACGACTGACACAGAAACATAGCTTTTTCAGAACATTTTTAGAATCTGATCTCAGGTCAACATGGGTTAAATGCTGGATATTCAACTAATGTGGAAAAAACTGCACTTGTGTAATAATTTGGCATTCTCCTAAACAATAAATATGTTTTATAAATGTTGGAAACTGTTTAAACTGTTAAATCGCCCTCCGCTTCCTAATGTTGAGCAGTTGATGTGATGTCAGGAAAAGGAGTGGAAGAAATACAAACTGGTAAACTCACCTACACTCTCTATATAAACAAATACAATGATACATACTTAAGCTATATCATCAATATACATTTAATTTAACCTTTTGCACGTTGGCGCATGCCTGTGCTTGTCGTTGCACTGCGTCGCAAGTGATTCAATTCAAAGGAGCTTTATATATATATTGGCATGAGAAAACAAGACGAAAATGAGGACAAATTGGCGTGTGTGTGTGTCTGTGTGTGTGTGTGTGTGTGTGTGTGTGTGTGTGTGTACACAATGTGTCGCTTTTTACGTCGCAAAAAAACGTGTTGCCGCGGAAACTCGGCGGTTTACGTTACGTCGCAATCGCGTGTCGATTTGTAACCGCGACAAATATTATAACACATATTATATGGAAATTACTTTTTGAAAAAAGGTTTTCAAAAAGTAATTTCCATATAATCACATGAATAAAAGCAACCGACATTGTCCTTTAGATATGAACTAGTGTAGTATGTAAATGACACACAGAAGTTGTCCCTGATCTGTTGTCCTGACCTATACCGTACCATTTAAACCATTCTGGGCGGGAACCCCTTTTGGTGTTAGCATTACGTTATGCTTTAGCTATTGAAAAATAGCAGATCTACAAGCTCATAGCGCGCCACCGAGTGGCGCGCTACAAGCTTGTAGGTCTGCTATTTTTGAAAAATCGAAGAACGACTGACATAGAAACATAGCTTTTTCAGAAAACTGTCAGGATGTAGAAGACATTTATAGAATCTGATCTCAGGTCAAAATGCGTTAACAGGCCTGGCCCAGCATGGCTGATTAATGTCACCTGAGCCAAACATGCAAATGCGTGAATCCACCCTTAAGAGGATATTTGACGTTCCAAGGTCTGGAAAAGTGCCTAGTTTCTCTCACGTTCCCTGAAACGTGACCTGGAGTTCTTCTCCTCAGTGAGACTGAGAACGGGACCCAACTCGGGCTTCTGTTTACCTGGGACCCAACTCGGGCTTCTGTTTACCTGTGATGTGCACGGACCACTGCTCTCTGTCGTAAACAACGGGCGGCTTCGTTTACGTCCCACTTTTTTTTTGTTTTTGTATGCTCAGTTATATATAATTCATGCCGTTGAACCAACCAATCAGATTGTCTTCTTCTGATAAGCGACTCACGACTCGTGCCCATGGGCTCTTAAGCCATTTAGGCCCGACGCCCTGACGTCGAAATTTAAAAAATGTCTTCAAAATCCTTTTTCTGTATCAGTGGTGCTCAATATTTCATGTCAAGGACCCCACAAATTATATGTAATATGCCTCCACCCCCCTCCCCCCCCCATCTGAAAATATGTTGTTCCAGGGACCTCCCCAGAAGCAAAGATTTGAGTTCAAATGTTCACTCTGTAATATTCAAAGATTTGAGGCAAATTTTCACGATTTTTCAAAAATAGCAGACCTACAAGTTCTTGTAGCTTGTAGATCTGCTATTTTTCCAACAACTAAAGTATAACATAATGCTTTTAAAACACCAAAAAGGGGTTCCCGTTCAGAATGGGTTAAAATGTTGTCTGAAAGACTATCTGTACACTGTACGGGCCCGATGAAACCCTAGGATGACATATTGCACTTTGTTTTCCATTACAGCATGTACTATAGCATACACAGCTGATACTAATCACACTAATAATGGGTGTGTGTTACATGGGTGTGAAGATGTACTGTAGTCGTGTCAGTGCGCAAAGCATATAGTCGGGCACACACCCATTGCTCTGGGCACACCTAGATCTGTAGCACATCCGCTATGCTGCCGGCCGTGTTCACACGGGCAGATGCAAAGATACAGTCTACCGTTCATCTTCAATGGAAGCCATGCGGTGACGTGAAGAATTGAAGATGCAAAGATGCATCCCGACGTTTGTAGCCGCTGCGAAAGATATACGACTGCCACAAAAGCTATACAAGAAAGTTGAGCTGGTTTCAACTTCAGCCACAAAGACACACATCTACAAACACACTGTGCTGTACATCGTCTTTTGCATCTGCCTGTGTGTGAACGCAGCGTTAGCCATGTTCCTAATATGCTATATACCCATTTTTCTCCCCAATTTCATTATGCCACTTAATTCCTCCACATTTGTGTCGTCACTGCTGGTGTATCCTCACTGACTCAACCTGCCAGTGAGGAGCCCCCACCGGGAGGATGTACTGTTGTATCCTCACTGACTCAATCTGCCAGTGAGGAGCCCCCACCGGGAGGATGTACTGTTGTATCCTCACTGACTCAATCTGCCAGTGAGGAGCCCCCACCGGGAGGAGGTACTGTTGTATCCTCACTGACTCACCCTGCCAGTGAGGAGCCCCCACCGGGAGGATGTACTGTTGTATCCTCACTGACTCACCCTGCCAGTGAGGAGCCCCCACCGGGAGGATGTACTGTTGTATCCTCACTGACTCAATCTGCCAGTGAGGAGCCCCCACCGGGAGGAGGTACTGTTGTATCCTCACAGACTCAACCTGCCAGTGAGGAGCCCCCATCGGGAGGAGGTACTGGTGTATCCTACTGACTCAACCTGCCAGTGAGGAGCCCCCACCGGGAGGAGGTACTGTCCTGTCCTACTGACTCAACCTGCCAGTGAGGAGCCCCCACCGGGAGGAGGTACTGTCCTATCCTACTGACTCAACCTGCCAGTGAGGAACCCCCACCGGGAGGAGGTACTGTGCTATCCTACCGACTCAACCTTCCAGTGAGGAGCCCCCACCGGGAGGAGGTACTGACACCATTGTATGCTACTGACTCAACCTGCCAGTGAGGAGCCCCCACCGGGAGGAGGTACTGTCCTATCCTACTGACTCAACCTGCCAGTGAGGAGCCCCCACCGGGAGGAGGTACTGTCCTATCCTACCTACTCAACCTGCCAGTGAGGAACCCCCACTGGGAGGAGGTACTGACACCATTGTATCCTACTGACTCAACCTGCCAGTGAGGAGCCCCCACCGGGAGGACGTAGAGCCTTCGTCCTACTCCTCCCGCCCAACACTCCCCGCTGAGAGGTGCCACCCCCATCCCGTAGGAGTGCGTGCAATGACAAATACGGTAAAATGGTAAATTGTGCATTTATATAGCGCTTTCATCCAAAGCCATAGGTTGTGCATTACATTCACACACACATTCACACACACATTCAGACACACATTCAGACACACATTCAGACACTGATGGTCAGAGGAAACCGTGCAAGGCACCAAAACCTGCACATCGGGAGCATTTAGGGGTTCAGCGTCTTGCTCAAGGACACTTCCAACGCCAAACTGCATCTGCCTCCGCCCCAACCTTCCTCCGAACAGCAAGGGGCCTATTGTGTTCGCATATAGACGATGCGCAGGATTCAAACCCTCAGCCTTCGAGGTGGTGGCCACTGCAGGCGCTTCACCACCGCGACGCCCGAGCGGCGAGCGCCCGTTTTAAACCTGAACCTGGAAATACACACTACGAACGTGCTGCTTCAGGGGGTTAACCTTTCCTGGAGCGTGTGTCTGTGTGTGTGTGTGTAACCTCATAAGCGTAACATGCACACAGCCCAGGCCAGTACACACACACATACAGCAGTGTGTGTGACCTCATAAGCGCAACGTGCACAGCCCCACACATACAGCAGTGTGTGTGTGTATGTGACCTCATAAGCGTAACGTGCACAGCCCCACACATACAGCAGTGTGTGTGTGTATGTGACCTCATAAGCGTAACGTGCACAGCCCCACACATACAGCAGTGTGTGTGTGTATGTGACCTCATAAGCGTAACGTGCACAGCCCCACACATACAGCAGTGTGTGTGTGTGTGTGTGTGACCTCATAGAGTAACGTGCACAGCCCCACACATACAGCTGTGTGTGTGTATGTGACCTCATAGCGTAACGTGCACAGCCCCACACATACAGCAGTGTGTGTGTGTATGTGACCTCATAAGCGTAACGTGCACAGCCCCACACATACAGCAGTGTGTGTGTGTGTGTGTGACCTCATAGCGTAACGTGCACAGCCCCACACATACAGCTGTGTGTGTGTATGTGACCTCATAGCGTAACGTGCACAGCCCCACACATACAGCAGTGTGTGTGTGTATGTGACCTCATAAGCGTAACGTGCACAGCCCCACACATACAGCAGTGTGTGTGTGTGTGTGTGACCTCATAGCGTAACGTGCACAGCCCCACACATACAGCAGCGTGTGTGTGTGTGACCTCATAGCGTAACGTGCACAGCCCCACACATACAGCAGTGTGTGTGTGTGTGTGTGACCTCATAGCGTAACGTGCACAGCCCCACACATACAGCAGTGTGTGTGTGTGTGTGTGTGTGACCTCATAGCGTAACGTGCACAGCCCCACACATACAGCAGTGTGTGTGTGTGTGTGTGACCTCATAGCGTAACGTGCACAGCCCCACACATACAGCAGTGTGTGTGTGTGTGAGTGACCTCATAGCGTAACGTGCACATGCACAGCCCCACACATACAGCAGTGTGTGTGTGTGTGTGACCTCATAAGCGTAACGTGCACAGCCCCACACATACAGCAGTGTGTGTGTATGTGACCTCATAGCGTAACGTGCACAGCCCCACACATACAGCAGTGTGTGTGTGTATGTGACCTCATAGCGTAACGTGCACAGCCCCACACATACAGCAGTGTGTGTGTGTATGTGACCTCATAGCGTAACGTGCACAGCCCCACACATACAGCAGTGTGTGTGTGTGTATGTGACCTCATAAGCGTAACGTGCACAGCCCCACACATACAGCAGTGTGTGTGTGTGTGACCTCATAGCGTAACGTGCACAGCCCCACACACACAGCAGGGTGTGTGTGTGACCTCATAGCGTAACGTGCACAGCCCCACACATACAGCAGCGTGTGTGTGTGACCTCATAGCGTAACGTGCACAGCCCCACACATACAGCAGCAATATCATCACTTCAGGGCAGAAACCTTGTATCATTAATTCTCCATATTTCAAAGTTGTAAGCATTTCCATGCAAATGTACAGTATGTAGCGGAAAATTGCCTATTCACAAGCAGTGTTGCATTTTGACAGCAACATTTTGTCTCTTGAATAAAATTTCCATTTAGTTTTAGTCTAGTTTTAGATGACAAAATGTGTGATAATAGATACATCTACAGTTGGTTTCGTCGACTAAACATGTATTTTTGGCAAGGCCTCGATGGCGTCGTAATGCCCGATATGTACTTGGCCTTGTTGTGAAAATAGCAGATCTACAAGCGCTGTGACCCGTTGTGAGCATGCATAACATTACTTTACTTGATCTCTTCTCCGCTATAGGCCCTAACATTTTAGCCTAGTTTTTATTTGTTGACGAAATTGACAAACATTTTTCGCCATCCCGTAGGAGTGCATGCAAATATGGTAAAATGGTAAATTGTGCAAATTGTGCGTGCGTGCGTGCGTGCGTGCGTGCGTGCGTGCGTGCGTGCGTGCGTGCGTGCGTGCGTGCGTGCGTGCGTGCATGGACGAGGTGTGATGAATCTGTAATGAATACGTAATGTCTTGTGGACTGTGGACCGCAGCGTTCCACTGCCCCGATCACACTGATCAATTAGTCAGGCCTGATTGGCCTGTGATGTGATCAGGGGAACGAACCAAACGGCAGGATTCATGGACGACGGTTCCATTCAGAACAAAACGCTCTTCCTGCCAATAGGAACCGTTCCCTGTGAAATGCCACGGCCAATAGGGATAGTTCCACATCAACTGCCTCGGCCAATAGGGATAGTTCCACATCAACTGCCTCAGCCAATAGGAATGGATCTATACTGTCTTGGCCAATAGGAATAGAGGGTATGCGCATGCATAAAGTGAATGGCAGATCGAGTGGCAAAGTGAGTGACAAAGTGAATTTAATGTTGTTTAAAGTAATTTCATGCAATCAAATAAGACTTCTCTGTTTGGATGTATGGGCTGTCAAGGCCTGAAAGTAGTTTTTTGCCACTCAGTAGGCATTACCGCATAACTTCCTGGTATGATGATGATGTCACGGCATACCCTCTATAGTTCCACATCTACACTCTACAGCCTCAGCCAATAGGAATAGTTCCACATCTACTGTCTCTGCCAATAGGAATAGTCCCACATCTACTGCCTCGGCCAATAGGAATACTTCCACATCTACTGTCTCTGCCAATAGGAATAGTTCCACATCTACTGCCTCGGCCAATAGGAATAGTTCCACATCTGTCTCGGCCAATAGGAATAGTTCCACCTCTACTGTCTCAGCCAATAGGAACAGTTACACAGCTACTACCTCAGCTACTACTCGTTTGAAATAATATGTATTTTCTCCATAAATCAGTGCTATTATTATCACCCTTTACATCTGGGTGTTGGTTAAAACAATATTGAACCAATGAAAAAAAAGTGCTTTGGACAAAACCTCTTAACTCCATTGGACTCTCAAGCTGTCTGCTAAAACAACTAACTCCACCACCTCTCGCCCTCTCATGCAAGTAATTAACAATATATAAAGTCACAACACCAACTTTGATGAGGCAGTATTGCTTTGTTTAAAAATAATCACACCCGTGTGAACTGAGTGGTGCAAGGTCTTATATAGCCTGATCAGCTGTGGTCTGACGTAATGTCAGTGACCATAGTAACCATGCTCATTTTTTTGGTACGAACACGGGTACAAGGGTACAAAGCCAGTTGTTGGAGTGGTTTGCACCACTCAAAAATATATGGTTTTCTTCATTACCTGAAAAATGTATACGGTATTTTTCATGGTGGTTTCTTCCCAACAGCAGAGATGCAGTATGCAATCGTTAAACATGCAATCTTCGGAAGACAAAAAAAGACAGTGATTTTAGTTCATTTGTTTGGCAGATATTTCAGAGAAGCTTCTCGTCCAAGTGTCATAATACTGAGTCACTTGTTTTGGAGCTCGTTTAAGACCAGTCATACTGGGTAAGAGAGCTCACCACCACCACCAGTCACATGTAGTTTAAGACCAGTCATACTGGGTAAGAGAGCTCACCACCACCACCAGTCACATGTAGTTTGGCTTTACTCATCATAGAACATGGTAAACATGCTGTAGGCAGATAGAGGTCCTCAGCTGGGACATCTGCTGTTCCCCTCAGACGAGAGATGCTAGGGTTCCACTGGATAAAGGGCTTGTGACACAAACAAAACGTTTTTTGTAACTTTTCTTATTTTCTTTTTTGTTTTCTGAGCTCAATTGCACCCAAAAAAAAACCTCAACTTTTAATATTCAGAACTTAGATTTTTCTGTGGTCTTCTGGCTCAAACAAGTGCTCTGAATTCCCTGCTGACTATTATGTCATTTTTATTGCCCGTTTTCATTGCAGCTCAAAAGGCTTCACAGACACAGAAAAAAAGTCCCAGACCCCACAAACGTAGACGAACGGCATACGTGTTTACAACTCTCAGAATGATCAGATTTAGACCTGGTGTCCGTTTAAAGAAATTGCGGAGATGAGCTTGTATTTCCGCTGTTTTAGTCACGATGAAGTATATGGCTTGATGTATAAATATCATATCTACAAGCTCACAACGCGTCACGTTCGTGGCGCGTTGCGAGCTTGTAGATCTGCTATTTACCGAGTACAGCACCGGCACGCCACTAAGTATAGATCAGACTTATATAGGGCTGAAGTATTTCAAGGAACGCCGAGCTCAGAGAAATGTGAAATATTGTGACTGACTGTGGTGATTTAGAATGTCTGGATGGAGCCGTGTCTGAAGGGATGGGTGAGTGTCGCACACGCACACGCACACACACACACACACACACACACACACACACACACACACACACACACACACACACACACACACACACACACACACACACACACACACACACACACACACACACACACGAGGCTCAGAGCGCCCCGTGCACACAGGGAGGTAGCACCGTCATTTCTCCCCTCCCCCAATCAACCGCTCCGTCAAACGCTACGGCACTCCCTCTGTGATGTCTGAGAGGTGACGACTGCCCTATAACAACACCTGTCCGTCTGTCTGTCTGTCTCCATCTTCCCCTGATTGTCTGTCTGTCTGTCTGAATCTTCCCATGGCTCTCGCTCTCTCGCCACATCCACACAGACAAGACAAGAAGAGGTTTTCCCATCAGGCCTTGCTTCTCTCAAAACAGGAGAAGGAGGAACGCCAGTGCTTCCTGGGAGGAATGGAACCCCTCTCAACCCCCCCCCTCCCCAACGGCCCTACCCCACAGCGTCGCAATCAGAAATGAGCGCCAGCCAAGCGGCAGCAACCCCCCATCCATCCATCCATCCATCCCCACCCTCTATCTGCCATCATGGGCGGTGAGAGCCCCCCATTCCCCCTCGCAACACCGCCTCCACGCCTGACTCCGATCATGGGGGGGGGGGGGGGGGGGGGGGGGGCAGAGTCAGCTGACCAGATGTTGTACATATCTCTGTGGTGTCACCACCGCGAGCCGCCATGAAACATGCTAGCCGCTATACACCGATACGATACGACCGCGGTAAAAGCCGTGGAGGTGGCGACGAGCCAACCAACGGACGAGAGGCTCATCCCTGCTCTCTCTCTGTGTGTGTGTGTGTGTGTGTGTGTGTGTGCGCATGTGTCTACACGGAAAAAGCATACAGAGAGAGATAGTGAGAGAGAGAGAGAGGGAGAGAGAGAGAGAGAGAGAGAGAGAGAGACACACACACACACACACACACACACACACACACACACACACACACACACACACACACACACACACACACACACACACACACACACACACACACACACACACACACACACACACACACACACACACACACACACACACACACCGAGAACGCTATCGTCTGATAAAATCCCCTCCCTAAGATAGGGGGGGGGGAAAGTGCGGATAACAAAGGAGCATCCGTCAGCATAATAATAAGCCATCCATCACTCCCCATCCATCCATCCATCCCAGAATGCACGGCTGTGAGACCTCTCCCATCCACCCACACATCCATCAGCCGCTGGGTCCTGGGTACCATATACCGTAGGACCCAAATATAGCACGGCTGCTTTTCTGCTCAGGCGCTGCCTGCCTGCCTGCCTGCCTGCCTGCCTGCCTGCCTGCCTGCCTGCCTGCCTGCCAGCCATCCACTGCAGCTGCTGCTGCATTTGAACTGGACGCACGCACACACACACAGACACACACACACACACACACACACACACACACACACACAGAGAGAGAGAGACCCCGGCTTACAAACAGCACCATTGATCCTATAACGGCACCTCCTCCCATCAATAGAGAGAGAGAGAGAGATGCTTTTTTTTTTTCCTGTGCAGCTCGAAGGGTGTGTGTGCGTGCGTGCGTGTGTGCACGGGTGTGTGCGTGCATGCGTGCGTAAAATACAAGACAGGATGTGATGATGCAGGGAGGTCTGGAGGGGGTTGATATGATATGATAACACAAAACATGTCCAGCCTCATCTGAGGCAGGCATCCATTCCCCCCCCCCCCCCCTCTCTCTCCTCTCCCCTGTCTCTATCTCTCTATCCCCCAACTCTCTTCCCCCTCCCCTTCTCTCTCTCTCTCTCTCTCTCTCTCTCTCAGAGCAGCAAGGAGGATAACAACAGCTGCCCGTTGGTCTAGAAGTACAGCAGGGCAGTGGAACAGCAGGAGGAGGCTGAGCGTGTGTGTGTGACACACACACACACACACACACACACACACACACACACACACACACACACACACACACACACACACACACACACACACACACACACACACACACACACACACACACACACACAGCTACAAAGCAGCACCCCTAACGTACACACACACACACACACATACTCCCCTCTCTCCTCTCTCCCCACCCTCCTCCTCCCTCCTCCCTCCTCCTCCCCCTGACAACATCCTCCTATACGTTACCAACATGGAGGGTTTATTTTTTTTTGTCTTAGAAGGAAAGGAAAGGAAGGAATTACCTGAAATATGTCTTGACATTCTCTGGCAGGGGAGCCGCCGCTTGTGGCCGTGGTCTCATTCCATCGTCCGGTCCAAAACGAAAAGGTTTTAAAGCAGTTCCCTTTCCCCCTTCTTTCACTGACAGTTGTTCCCAGGCAGGGCTGCTGCTGCCATTCTCTCTCTCTCTCTCTCTGTCTCTCTCTCTGTCTCTCTCGTCAGACCAGTTCCTGACCGCTCTAGGAAAGGAGAAGAGAGGAGGAGATATAAAGAGAAAAGAGCCAGCAAGGCTCTCGTTCAGTTGAAGCAGAGAGAGGCTGCCTTGCCTTGCCTTGCCTTGCCTTGCCTTGCCTGGCTGGATGCTTCACTGGCTGCTCACTGTTCCCTAGCCCATGATGTCATCACCGCCCCGCACGCCCCATTGGCCGAGGGACTGCTGAATATTAATGAAGGCAAGTGGAGGGTCTGGGGGGGGGGGGGGGGGGAGGCGGCCAGCCAGCCGGCAAGCAAGCAAGCGAGTGAGCGAGCGCCCGACCGTATAGGGTTGGTTTTCTGTTTCACCGGCCAAACCTGCCCGGGGAGAAGGCAAGGCGGGAGGGAGGGAGGAATAACAAAGGAGTAGGAATCATTGTGTGTACACTGTTTATACCCTATACACCGGTTACAGCAAATGAAATATACTGTTAGTATATAAACAGAGAAACTCACTTTAATTCAATTACATTTGAATAAATTGCCGCTACTTGTTTTGCAAATGTTTTGTATGTTACTAAGTGAATGCAAAAAAACATTGAAATACTGCTGTCAACTTCCAAAAGTATAAAGCTAATGTCTCCCATATGGATGTATAACTATCTATGTATTTGTACATATACAGTACATTCTTTTATCTTTTATTGTTTTGTTCCACTTTTGCTTTGGTAATGTAAACGTATGTTATCTCATGCCAATAAAGCTCCATTGAATTGAATTGAATTGAGAGGGAGTATGTGTGTGTGTGTGCAAAACTTTGAGTGGTTATTTTTGATGCTTTGAGCGAAGAGAAAAAGAATATGCAACATTAATTATTTGCAAGAACAACATTCTCCTGGAATGGTGTTACTATGTTGTCTTTTTTATGTCCTGTATAATTATTGTATGACTTTAAATGGCGCGCACGCACGCACGCACGCGCACACACGCGCACGCACGCACGCGCACACACGCGCACGCACGCGCGCACGCACGCGCGTGCGTGCGCGCGCGTGTGTGCAATATAGTCATACAATATAATTATTGTATGACTTTAAATGGCGCGCACGCACGCACGCACGCACGCACGCGCACACACGCGCGCACGCACGCGCACACACGCGCACGCACGTGCGCGCGTGCGTACAGTGTACAGTGTCATAAGCAGAGGAGGAAGCATTATGTGTACAAGGCATTATAGACATGGACCATAGAAAGTGTTTTGTGTTCAATGTATCCTTTTTTTTTTGGGCAGCGGTGGCCAAAGGGTTAGAGGAGCGCCCTTGTTGCCAAAAGGTTGCCGGTTCGATTCCCCGGACGGGCAGGAAAAATCTGGGTGGGGAAGTGATTGGTCATCACTCACCCCAACAACGCTGAAGTGCCCTTGAGCAAGGCACTGAACCCCCAACTGCTCCAGTGGAGCTGCTTAGTGGCCAACAGTATAAGACGGTGTCCTATGTACTGTTAATGTTTCAATGAATTGAATAGCCTACATAGACAGGACCCCAATGGAAACAAGCCATAGTGCTTTCTTAGGTTCAATCGTTTTAGCATTCTAGGCTATTAAAAAAAATCACACCTGTGTGAACTGAGTGGTGTAAGGTCTTATATAGACTGATCAGCTGTGGTCTGACGTAATGTCTGACGTAATGAAATCACACCCGTGTGAACTGGGTGACCATAGCAACCATGCTCATTTTTTGGTACGAACAGACAGACAGACAAACTAACAAAGCCAGTTGTAGGAGTGGTTTACACCACTCAAAAAGTACAGTTTAATGATATTATTATTAAACTGTACTTTTTTTTTGCAAACTGTTAAAAAGTATTCAAATCAATCAATTAGTGTATATACACCGTACATTGACCAGACTATAGTCGATCAATACGGTTTATGGTTTTGTTTTCAGCCGATATATATATATATACCATTTTGTTTTGTCATCAAACGGGATGACTAAGCTAAAAAGAGAAGTAAAAGCTGACAGAACAATTATACGAAGCGATTATAAATTCCGTCCACCTCGTGGTGTATGTAACAGCAGCAGCTGTGAAGTGAACGCCATCCCCCCAGAGTGCACGCTTTGCGAGCTCTGTTGTGCGGCGGGCGAGCGGTGCGGTGCGGTGCGGTGCGGGCGGGGGACGGCAAACCGAAAATGCACTCCGCTTGCCCCAATTTGCCTATGATGTCATCTTTTTCCTCTGTCTCACCTGTCATTGGCTGGGCTGGTGCGGCATCTGCTCTCAGGCTCACGGCTATATAGCGCTTCTTGCCTAAAGCTCGATTTATTGTACACTTTGGGTCGTACGGTGGTGCCCCCCCCACCCGCCCCCAAAAAAAGGCAGATCTACAAGCTCACAACGTGCCGCACCCGCGGCACGTTGTGAGCTTGTAGATCTGCCTTTTTCAGCGGCACTGTGGTATACGAGGAGGTGATAAATGTGGATTTATAGGTGGAGGCCCGTCCGAACGAAGCGCTCTCTGAATCCTGACGGGGTTGTCCTGACAACCACCGTTAGTGTCGATCCCTCATGGCTCTGCATGGCTGGAACAAATAATATCATGGCTGTGTTCATTCCGTTTGACGCCGTTCACTCAAATGGGGAGGGAAATGGAACACTTATTTTTAACAAAGAAAATATCACTTGCACATTTAAAGTGACATTTTTTAAACAGAAATGTTCCACGTGTACATGACAAACATGGTGCTGTCGTTAGCCTACTTTTCAACCTACCGTCATATAATTCACTCACTAATGTTCATGATAAAATGCCAATAAAATAATGTCTAGCCCTAAAAAAATTAAAATAAATCTTGTTTTTTTTTGTTTTTAAATAATGTCACTGGTGGACAGGCTCCTATGAGACACAGACAGAGTAGAAAAATGTGGTACTTATTCATGAACATTAGTGTGGACCAATTTTATGAAGATAAGTTGCAAAGTGGTACTTTAATGACAGAACTCGATTTTATGTTTTTTGTTTTGTTTTTGTATAGGTTTCATATCATATGTTTGCTGTCCTGAATTCTTCAACAGAGTGTATGTTGAATAAAAGAAGAATGAATAGAGTGAAGGTTTGAATCATGTTTTGATTAAATTGTGCAAAAAATTGCGACAGAATCATTTGCATCCGATGTGCTGGTTGGCTTTCTGACCAGAATGTCAGAGTCGCTTGACAAATACAAATTACAGCAGTGGTTCCCAAAGTGGAACCAAATGGACCCTTATGGGTCTGTAACTCAGAGAGTGTACAAATAGGTATTTGTACACTCTCAGAGTTAAATTAACATACATTTTACAATATAAATTGGGGGTCCCAGAGATAGAAATGCCATAAAATGGGGGGGTCGGTAGACTAATGCATGTCAAACTGGGGGGGTCCTTGAAATTAAACGGGTTGAGAATCACTGCTATAGAGCCATACAAATGTTCTCTTATGGGGGTCCCTGGCATATCTCTTCAAATGGGGGTCCGCGGGGCTAATTAGTGTCAATTTGGGGGTCCTTGACATGAAAAGGTTTGGGAACCACTGCCTTACAGGACCAGAGATCCAGACCTCAGTCTCCAGTTACACACAACAGACATGCTATGAGAAGAACATACAATAAACACACCTAGTCAACCACACCACACACACAAAAAGTCCCTTTTCCACCAAAACAACTTTGTGGTTCTAGAACTGGTTATACCGTTCCAGACTCTTGGAACCTGATTGGTGCTTTTTTTGTACTAGGTATTTGTATGCTATGTCCTGTATGTCAGTCCTGTTTGTATTGGTTGATGTCTGGGGACTGCAGATGGAAATGGGCATGTTTTGCTAAATCTGGTATATTTACACTGCATTTTTTATGTAATGTTCATCAACATACACTGTCCCGACTAAATAAACAAATAAAGTAAAGTTTCACTCAACCCGGCGTCCACTTTTTGGTTCCAGTTTTTCCCGAAGCGACTTTTACAAATTAATGTTCAGTGGAAACGCCGTCTGAACTGCAAATAAATCGCCAAGAATAGCCGATCTGTGTGAGCTCGCACCGCGTCGCAAACGTGAGCTTGTAGATCGGTTATCTAAAGTGAAGAAAAATAAATCAGACCCGTCTGAAGTGAGTGGTGCTGTACTGTACTTGTGCTGTACGTACTGTACAAGCACTCATCCCTGGCCTGTGTGTGTGTGTGTGTGTGTGTGTGTGTGTGTGTGTGTGTGTGTGTGTGTGTGTGTGTGTGTGTGTGTGTGTGTGTGTGTGTGTGTGTGTGTGTGTGTGTGTGTGTGTCTGGCTGTGCAACAGTGACACTTGGTGGTGAACAAACGCTATAACGCTATTTCCGTGCTCGGACACACCCAGGGACACACATAGCTGTCTATAGGAGTGGTCGCACCACTCAAAAACCAAAGTACAGACCCCTGGGGGACACCGGCCAATGAAGCAAACCGTTGAATGAATTCAGGTCGTTTCCTGGAACCAATCATGGTCCTTCTCTATGGCATGCCTCTGAAGAACCTGCTTCATTTCAGCGTATAGCATCGCCATGGAAACACCGATTCAAACAAGCGAGGTCTTGATGAATAATTTAAATCACCCCTCGGTAACCTTTATGTTTTAACATCAAAGTGTGCAATGAATCATCGTCCCAAGGTGTCTACAATGGGGAAACGAATGAGATGGCAAGAGGGGGGGGGGGGGGGGGGTGTGTCTGTGTGTGTGTGTGTGTGTGTGTGTGTCTGTGTGTGTGTGTGTCTGTGTGTGTCTGTGTGTCTGTCTGTCTGTGTGTGTGTGTGTGTGTGTGTGTGTCTGTGTGTGCGTCTGTGTGTGCGTCTGTGTGTGTGTGTGTGTGTGTGTGTGTGTGTGTGTGTGTGTGTGTGTGTGTGTGTGTAACGACCATCCTCTACCACAGGGGTTCTCAACGTTTTCAGGCCGTGACCCTCGGATTTGAACTTGCGACCCCCACTTGGATCACTAGGCATTACATTTAATTTGACTCGGTTCCACAGATAATTTGTGAAAATGTTGCGAGGCATTGTGACCGTGTAGATCTGCTATTTTCAAAATTTTGGTCTTATATTATTTGTGACTCTTTTTTAATGGCGGCAAGACTAACTGTTCAGAAGAGGAGAAAAACTGTTATTTATATATATATATATATATCCAAAATGAGTTAATATAGCACAGGCAGACTCTTCACATACTAGACTCTAGTATGTGACATGCTCTAGTAACTAGAGCGTGTCTGAAATAAGTGTCAGAGCTGAAATCGACATGTAAATATGAAATAAATGCTTAAACATGTAGCTAGGTGTAATGTTAGAGACCACAGAAGTGAACCTTTCAGGCCTGTTTCTCCAAATTTTCTGCAACACATTACTCTATAAGCCATATCTCCAAAACTGGTGGGCCAAACTGAACAACCAATAAGTCAATTTGAAGCCACAGTATTAGGCGGGATCAACAACATTTACATTTAACCCCTTTTGGCGTTTTAATCATGTTATACTTTAGCTATTGAAAAATAGCAGATCTACAAGACTCTTGTATAGGTCTTCTAGGGGGGGTCCCTGGAACAACATATTTTCAGATGGAGGTCCACGGTCAAATACAGATAATTATGGGGTCCACTTGACATGAATTATTGAGCACCACTGATATAGAAACATAGTATTTCCGAATATTGTCAGTATTTAGAAGACATTTTGAAAGTTTTGAGGTTCAGGCCTAAATGGTTTAACAAACACAACCATTGCCGCCAGCATCTTTACAAAATAAAGGCGCTAGAGTGCCAGGAGATATGGCAGATTTTACTCTGAAAAGCCCCTCCCTTCCGTTACCCACCCCAAAAACCGGGAGGCATAATCTTCCATTCTTTCCTCGCGCTGGTCACGCTAAAGTCTCTCTAGAAGCGTTAATATTCCAAACGAGAGGCATGCTGAAGTCAGAAATGAAGACAGAACATTGTCCTTTTAATCAAAACCATGGAGAGCTCCCTATAGATTAGGAGATGCGAGCCATTCTTTTGGAGCCGCAAACAAGAAGTGAACGGCAGCGCACATACGCAAATCAACAAGGAGTACATTGCAGAAGGAGAGGCCAACCCCTAACCTGACTCCACCAGATTGCGGCAGTATTGAGTTCACAAGTTCCCTGTAAATAAGTCCGTTTGATGAGGGCTAGGTGAACAGAAATGACACTCCAGAGATTTAGAAAATGTAGTTTTATTCTTCTTTTGCAAGCTGTTCAAAAATAATGTTCAAAAATCATTCTTCCGAAAAGAGTTTCACAATTAAGGTAGTTCACGAAAAAGGAAACAAAAAACGTACAGACCTCTAATCAAGCCTAAGTTTAAAGCTGAACCTTTCACTGAGGGTGTGTTTAAAACAACACGACAGTCTAGCTATACTCTGAGCTACTGACTGTTCTCTATAAGGGCAGAGCTATCCAGCATTGTGCCCTTCTATTCCCTGAAACTGGAATCCCTTCCCCACCCACAATCTGGGCCTTTCAATTGTTGGGTCAAACCAACAGTCTTGAGCTCTGGTTGAAGACTATAGTTTAACCAACCTAAATAAACATAGAAAACATTTCCCAAACCTTACAGACATCATGATCCACAAGGTAACTATAATCATGTTTTTAGCAAACAACTCTTCATTCATAATTAAGATACAAATACACACCCACACACCCCCATAAGTGGTAAGTCCCAATTAGGTCACTCCACCAGCCTATAAAAGGATCCCCGGAATCAGCTGTGACTGTTTTGGATCATCAACCCAAAAACAGGGAGTAAGTTCGGTTGAGCAATGAGCTTTTTCTTTACATCAATAAATATATATTTCAACTGAGTTTGTCCATTTGTAATGCATAAGGTGATTGTACTGAAACATAAAATACTGGGGGGGTACAAAGACATAAGTGGGAAAGTCAATCTGTCTTTACCACATTCCCTCCTCCTGCCTCTCTCAAGCAGCAACGATAAACTGGAAGCAGCGGGACAAAAATGATGATATCTCCATAATGATTTCAAGTTGTAGTCTTGTTAGGCTGTGTTTACATGTGCACTGTGGCAGCGCTTCAATACGTCATCAGTATCGCGTTGATCCCGCCTCTATCGCATATCTCTCCGGTCAGAAATGGCTCGGAGTGCATCGTCTCTGCCCGAGAGGGACCAGATTGGAGCAGGAGGAACTCACTGCTGCCACCAGCTGGCGGAGTCAGGTTAGCCAACTCAATAAAAAAGACCAAAGGACGCCTATACATGTCCTTAGCTAGCCTGGCTTGGCCAGCCTCATAGCGGGGATTCACTGAAGATTCTTCCCCGCATATGAGTCTGGACTTCGGCCATAGGCAGCTTGAAAAGTGGGCGTTAGTAGTTGCCTTGACAGACAGATCCATCTAGCCAATCAGCGTAACAAAAAGCTGACGTCACCACACAGTGCGCTGGTCCGCTCCTCATACCACGGCAACCACGCTAAAAACAACAAGGTCTGTTTAATAGTTTCTACTTTATACGTGAGCGAGATATGTCGGATATATGTCAGAGTCTATATCTGAAATAACTGCTGTTCTTATCGTTTCTGTGTAAACTTTTAAACTTGTTGCGTTGAGGGCAGCCATTGTTGTTTTGAAAGTACTGCAGCATGAATGTTACGTCACCATATACACATGAACCAATCAGAGGCTGCTTTTCACTGTTGTACGGACAGCCGTTGAAACGCAGTCACTGATTGGCCGCGATCATTTTCTGATTTCTCCAGCTTCCGCATACTCTCTGTCAATGAGCCCGAGTCCAGACTCATATGCGGGGAGGAAACATCAGTGAACCCTTGCTATGAGTCTGGCCGTGCCAGGCTAGGGCTTAGCACCCCATGGTTTTGATATAAAAGACGTGTATACACGTCCTTAGCAAAAATTGTGTTCAATAAAGTTTTTACACTGCAATATATAAATAAAGGCAAGAAAAGCCTGAAAAGAATTGTGTAATCACAAAAGCTATAAAAACAGAAAAGATTTTTTTTTACACAACACACGGTGCCAGGGAAAGGTGAAAAGCACTAATAAGACTGACTGGTGTGTTGTCGTGGCAACAGCTCCATCAGCCACGCAAGGCACACGCCAGCCTGACCTTTGACCTTCAGTGTGACCGACACTGAGCCTAGGGGTGTGAGTGTGTGTGTGTGTGTGTGTCACAATTGACCTATAGCTAAGCCCCTCCCCAAACTGCTATGGTCCAATCACAGCTAAGCATAACGTGGGTTAGACAAACCTCTCCACCAATAGTTTTCACCTATATGATAAAAAATGATTTGAGCAACAAGAATTAATCGTGGTATGACCATGGGTCATCAATGTGTCCGTATACGGACAGATGTGTCTGTGGCATATTTTTTTAAACATTATAATGCTATTATTTTCATCATAAGACCCAATCAATTACTGAATGTCACATCAGGATTCCACTAGTAGTAGTCTAGTGTTGATTTCCTCGACTAAAACCAAGACGAAAAATGTTCGTCGACTACCCTTTTCCACTGACGAAAACTAAACTGGAAACGAAATGAAAACTAAGCTATGGTGACTAAAACTAAGACTAAATATACTGACAATTTCGTCAACAAATACAAACTAGACTAAAATGTTAGGAAGGCACTAGTGGACAAGAGATCCAGTATAAGTCATTTTATAATTGGTTGCACTGCGACGTGTTGAGAGCTTGTAGATCTTCTATTCTATTAAGTGTAAAAAACAGTCATTACGACGGCATCGAGGCCCACCAAAATACATTTTAGTCGACTAAATCAACTGTAGATTTAGTCGACTAAAATCTTATGATATTTAGTCGACTAAAACTACACGAACACTAAAACATTCCGGGTGACTAAAATGTGACTAAAACTAAATGAATATGAATGAATATTCAAGAGACTAAACCAGGGACCCCCATAACTCTGAGAGAGTATAGGCCTAACAAAGGGAAACCAAATGAACCCCAGACGTGTAGTGGTCATCCAGGGCCATCTCTTCATCGTCTCTCTCTACTAATTTTGTATGGCGTCACAGTAGCTTGTAGTCATAGATCAGCTAATGTAAGCACGCCACACTGTCTGTGATAGAAATGATTGAAGCCCCCCCCCCCCCCCCCCTCCCTGTGTCGGTGGTAGGTGTGGCCGGTCAGGTCATTGGGGTGGGGGGGGGGGGGGGGGGGGGGGGGGTCTTAACGAGCAGCACCTGAACCACCACCACCCGTTAAGTCATCCGTTACGCGTTATTATTCCCCCCCGGGGGGGGGTCGTCAGTATCAGTAAGAGAGGGGGCAACCTGTGTGAACCCAAGCGTCGCCTCGACAAAACAACCACCACTTTGAGTTATGACTCCGCGACGCTATGAAAGGAACTCGCTGCACAACAGATGAACGAACTAACGGTCTGCAGCGCCATATCTATGCTGCATCTAGTCTAAGAGGCATTCAGATTGGCCAACGGTTGGGCCCCCATACAGGGGGCCCATACAGTGGCTCAGGGGGTAGAGAGTGGCCGGTTGGGAGCCGCGAGGTTCCCAGTTCGATCCCTGTGCGCTCCAACCAGAGTTAGTGTCGAAGTAGCCTGGAACTCACCTATACTTTCTATGGCATAGGCAGCTCCCGGCAGGATCCGCCGGCAGAAACTGTGCGCAGCTGCTGGACATGAGACGAATTACTTAGAGCGACAGAGAGAGAGAGGAGTGTGTGTGTGTACGGGTGTGCGCGTGTGTGTCAATTTAACAAAGGTGCAGACGATCAGAAATCAGCAGAGAGTGATCGACGCTTGCGCTACTCTATGCCAATTTGAAGTGGACTCGGACCCAGACTTTTTTTTCTCCCTGGAAATAAAAACGTCTGGGTTTCCGAGGCTAGTGTCGAAGTGTCCTTGAGCAAGACTCTGAAACCCCCGAATTGCTCCCGGTGTGCAGGTTGGTGCCTTGCCTGGTTTCCCCCGCCATCACTGTGTGAATGCGTGTGTGAATGGAATGCACAATCTATTATGTAAAGCACTTTGGATAAAAGCGCTACATAAAATGCACCATTTACCATTTATTTGGTACTTTTCTAAATTTAGATTACCCAAAATTTCTTTAACCCATTTTTCTCCCAATTTGATCGTTATCCCAATGGGGATCCGCACGTAATTCCGACGGAGCATTAGTCCGACATGCGGGAACCGCTCGAACATGCGCTGCTCCCGTGCTTGCGGTGATGGTCAGGTTAGGGTTTGATGAGGTAGGTTGTCATTTGTCGGACCAATGACTAGTCTGAACTGAAGTACTGCACCCAGCCAGTACTGCCCACTGCTGTTACCCTATCCTATACTGGCTCACCCGCCTGCCAGCGAGGAGCCCCCACCGGGAGGATGTACAGTAACACCCTCTCCGTCCTATATACTCCTCCCGTTCAACATTCCCCACTGGCCACCCCGGCCCCATAACGGGGTGCAGACACTCGGCCAAGCCGGATGCACCCACAGACTCTGCACTGGTGGTGGAGGACGGGTCCTTTACACCAGAGCACCCTAAACTTGTCTTTTATTGTTAGTGGGTACAATCTGTCAACCAGCCAAGTGCAACGCCACCACCCCCGCAGTGCAGCAGGAGATGACAGGACAAGCTATACAGCTGTGTCCAGGAGTAAAATGATTTAATAGTGTGTGTCCATGAAGCAGCTTTATGGACTCCTCGTGCATTGAAGGAAGCATGAGGTCAGTCCGTTGCTCTCCTCGGCTTGGCAGAGGGAGTGTAGCGCCCAAGGATTACATTACTAGACAGTTGACACTGGATGTCAAAAAAATGGGTTACAAAAATCATTGGATATTTATTTAATGTAATGAATCCTACAAATCAGTGCTTGTCAAACTCTTTCATGAATTTATGTTGTTGAAAATATGTTGTGCCAGGCAATTAAGAACCCCCCTATAAGAGTTGTGTATAATGGTAAAATGGTTCAAGAGTATTCTCACAAGCTCACAACTCCTACGATAAACACATTGGAAATGCAAGAGGGGTAGGCAATTAGGTTTTGCCTGGGGCCAAGTTCTGTCCAGGACTCGTTTTGGGGGGGCGGGCATGCGACGACAGCGTCGTGAATTTCTATTATTATTGTATGCCTTTTTTAACATTAATTTATATAATATCTCAATTTAAATTAACATTAAAGACTATTTTTACCCGGATGTCATGCTCTCCCTGCACTGTCGGTCTCCTTGTGCTCTCTACATTACTTTGAATAAATGTGGGTTTTTATTTTTCCATGAATTAATTAAGCTTAGAATAGATGTAGATCAGTGGTTCTCAACCAGTGGTCCGGGGACCACCAGTGGTCCTTGAGGGGGTTCCAGGTGGTCCCCAGCTAAATGATGGAGAGTTGGTAACCAAATGCACCCTTATATTATAAATCTTTAACTCTTGAGAGTGTAAAATGTATTCTTTTTCAGGGCAAGAGCCCATTTGAAAAGATATGGCAGTGCTAGCAGTGATCATCATTTTAATTTGAAGGATGCCCAGTTTGACATGCATAGGCTACTGACCACCATTTAATGCCATTTATATCTGGGACCTCAATTTATTATAACTTTTATTGGTTTATTCAATCAATGTCAACTTCACTCAGAGAGTATGGTTCCATTTGTATGGTTCCATTTGTACACCCTCTTATCGCACACACCATACCTGTACGTTTTTTTTAATTCTTCCAGGGGCCACAAGGGGGCGCCTCCTGCCGACCCCTGGCATAGGGTCTAGGGTCCAGAATCTGAATGGCAGCAGCGTTAATAGCAGTAAACTATTAACAACTTAGACCCTATAATATATTCAAGTCAACCGGAGACCCCCAGGGCTGTATACTGTATACTGAGGGGCGCTAGCCTCTCCTATATTCAGCTATTGGTGTAGATTTCCGTCTTACACAAACATAAAATTCCCATTGACAATGAATGGAGAATTTACGTCATACGTGTCTGAGCAAATCGGGATTTGTGTCCTACATAAAGATGAAATTCCCATTGACAATGAATGAATGGAGAATTTACGTCATGTTTCTGAGCATGTTAAGTCATGATGATGTACGATAAGAGCGTTCGCTCACTTCATACAAGTGTGACTTGATTCACTCTACAATAAACCCCCTTGGCTGAAAATAACAGATCTACAAGCTTACAAAGCATCGCAACTTACTCAGCGCATTATAAACTTGAAGCGCACATAGAACACATCAGACAGTGTGGATTATAAACCAGACAATACTTATGCATCGACAGTATGGACATTGCAATGCTTTGAAAGCTCTTTATTTCACCATATCAGATTAAGTTCTCTGCCTCAAACAAACCCTACATGCTGCGTTCTGGGGTTTAAAGTGATCGCTCCGAATATTTAGAAATAGGTCAACAATACAAATTACGCTAGTTTTGTGGATTAATTCACTTTTAATGCGTGGCCCCTGTGCCCCCCACAAAAATGACCGTAACTAGGCCTACTTAATATTCACCAAAACCAGAGCAGAACTCCCACCACAGGACTCAATCAAGGGCAATCAATTAATACAGTTGCAACAACTTAAGTAAACAAGAATTGATTCAAATCAATTAATAACCAGCTGATTACAATCTTCAGAATTGTGCTATTATCTGAAATGTATATATCTGTGTCTGTTTATGTGTGTGTGTGTAAACAACAACAGGATCTGTCCAGGTGAGTGTAGCCTAGTACAAAATGGAATGAAACATTGGTGACTATCAAGTCATTAGAGGAAATGGAGGTTATTTGGAATGTGTTGTCTGTAGCTTGATTTAACAGACCGAAAACAAATTAGAGGGAACATTGCCGCGGACCACCGCACCAACCTCCGCAGGGACCCCCCTTATATTCAATCAATTCAATTGAAGAATTGATTCAATATGAATAATAACCAGCAGCTTCCGTATAGATGTGTGTTTAATATGTCCCTGCAGAGGTTGGTGCGCGGCAATGTGCCCTCTAATTTGTTTTCGGTCTGAGTAAACACTCAAACCTCCTGAGCAGACATCAGCAACTGCTGAGCAAACATACATCACCTTGACACCAACTAGCCCAACATGAGAGAATGCGAAGTGAGTGCCCCACACTTCACACAGGTGTGATTTGTTTGTTTTTTGCCAAATGGATTTTGGGAGTGAATCAATGAATAGTTAGATAAGGCAACAAGTTACAACATTTTTTTTGGTAATATCAAGGTGGTAGGCTAGCAATTTTAGGAGCCTTTTCAGGCTGTGACCCGCCAAAGTAATCATAAGTGGGGACCCCCCCACCCAGACAAGCAACAGAATGGTTCCACAGATAAATGTTGTGAAATAGCAGATGTCCAAGGTCGTTGTGAACTTGTGGATTGGCTATTTGCACAATTGTTGCCTCTGTCTTATATAATAATAGGGCTGTCAATCGATTCAAATATGTAATCGCGATTAATCACATGATTGTCCATAGTTAATCGCAAATTAATCGCATATTTTTATCCGTTCTAAATATACCTTAAATCAGTGGTTGTCAAGATTTGTCATATCAAGGCCCATTATTTATTCTGCAACGCATTGTGGCCCCTGGAAGATTTTTTTTTTTTAATTCTGGGAATAATAAGAGCGCCTAATGAAAGTTACAGGTATGGTGTGTGCAATATGAAGTGTGAGATTACCATGATGACAGTATAATCCTTAATCATATTCAAGGGCTTTTGGAGAGAAATGAGACAGACTTCAGCCACTTTAGACTAGACTAGAGCACTGCAGAGGGTGTGTGTGTGTGTGTGTGTGTGTGTGTGTGTGTGTGTGTGTGTGTGTGTGTGTGTTAAACTAGACTAAAACTAATACATTTCAGATGACTAAAATATGACTAACACTAAATAGATTTGATCCCAAAAGACAAACTAAATCAAAATGTTGCTGTCAAAATCAACACCGTGTAACACAGAGGCCACAGGTAAGAAGGTGGATGTACACGTAGTGAGCGCCATCAGTCAGAATGATGTGGCACTGGGCACTAGAAATGAATACTATAGAATGCCTGGGACCTGCGACAGTAGCAGAGTTACTGCAAAGAGACTCAGTCACGCAGGCGTTCTCAATCACCATCAACAAAGGTCACAGCAAGACAAGAGAATGATACATCATATAGAATATATCTGCCTCATGGCCACAGCGCAGAGCTCAGAGAAGACGGTGTTCTCAAGCCATTAACAGGCTCAATCTATTCAATGCAATTCAATTCAATTAGCCTTTATTCTTGTCTCCGAGGAGACATTTGTCTTGGGCACCAATCTATCCGTTATCTCACTTATCTGACTGAATTTAAGTACAAAAAAATAATAATATCCGAGTTTTATTCCACCACTGGGTTTGTCAGTGCAGGCCCCTAACACGCCCCTCCCACCGACAGCTGGTCCATTGTGTGCTCTGTGCTGTGTGTGTGTGTGTGTGTGTGTGTGTGTGTGTGTGTGTGTGTGTGTGTGTGTGTGTGTGTGTGTGTGTGTGTGTGTGTGTGTGTGTGTGTGTGTGTGTGTGTGTGTAGTGTGTGTGTGCCAGGCTTGTTTCCCCGTGTCTTTGGCCCGGTTCAATAGCTAATCTTAATGCAGAAGAGGCAGACAGTGGCAGTTTATTCTCCTAAACGGCTGCAGCGCGTTGAAAATGAAAGGGCGCAGGCGGATAGCGTATAGCGTAGCGCGGGGAGGAGGAGGAGGAGGAGGAGGAGGAGACATGGATATTGTGCTTGTTGTTTAGTGGTGTGGAGGAGCCGCCTGCGCGATGCTGAGGGGACCGATAAAACGTACAAGCGCCAGTTAACAAGAGGAGCCTTTTACACAAGCTGGTATTCAGGATTATTTAACTCTGAGAGTGTACAAGTGTTAACAAAATGGACCATTTGTATACTCTCTCTCTCAGGGCCATTTCCCGCCAAAATAACTTTCAGAATTAGGTTCCATTCTAGGTTGTTGGAACCATGGTGCTTTCACGGAACGGGCCTGCGAACCGGTCTGCAGTGGCGTGCACAGATAGACACTAGGTGGTGCTAGAGCACCTGCCCTTTGCCGTCTGGACAGCAATGTGCCTGTAGGAGCCATCTAGTTGATTTCACATATTTGTGACTAAATGGCGCCCCCACTGGTTGCCTTAGAAAATGGCACCATGGTTCCCTTTAATTAAGCCAAAGACCCACAGCTGTAGGTGGAAAGACGCCAGTAGAGATACAGATTTCAACGCTCACAGCTCACGGCTCGCAGCTCGCACAATACAGCGCAGTTTAAGAAAGAAAGAAAGAAAGGAAAGATAGAAAGAGAAAAATAGCCTACTTTATTATTTGTTTATTGAACCCTGCACCTGTTTTGAGACCCTTTGTTTAGTTTATGTCTGGAGCCTGTTCTTGTTTTGTTTGCCCCGTTTATTATTTTGAAACACTCACACAACACAAACTCCGCCATAATATCAACCTGTTGCAGTCAACATCAATCACCATCGACAAACGACTGAAACAAGTGAGTAAACAACAAGACGCCCAAGTCCCAAAATGTGAGCACGTTAAACCGTATCTCTGGTGTAACAAGAAAGGCATATTGGCCCTACAGTGCCCTTTGTACAAAAAAATAAAATTAAAATAAAAACTTTGTTTTTCTTCAAGTGTACACTGATCACCATACCGAGCACCCCCCCCCCCCCCCACCCCGAGCTCCTATTTTGAAAGTAATCCCGGCGCTCATTGTGTTAAGCTGTAACCTTAACTGCAATGCCGCCCCTGGGCGACTGATTTCCCCCCGCAGGATAATAAAAGGTATCTTATATCTATAAATGCACCACGTCTTTGTACGTGTGTACATCTGTAATACAGGTAACCGTTCGCCCCACTGACTGCGCATGGATCTCCAACTTCCATCGTCACCGACTCGGTGCTCTACAGCCGGGCACCGGTCTAGTCGATCTAAAATGACGTGATCGGCCCCCATTTCCCCATTACGTGATCGGATCGGGACAACCCTTGTTAGTCACAAATGTAACCAAAAGGGCCCTTTATAATGAATACGGGTCCATTTGGTTAACATTTATATACTTAACATAAAGTTACACTATAACTTAAACACTCGGGACTTTACTGTGTCAACTCAGGTAAAATAGACTAACATCACACGTATCACAAAACGTAAAAAAACACTACGACAACAAACAGAAGACTGCCTCCTCATCATGTCACTATGCAGCACACGCACAGGGCACGCGAACAACCCCGCCCCTCTGTCACATGAGCGATAATGACCTGCACGCGTGTGTGTGCGCGTGCGTGCGTGTGTGTGTGTGTGCGAGCGTGCACAGCGCACATGCAGCAGCACTCACCACAGCATTCTGCTTGGACACACACCGACAATGGGCCCGGGACGGGAGGGACGCGTCTGGAAGTGCTTGTTGTGGGGCCCAGGCCTGGGTGGGTACATAAAGGCAGATGGTGCCCGGGGAGGATGGGAGGATGAGGGACCTAGCTGTCATTAGCATGAGAAAAGACACACAGAGAGAGAGAGAGAGAGAGAGAGGGGGAAGGAAGGAAGGGACAGTCAGTCAGTCAGGTACCCTCTCTCTCTCTCTCTGTGTGTGTGTGTGTGTGTGTGTGTGTATATCATTTTGCCCGCCGCTGGACAAGATTAGAGCAGAGGGGAGGGAGGGAGGAATCTGTGTCAATGAACCGGGATCCAATTAGGGGGCACGGCGCTGCGTTTTAGAGCACACACACACACACACTCTGGTTCTCAAACAGCAGGGCGCGGACCCACGTTTGGGTGACGTTTTTGAATGGGACACGAGGAAATATCAGTTTGTTTGTTTTGTTTAGTTTTATTATTATTATTATTATTTCAAAATATTCTCAAAATATTTCAAGATAATTGCATCAATAAATGAAAAATCTAATAAATGTCATTAATCTTTTTGAAAATTAAGAAGTATTGATCTGATATTTTTGAAAAATCGTGAACGTTTATGCAAGTCTTTCATGTATATATTTGGTAAAGCGAACATTTTTAACTCAAATCTTTGCTTCTAGAGGTCCCTGGAACAAAGATATTTTCAGATGGGGAGCCAAATTCATTGTCTGGGCGTCCTGGGCATGCATGAAAAGATGTGATATAACTACCGAGTTACAGATCCTTAGACATTATTTGTAATGAGAAAAGGCACATCTTCCAGGGACGTGCACACATAGACATCAAAGGGGGCTTCAGTCCCTGCCCTTTTACCCGTCTGTAAAACAACTGCCCTCTCCAGACCACGAAGGCAGCATTTACTATGGGGAAAGAAATGCAAATGCTCCTCCTCTCCTTTCCATGCCATACCGGAAGGCAGCATTCAGGAGAATTGGGTTTTTTTTCCCCGAAGTCTCCTGAACTAATTTCAAGTAATTTCTTTCGAAATCCATGTCGTAAACCGCATCTCCAGTAGATAAAAGAGTGCAGGGTTTGCGCCACGAAAATAGCTGATCTACAAGCTCTCAACGCGTCGCAGCGCGGCGCGTTGTGAGCTTGTAGATCTGCTATTTTGGGCCAAAAGTGCCCTCTTAATGGGATTTCAGCCCCATGCCTCTAACACTCTCTGCACGTGCCTGCCATCTTCCCATGGTTAATTTCAAAACACTCGTTAACTTCAATCAATCAATGTTTCATTTCATGACTATGCTGGGGGCGGGGGGCATACATAATACATGTTAGGAGGGAAGCCGCCCGCAGGGGGCCATATAAAATCATCTGCTCTCGTGCCATGATTGCCCCCCCCCCCCCCAAC
Organism: Electrona antarctica; assembly: GCF_951216825.1. NCBI lineage: Eukaryota > Metazoa > Chordata > Actinopteri > Myctophiformes > Myctophidae > Electrona > Electrona antarctica. The sequence goes on along the minus strand of NC_136789.1, from coordinate 53,601,618 downwards.
CCCCCCACCCCTCAGGCCAGACTTTGGACACGAGTTCTCTTCTCTCCCAAAATCTAATTTGTGTCCCGACCTGAAAACTTAATTTTCTGTTTACAAAAGACACGGCGGGGAGAGAGGGAGGGATTTGCAGCTGTTACTGAACAAATACACTAACATTTTAAACAAAGAAATGTCACATTTACAACCTCTTTCTCTTTACATTTTTATCCCACGATTTTGCAACCCATTTTTTCACCTAGTGTCAAACATCTCATGTAATCCTGGGCGCTACAGTATACACTTCCTCTGCCAACTTGGGGGGGCAGCAGACGGACCTCATGCTTCCTGCTATGCATGAGGAGTCCAAGCTGCTTCTTTTCACCTGACAGAGGAGTTTCCCCAGCCGGACATAGTGTGTGGAAGGAACATGTTATTCCGACCAGTTCCTTTCCCCTCCATACGGTGCCCCGGCTGGCCAGGGGGAGGTAGTTTAGAGACCAGGATTACTGCATGTTTTTTGTGAGGGTACCTACCTTAGAGTATATATGAATAGAGACGGCACCCGGATGAAACCCTGAGGCGAAATGGACATAGTGGCCGAATTTGATATTGCAGTGTGGACCCAAACACATGAACGCGCTGGTCCGTTGACTATCATTGTGCACGTTCACAATGACACGTGAACGCTGAATGCCTGCAATGATAGTCAGCGGCAGCACGTTCATGTGTTTGGGCCCAATCCATCCCAGAATGCACTCTGTTCCTACCCAGAATGCACAGTGAAATCGCCTCATGCGCTTTTGAGCAACTTAATGCAAGTGGATGGGAGGAGAACTCGGGTGCCGTCTCTATTCATATATACTCTGAGTCTAAGGTACCTACCCTATAGGGACACGGGGGAGAACATGTTTCACAACCTCTTATGTAAACACCACAGATTTTAAGTTGCTTGATTCAGTATTTAGATATGTAATATTAATTTTAGCTGCCCTACCCCTTCCTATACAAACCCATTGTAACTTCAAACTCCATTTTAACCATGTTAGATTCATCAAAATCACCCCAATACTTAAAGTACCAAAAGTAAAGTAGGCCTACTCATGATTATAAAGATGTCCCATTTCCAGTTTTCCAAATGTATACAATAACTGACCTACAAGCTCACAATATGTGGCATAGGCCTACATAGAGTAGAATGTGTAAGTAGTAATACAAATGTAAAAAAACTACTACTACTACTACTACTACTAAAGTAAAACAAATACCTCAAAATTGTAGGCTACTTAAGAAAATTCCTCAGTTACACCACTGGCACCACATGGCTGTAAACTTAAGGCCCATGAAGAAAATGCACTTCCTTCTGGATATGAAAAATATAATGTTTATAAAAGGGCAATTTACAGACATTATTGGCCACGGGTTCTTATGCGTATTAAAATAGCTTTTAACAACAATGCCAGGCAGCTATAGAAGACTGCGTCATATCTTACCTAATGAGGCTTCATTGGCAACAGGTGTTTGGTTTGGTGGTGTTTTGGTCCGAAGTTTGTTGTGGTTGGAGAACTCGCATGGAAGTTATATTGATTCGAGCCTTAATTAACTGTAGCCTATTTAGCATCAAGGTTTGTTTGAAATAAAAGGTCACTGCGTGACTCAGTCTGGTCTCAGTGTTGACCTAACTAACGTTTTAAATTAATATCCACACAACGTCCAACTTAACTCACTCTTCCACGTATAGTCATCATGTGAGTGCTCAGCCTCAGTCACCTAAAGTCAGTGGTTTTCAACCAGTGGTCCGGGGACCCGATGGTGGACCAGTATTCAATAGTTTAACTCTTGAGACTATTAGTTAAATTATTGTTAAACATCTGCATTACATGATTTAGGAAGAAGTCTACACAATTAGAGAATGTAGAAGAATTGTTAACGTGTGCCTGTTATCTCTCCTATGCGGTGTGCCACATCAATGCAGGAATTGTGGACAAAATCTTATCCAACGACAACAACAACATATTCTTTCGTTTTGGGTCTGAGAGGCTAACTGTCATCATGTTCTTATAACTATAGCCAAGGCATCTTTAGATATAATTAATTTACCCTGGAAGTAAATACAAAATAAAAACGTAGGCTACTATTAAATCTGTCTACTTTATAACTCTTTGAACGAACACATGACACCATAGCCTGGTTAATAAACCAGACCGAATCAGCCGTTGGCAAAAAAAAAGTTGCCGCGACAGTGTTGTGTGATATTAGTCTGGCTTATTAGCCAGGCTAATGACACCATGCCTATGCAGCAAGCAATGTGAGTGAACGAGTCCAAGAACATTAAGATAGTGTTGTCTCCACCTAGTGGTTGTTTGGACGATATACTTGGCCCAGGAGGCTGGAGGCTGTAGTACAGTAGCCTAGTTAGTACACTCACTCGTATTTAGCCAGTTAACTGTTGTGAACTTATGGAGTCTGTGCCTGTGGACAGTAACAAAGACAAGCCTAGATTTACTTGAGAACTGTCTGGAAAATATTTGGATGCAATGCATTGATATATATAGTATATTTAAAAAGTACTCGATGTTGTTCTTTTGAATACGATACTTAAAAAAATGTAACTTTCCAACTTTCCTCTTCTACCTCCGGATTTTAACCCGGTTTCCTGTGCAAATGCTGTTTTTTGTATTATTATTTTTGTTACCACCAAGCTAATAGAGCCTGCCTGCTTGCCCAGGAGATGAATTGAATATTGACCATCAGGTGAGAATTCCTTTCAGATCCTGCATGTGTCTATAGGTGAGACATGACCGTCCATGTCAATAGTCAAAAGTCAAATGTCAATAGTAGATACAACCACCCCAATTGGATAAAAGTTATATTGTATTAACATGCTAAACAAATACAATATATATTGAACAAATTACATATTGTTCATTAACAAAAGGTTACAAAGTTTGAGTTATTTATTTTTATATATATATTTTCTTTTACAAAGCATGAGTACTCCAGTACTGTACACATTTGACTGAGCAACCAGTACTACCAACCACTAATATTTGACCAGTAGCCTACTTTTTTTGTGTGTGCGCGACACATGTGCCGGGGTTAATACTTTGTCCACCGTACTGGTCTTATATGCCAACTGATTTATTGACTGCAAATCAAACATGTGCTTGGGGGGGGGGGGGGGGGGTACAGCTGTAGAGCACCGTGTCGGTAACGATGGAAGTTGGAGATCCATGCCCCACCCGGCTATGCAATACCCGTTGTACCCGTGTCAGTGTTTTCTGTATCTGTCTCTCTGTGTCCCTTTATTCCTATGTATAGAGTTCTGTGTCAGGCATGCCCAAATATGGAGTGTTGTGATGTCAGAACAGGCCAGCTCCATATATGGAGCCTGGGCATGCAGGGGCCCTGCAGTCCAGAGCCCGGGCTGAGGCCTTTTTTTGGCGGTTCTGGCCACCCGTGGGTCCGACCGACTCGACACCGGGCACTGCACTCCCTGTCGGGGTGTGGAACGCGCGTGTCGAATTTGAAGTCAGCGGGACGAACGGTTCCCGAGTTACGTGGATTCCAACCGTACACATGTACAGACAGAAACATGCATTTTTTTTTTTTACTATGAAAACGTGCATTCCCCGTTCGTCCGTCATGCCCCCATATATGGTCATGCCTCGTGACATTCACATGACATTCACGTGACATCATCAGGGATCTCCGTATATATGGGCATATATGTACAGTAGTCGCGACGTATAGACGACATCACCAGGGGCCCTTCCCCATATATGTGAATGTCAATATATGGCCATGCATGCATAATATCACACCTCCATATATGGTCACGCCTCGTAACATCACGCCTCCATATATGGTCACGCCTTGTGACACCACGGAGACCCTTAGATCTCCATATATGGTTGTCAGTCCATCACGCCTCGTGACATCACACGCTCCATATATGTCATTCTGAGTTTTCAAACCCGGAAATGTTCACAAATAATAAAGTAGCTGAAGGCCAATGTACAAGCTCACAACAAGTCGGACAATTCATTGTTTACAACTTAAAGCTTTTTTGTAATTTATTTTAATTTGTCGAAACAACATAATGGATTAAAAAATATATAATAAGTTTCACATTTTCACCTATGTGAAACACATGCCCAAAATAGGAATGCCAGGTTGAAAGTGCATAGAATTTGCCTCTGTACTGTCAGAACTGGGAATTGATAGTGCTCAAACTATAATTCATTAATGTTGTATATGGAGTTGGCACACTGTTTGGGAACGTCTTTTTTTCTGTTTACTTTTTTCCCTATTTCTTTTCACTTTTCTTGAAACTGTAACGATGGAGACTTAGTAGTTTCAACCACCTCTTCCGTGAACTTTGTGATGTAACAATAAAAGTTGAGTGCCCATCTTGTTTACAGCGTGGCACTTAGAAGGCCCAGCCTTGTCTGTCTGTCTGTCCGTCCGTCCGTCCGTCCGTCCGTCCGCCCGCCCTCCCGCAGCTAATCTTGCAAACAACTGGACCATTCATGTATTGTGCAATTGTGCATGCTGTCCTATACTGTAGGCCAGTGGTTCTCAAAGTGGGGTCCCCAGTCCGGGGACACCTAGGTGTCCTTGAGGGGGTTCTCGATAGGGTTCCCATCTATTCAAAAATATCAGATATACGTGCCGTGCTGCAAGCTTGTACATATGCTAATTTTGAACATTTTCTTTCTTTCTTTCTTTCTTTCTTTTTTTTTTATCTCGAAAGTATTTTAATAACTTTGATTTATTTAAATTACAGGTCTGAGAATCACTTCTGTGTAGACCAAGGAAGTAAATGGCAGAATATTTTCACAGCACCGTCTGTCTGTCCGTCCGTGACCGTCTGTCCGTCCGTCTGTGTGTCTGTCTGTGTCTGTGTCTGTCTGTCTGTCTGTCTGTCTGTCTGTCTGTGTTTGTCTGTGTTTGTCTGTCTGTCTGTCTGTCTGTCTGTCTGTCTGTCTGTCTGTCTGTCCGTCCGTCTGTGTGTCTGTCTGTGTCTGTGTCTGTCTGTCTGTCTGTCTGTGTTTGTCTGTGTTTGTCTGTCTGTCTGTCTGTCTGTCTGTCTGTCTGTCTGTCTGTCTGTCTGTGTCTGTCTGTCTGTGTCTGTCTGTCTGTCTGTCTGTCTGTCTGTCTGTCTGTCTGTCTGTCTGTCTGTCTGTCTGTCTGTCTGTGTCTGTGTCTGTGTCTGTGTCTGTGTCTGTGTCTGTGTCTGTGTCTGTGTCTGTGTCTGTGTTTGTGCAGAGCTAATATTGCACACCGTTGGACAGATCAGTGCCAAATAACTTGTACACATTGCCAGTAATTTAATACCTTAACTATTATACTGTGTAGATGTTGATGGCCAAGTCTATTTCAGAGCTAGCTGTTGGGAGAAATAAGAATAGTTATACTTATATTCTTTGGAAGGCCAGTTGGATTGGCCTGATTATATTATTGCCCAAATAAAATGGGAAGTGATACACCCCAGATGTGTTATAGAATAATAGATGACTGGCCACATGAAGTCCGACAACAACATGAAGCCACAGAGATATTTATACCATTTTATACTTTTCAAAATATCTCCATTTTTCCCACCTTTTGAGTGGACTTTTTTTGTTTAGTTGTTATTCCCTGCTGTATAAGGCCTCATTCACACCTAAGACACACGCAAGACACACTTGTGTCTTCTGTGTGTCATGGCCACCTCAATGCATTTCCAATGGGAGTCATACAGCGGTGGCCGAATGGATTGCGGAGCGGTCTTGATACCGGAAGGTCGCCAGTTCGAATCAGCGGTCTGACACGTTAAAATTACCACCGCTGAAGTGCCCTTGAACAAGGCATTGAACCACTACGATGAAATGTTCTATGAGCAGGGCCTGGCTGGAAACAAGTTCTTGAGCTTAGCCCAGATACCCTGGGTAAATATAGTAATCATTTCATTTCATTTCATTTCATTTCACATGGTTTGATAACACAACCTCATTCACACAGAATGAGGCCTAAGCGTACATGAAAATAAGGTATGTTTATGAACCTACAAGTTAGTTACAGTATACATGTGGGCAGTATGCATCATATTAACAAACTTTGATGTGGACATAATACAACAATTAGGTAAACAAAAACATTGACATGTTGCGTATACAGTAGGTTTAATAATAAATGTTTGTTATTAAATGTTTAATATTGTGTGCACATCTTCTGCCTGTATTTAGGCCAGGTGCTGGATGTCAGGCATCAAGGCGAGCCTCAAGGAGAGGATAAAAACATCCGCACGCTCTTTTATAGCTCCAAGGAACGTACGTTGTATTAATGGTGCAACGTTTTGACCTTTAAGTCTTCATCAGGCAAATTGCGACGTTAATAAAAACGTGCAGATGTTTATATCCTCTCCTTGCTATGCCACCCGTAACAGATTCCTAACATACTCTTCCTAAATTAAACTTAGGTTCCAGCTCTTCGCGAGGGAATTCAGGCAGACTTCTCTCTCAGTATTACAGTATACGGAGCCGCGTGGAGTTCATTCAGAGGGACATTTAGATACGAGCGAGAGTAATTTATGTCTATGGTGGTATAGCCATAGACATAAAGGTAGACGCCTCTTCCGGCTCTGGTGCGTGAGTTCTCCTTAGAGTATATATCAATAGAGACGTCACCGGATCTCTCCTACTTGCATTGAGTTGCTCAAAAGCGCATGAGGCGATTTCACTCCCATTCTGGGATGGATTGGGCCAAATCGTGCATGAACGTGCTGGCCGTTGACTATCATTGCACGCGTTCACGTATGAAACAGTGCTCACGTGTCATTGCCCCAATAACATGAACGTGCGCAATGATAGTCAACAGGCCCAGCGCTGGCTCGAGCTGCAATACCAAATTCGGCCACTATGTCCACGTCTCGGTGACGTCTCTATTATATTTATACTCTAAGGTGTTCTCGAGAGGGGGCAACATTTTCCAGAGATTCCTTGCGAAGCATAGCGGAAGCATAGCGGAAGCATGTCAAGCTTCCGCGAGCGTAACATAAGTCCACGGAAAAAATTGGCCAGTATAGTCACTTGAGTGGCAGCGAGTGACATGGAGGAGTCGCACGAGTGACGTCACTCGGGCAGGGACGCAGCGTGCCTTCAGCACTCTTCCTGCGCACTTCCTCCGCCCCCCTCTTGCACACACATGGCTCCAACGAACTACAGCAGCCAACGAGGCATCTATTTTCTTTTTTAAATATTGGTACAGCTACCAGACAACGGTCAGGTTACTGACCTCGGCTGAGAGGTCAGTCTTAGAGGGATAGACGACCTTGAGGTTGCCATCCTGGTCCACGGTTTGAACCTGCTGGACGACCAGTTCCCCGGAGGAGGAGGAGGTGGAGGAGGCACCGCCGCCGGACCCCACCGGCTCGGCGGCAGCAGTCCCGTTTTTCTCGTCTTCTCCGTCAGACCCGGCTTCCTCCATGCTCTGCGCCGTCTGTCGGTTCAACTCTGCCATTCTCACGAGGAGAGCGTCCATGACATCCTTACAGGTCTGCAGACTGGTGGAGCTCGTCACCTCCAAGAACAGCTCTTTGGTCGCCTTCGTGATCTTGGTCTTTTCGCTGTTGGTGATCGGCGGGAACGAGACCACGTGACCCTCTGCGTCCACCAGACACGGGTAAAGCGACTGTCCGTCCAGAAGCTGTAGGTATCTGTGGAGGCCCGAGACATTCTGCCTCTTCCGCTGTTTCCGCTGCTCGTCGGCCTCCAGACGCAGCTGTCTCATCAGGTCCACCGCCGTCGTCTCCTTGCGACCCAGCGGCAGCATCTGCAGCTGCGGAGGCGGTCGAGCTTCGTACACCAGGGGACACTTCAGGAGCCGCACGTCGTGGGTTGCGATGGTTGCGGTGGTCCGTTTACCGCACGAGTCGTCGTGGAGCTTGGTCTGAGCCACCAGGAACCTCTTGAGGGCGTCCCCGGGCCCCAAGATCATGCCCCGGACGACGCAGCACACCAAATAGGGCCGCACGTTTTTAACCTCTTCGGTCACTTTGACGGTGAACACATCAGGGCTGGAGGACAGGTGAAGAACCTTCACCGTCATCTTGTTCACCTCCTCCAACTCTTCATCATCCGCCTTCTTCTTGTTCTTCCCCTGCCGTATCTTCGTACCCGAATTCCGTCCTCCTGCCCCTTGTTCCACATCGTCTCCGTTGTCTCCGCCGTGCTTTCCCTTCCCCTTCCCCCCTCGGAGGTAGTCCAAGATGGACTTGGCTTGGCAGCCGTTGACCATCTTCTCCAGACGTTTGTCCTTGAGCTTGTTCCCTTTGAAGTTGATCTCCTTCAGCCTGGAGCAGTCGCTCAGTCCCGAGGGCACCTCGGTCAGCTTGTTGTTAGAGAGGTCCAGGACCTTCAGAGCGGAGAGCTTGTAAACATCCCCGCTCAGCTCTTCGATGGAGTTATCCGAGGCGATGATGGTGCTGAGGAGCTCCAGACGGTCCGAGCAGAAGTCGGCAGGGAAGCAGGTGATGTGGTTCTTGGAGACGTTGATGGTGGACAGCTTGGTACACTGGTCCAGTCCCTCTGGGAGGCAGAGGAGCTGGTTGCAGCTCACGTTGAGAGTATTGAGCTCCTTCAGCTGGGCGATCTCCCCTGGCAAAGACCTCAGGGCATTCGCGGACAAATCGAGGACCTTCAGCGACTTCAGACCTCCGATGACGCTTGGTATGGACGCCAGGTTGTTCCGACAGAGGACGAGGCTCTGGAGGTTGGTCAGATGTCCGATGTCCTCCTGGATCTCTGTCAGGCTCGGACACTGACTGACCTCCAGGTGGTTCAGGAGTGTGAGAGAATAGATGGCAGGACTGAGACCCCCGTTGGAGGAGATTCTCTCGTCGACACCCGTACCGTGTAAAACGATCTCGCGCCTCTTCTCCTTCGCTGCTTTATCGATTTCCGGCCAGCTCTCCATGCTGCAACGATAACGCAATCCAGGGACACAAGACACCACCGTCCAGAATATATAACTTAAATCTATGCTGAAAGTCAAAAGAGAGCAAATAACTCCTTCTTTTGAAGTCCATATGATGTCACAGCGATATGACATCACAAAATCAATGTGATGGAATCAACATGTCATCCGAGATCCATTAGGAATACTGTACTTGATTACATTTATGTTGTTGCATAACACTGCCACAGTGCCATGGGGTGGAAGACATGAGCCTTATTGAGGGGCGCTAGCCCCTCCTATATTCAGCTATTAGTGTAGATTTTCGTCTTACACAAACATTAAATTCCCATTGACAATGAATGGAGAATTTACGTCATATGTGTTTGAGCAAATCGGTATTTTTGTCTTAGATAAACATTAAATTCCCATTGACAATGCATGGATAATTTACGTCATGATGATGTATGATGATAACTAGTGCCCCTCACTTCACACGGGTGTGATTCTTATCATAAACTGAGTGGAGTGGAGCAAAAGGTACAACATAGTATAAAGTAATACTCAAAAATCAGTCAGATGACTGCAGTTGATTCAGAACGCTGCTGTTCGAGTCCTACAAATACCAAGAAAGTGGAGCATATCACTCCAGTTCTTAAATCTAACACTGACTCCCTCCCTGTGTGTCAAAACATTATTTCAAAATACTACTGTATAAACCTTTGAATGGTTTAGGGCCAAAATACATCTCTGATATCATGAACCAGATCTCTCGGATCACCTTCATGGGGAAACGTCTGCTTTCTGTCCCTAAAACCAAAAATCACACCTGTGTGAGGTGCTCTTATCATCGTACATCATCATGACGTAAAAAATACACTATATGCCAATTTGCTCAGATACTATGATGTAAAATTCTCCATTCATTGTCAATGGGAATGGAATGTTTGTGTAGGACAAAAATCACACCTGTGTGAAGTGAGGGGCGCTATATATACATCTTTTATGAAGTCATTATCAGACAAAACAAACATGGACAAAACAAACATTAAACTCTGTCCATGTCAATGGCGTTTTTAATGTTCCTTTAAGGAAAAACAAACATTAAACCTGAAATAGACACCATGGCGATTTGCTCAGACACTATGACGAAAAATTCTCCATTCATTGTCAATGGGAATTTAATGTTTGTGTAAGACAAAAATAGACATTAAGCCGATTTGCTCAGACACGATGACGTAAAAATTCTCCATTCATTGTCAATGGGAATTTAATGTTTGTGAGGGACGGAAATCTACACGAATAGCTGAATATAGGAACCACATAACAGGGACAGGAACCTCATGCTCTCAACAGTAAAACCACCACCATCACTATCACCACTGCTCCCATAGAGCTATAAGGCTGCTCCCATAGAGTTATATGGCTGCTCCCATAGAGTTATAAGGCTGCTCCCATAGAGTTATAAGGCTGCTCCCATAGAGTTATAATAGTGGAGCAGATTACTGAAACGATCGTTCACTTGATGGTACAAGCACCAAATTTGGCACACAAGTGCTTCAGAACCTACTCTCTCAGAAAAGTACGTTGTCCACTTGAAAAAACTAAATGGCCACCATTTTTCAAGATGGCCGCCTTTCAAAATGGTTTTAAACAGTGTTTGAACTATAGTTTGATTGAATAATCCTATTGTGATGGCCTATACATCGAAATGTATGTTTCTGAGTATGAGAAATCCAATTCTGCATTTAGCAAATCAAAATTATTGAATATTATGATGATACAATGGGAATTAAACAAACAGCTGGGGCAGATTAAGTCAATATTCCATAAGAATCTTTCACACAGTTAGTAAACCACAACTAAAGCTAGTACGCTACAAGCATACACTGAACCCCATGCTGAGTCTCACAGCAGTGATGTCACCAGTGTGTCCTGGTTGTGCTTTGACATCACTCTTATATACAAAATTACAAACCAATAGAGCTTGATCACAGCATTTCAATGAATGAGGTTGCCCTTCAACAATATCGGTGATCAGACAGCCTCCGAAAACGTTAATTTTGAGTTGCGTAATAGCCGCCATCTTGAAAACTGGCAGCCATATTGGAATTCAATAATTGACACCATTGAGTTATTCCAGTCAGAATACATTCATTTTGATGTTTGGATCAATGTGTGGATCACACATTTCTGTTCATTAAAGTTATACGTATTTATTTGACGAGGTGGCCATCTTGAAAACTGGCGGCCATCTTGGATTTTCAGCTGGATAACGTACTTTTCTTAGAAAGTACATCCTGGACATCATTTGTGCCAAATCTGGTGCTTGTACCACCAAGTGAAGGATTATTATGGAATATGGACTTAATCTGCCCCACTTTATAGTTTAATTCCCATTGTATCATCATAATATTAAATAGTTTTGATGTTCTAAATGCAGAATTGGATTTATCATACTCATAAACATATATTTCGATGTATAGGCCATCAAAATAGGATTTTATAGCTCAATATAGCTCAAACACGGTTTAAAACGACCTCGAATGGCGGCCATCTTGAAAAATGGTGTCCATTTTGTTTTTTTCAAGTGGACAACGTACTTTTCTGAGAGAGTAGGTTCCGAAGCACTTGTGTGCCAATTTTGGTGCTTGTACCATCAAGTGAACGATTCTTATGATATATTGACTTAATCTGCTTCACTATAAGGCTGCTCCCATAGAGTTATATGGCTGCTCCCATAGAGTTATAAAGGCTGCTCCCATAGAGTTATATGGCTGCTCCCATAGAGTTATAAGGCTGCTCCCATAGAGTTATAAGGCTGCTCCCATAGAGTTATAGGGCTGCTCCGCTCCCATAGAGTTATAAGGCTGCTCCCATAGAGTTATAGGGCTGCTCCGCTCCCATAGAGTTATAAGGCTGCTCCCATAGAGTTATAGGGCTGCTCCCATAGAGCTATAAGGCTGCTCCCATAGAGTTATAAGGCTGCTCCCATAGAGTTATAAGGCTGCTCCCATAGAGTTATAGGGCTGCTCCGCTCCCATAGAGTTATAAGGCTGCTCCCATAGAGTTATAGGGCTGCTCCGCTCCCATAGAGTTATAAGGCTGCTCCCATATAGTTATAGGGCTGCTCCCATAGAGTTATAGGGCTGCTCCCATATAGTTATAAGGCTGCTCCCATAGAGTTATAGGGCTGCTCCCATAGAGTTATAAGGCTGCTCCCATAGAGTTATAAGGCTGCTCCCATAGAGTTATAGGGCTGCTCCCATAGAGTTATAAGGCTGCTCCCATATAGTTATAGGGCTGCTCCCATAGAGTTATAGGGCTGCTCCCATATAGTTATAAGGCTGCTCCCATAGAGTTATAAGGCTGCTGTAACAGCCGTTGGCTGTTTATGATTATGTTTGATTAGTGGTGATAAATATATATGGTGCTGATGCTATCAGGTCTATATATATTTATTAGTAGGCTTGCTTAGCTGTACTAGGATAGGGATGCCTATTATGTTGCCTGGTACTGTGTGTGTTGCTTCTGTCCCCTGCAGGTGCTGAGGGTTATGTCCTTGATGAGTGGCTGCCTTGATGAGGGCCTGGTGTGGAACCAGGTCAGCCCTCATTGGCCAAGCCGGTCATGGGACGCACTGAGGCCTCAGTGCATCTGCCATAAAAGACATTGTATGCCTGGACTTCGGGATGGGAACACTGCTGCGTGTGGTGTGGGAGCACTCCAGCGTGTGGCCTTCCCTCCAGCCGACTGCTTATGTGTTTCATGTTAGGTTTAGTTGTAGTTCCATTTGTCTGTCTGTTAGGTTGTGTTTGTTCAACTGTTCCACTTCATTCAGTCATGTAAGTGTTCATTCATTCTGGGCTCACAGAGCCACTCTGTCATTATCATTCATATCGTCATGCACTAAAGCCACTTTGTAAGTTATTTGTTGAACTGAGCAAAACATTAAAGCAGATACTCTTTTATGAGCCGTGTTGTTCTTTCATACATGTTACGGGCAGTAAAACCCCTAGACTTGAACAGTTCGTAACACTGCTCCCATAGAGTTATAAGGCTGCTCCCATAGAGTTATAAGGCTGCTCCCATAGAGTTATAGGGCTGCTCCGCTCCCATAGAGTTATAAGGCTGCTCGCATAGAGTTATAAGGCTGCTCCCAGAGTTATAAGGCTGCTCCCATAGAGTTATAAGGCTGCTCCCATAGAGTTATAAGGCTGCTCCCATAGAGTTATAAGGCTGCTCGCATAGAGTTATAAGGCTGCTCCCATAGAGTTATAAGGCTGCTCCCATAGAGTTATAGGGCTGCTCTGCACCCATAGAGTTATAAGGCTGCTCCCATAGAGTTATAAGGCTGCTCCCCGACGCTGTGTCTTCTATTTTTGAGTCTCCTCCCACCAAGTGGTTAAGAAACTGTTGGACGACCAAAAACACTAACTGGGGTTCCTTGCATGTGCTGAAATCGGTAACTATGAATACAATTTACAATTTACAATTTAGGCATTTAGCAGACGCTCTTAATCCAGAGCGATTTACATTAGGCAGGAACAAAAGTATGGGAATACATCACATATATAAAATGCATTTATCAAGAAACATGCGTAAGCTAAGAACGTAACTAGAACATATCTATATAATGACATGTCACTATACATATTAACTATACATATATACTATGCTATACATATGTACTATGATGTCCTATGACTACATACAATGCAATTATTGTGCTGTCTACATGACATGCTATAAGTCTGTTTCAAATGCTATCTAAGTCTAAAAAGTGCTATCTAAGGGGGTAGGATAAGTGCTATGGGCCATGATGGAGTCTGAAAAGGTGGGTCTTCAGACTACGGCGGAAGATTGGGAGTGATGCTGCAGTTCTGATACGGTTTCGAAGGAAGCAACAGCTATATTTGAAATAGTCTCGCTCAGGGCCCTGCAAGCTGTGGGCCCTGGAGCTTAAGCTCCAGGGATTGTTAATCCGGGCCTGCCTCACTGTCAAAGACCATCCTATATATATACAGGGGGCAGTACGTGGGTGGAAAGCGGAGAAGAGGCAGGCAGAGAAAGTGGACAAGAACATCAAGGAATGGACTGAATGGCTGCAGCTTCCTCCAAACCCTGCTACGCAGTACGCACAGCAGAAGATCGAGAGCGCTAGAGATCCCTGACTGTCCAAGTATCCACCATGACACCTATGGCCATAGACATATAAACGTATAGACGCCCTTTCCGGCTCTGGAGCGCATGTGCTCAAGGGAGGGCAAAACTTTCCCGAGATTCCTTGCGAAGCCCCGCGGAAGCATGAGCGTGCGTCACAGAGCGCATGTTCGGGTCTGTAAGTCCCGGAAAAGATGCGCTGCAGATTGGCCAAGAATCACTTGAGTGGCAACGTGACGTAACGTGCCTTCCACACTTCCGGGCGGCGTACTTCCTCTCCCAGTGTAAATTCTTCCGCCCCTCCTTCAACACACATCGCTCCGACGAACTGCAGCGGCCAATGAGGCATCTATTTTTGAGTGGTGCAAACCACTCCAACAACCAGCTTTGTCTGTTTGTGTCTATGTATGTGTGTACCTGTACGTGTGTGTACCTGGTTACTATGGTCACTGACATTACGTCAGACCACAGCTGATCAGGCTATATAAGACCTTGCACCACTCAGTTCACACGGGTGTGATTTTTGAAATATCTATGCCTATGGCCCCCTGCCTATAGCCTATAGTCCATGGGATGAGCGAGCGAGCGAGTGAGTGAGTGACTGACTGACTGACACACTGACTGACTGACTGATATCTGGAACAAACTCCCAGAAATGTTGTTTTTGGTCAAAAGGTTAAATCACTATATTCTGATATTAATCATTGCTATGAGTCAAGTGTGTGTTCAGTAACAGGGGTCTCCTTGTCTCTCCAGCTCTAAACATTTTCAGCTATAAACATTTTCAGGTAGGTGACACATTTTCAGCCAATCAGGAGAGAGTATAGCTATTTATGAGCTTGCTTTAATCTTTATAGTGTTCCAGTTCCAATTTTGTCTGCTCATGTCTTTGTGTCATATACAATTCCACTAATTTAATCTGTATCCTGACTGCGTTCTTTATCCTGATTGGATAAAATTGGTATTCCAGTTTCAGTTTCGGTTTCTGAAACTGCATTTTCTGCTTAATAAAAAACTGGAGAGACATGGAGACTCCTGTTACTGAACAAACACTCTATACTATAGAGCGTCGCAGTCCCGCCCCTTACCATGGACCAGGAAATGAATCCCAATGCATTTTTCCCATAGACATTTCGTAAAGTATTTATTTAAAGACCTTTTAAGCGTCGTACGAAGCCAACTCGAGTCGTGACAAATCATGACAACACACACAATATTTTGGACCAAACAAATAATTACATAGAAGAAAAACAACAAAAAAAGTGTTGTAACCTGCCGTTTTTTTCTTCTTTCTAATTATTTTTTCGGCCCCAAAAATTGTGTTTGTTGTCATGATTTGTCACGACTCCAGTTGGCTTTGTCCGCGGCGTAAACGTCTTTAAATAAATACTTTCTGAAATGTCTATGAGGAAAATGAACGGAGAATCATTTCCTGGTCCATGGTAGAGGGCGGGACGGCGACGCTCTATAGAGTGTTTGTATTGCAATAGTACTCATTGCTATAGAGTCTATAGCAATGAGTATACTATTGCAATATAGAGCGTTTTAACACTTAAGCAGAGCTCAAGAACCTGATGTTGGATAGGAAATTGTGGAGGGCAGCGATCCAGGAATCCCAAGTTGGTGTTGGCTAGACCTCACTCTCGCAGCAACTAACTTAAAGGGATATTTCACTTTCAAAAAAACTTTTGGTCATTTCATCGTCTACTCAGGCTTATGTGAACACCCCAGACCGTTTTTAAGTTGCTTGATTGATCTGTAATTAGATATTTGATATTCATTTTAGCTGCCCCACCCCCTTCCTATACAAACCCATTATAATATAAAACTCCATTTTAACCATGATAGATTCATCGAAAACACCCGACCTATTTTCTGTTGACTGATATTGTCCGTCTAATACGTGAGGGGCCGTGGTTTGTCATTTACTGTTTTCATTTATTTTTAATAAGTATTTTTGATTTTGTGAGGAGGAGCTGCAGCTGGAGCTGCAGGGCAGCAGGAGGTTCTTTTCCAAAATAATTATTACAAATAAATGAAAACAGTAAATTACAATCCACGGCCCCCTCACGTATTAGAAGAACAATATCAGTCAACAGAAAAAAGTTTAGGTGTTTTTGATGAATCTATCATGGTTAAAATGGAGTTTTAAGTTATAATGGATTTGCATAGGAAGGGGGCGGGGCAGCTAAAATGAATATCAAATATTTAATTACTGAATCTAGCAACTTAAAAACTGTCTAGGGTGTTCACATAAGCCTGAGTAGACGTTCAAATGACCAAACGTTTTTTAGTAAGTGAAATATCCCTTTAAAGAAAATCACTTACACTACCTCTCAAACACAACTAAAGGCCGTTCTGGTTGACGCTGCCTTTTGAGTAGGCCTAAATTAACTTTAGTAACTATACATTGCACCACTGGCCAGAGCTACCGGTACAGTATGTGAAGATTATGGACATTCAATATTTTAGGCTATAGATTTTATCATAAACAAGTACAACATTTTCCTCTGAATGCAGATTTATAATAGCATGAAATGCACACATACTCCAGTATAAGAAGTATTTACTCGTATTTGGTATTCAATAGTTACATTCTACCACTGTTTGTGGTAATATGAATTAAGATTGATTGATTGATTGATTGATTGATTGATTGAAAGATGTATTAACAGTATGCGGAATGGGTACATTTCAAGCCCAACTGAATACAAAAACTGTTAACTGTGGACACACCATAAAGCATTACACTTGTTTACAATAGGGTCTACCATTTTCAATTCATCAGAACATTTAGAGACGTACAAATAGCCTATATACACGTCTATATAAAACAGGAAATCATCATTAAAGGAGGTAAAAGGGGATTATGATTATGCACAATAGATATTTTTGGTTTTCTTCTCATAAAACGTCGCAATGAATGATGATAATGCAGTTGGATGTTTTGAATGTCTTCCTTTTGACATCTCATATCATCTCATGTCGACTTTTCCACAGTGGAAAAGCCTGTTTCCTATATCGGCTGATTGGCAGATCCGGTCTAGAGCCCGCCTACTGCATCCGGTAAGGTCCACATACAGACACAGGCCATTTCCGTATCCTCTCCATTACCGGATACGCAACCTGCAGAGCGAATTGACCCCGCCCTGACTGAAGCAGAACGGGGAGATCATCGCAGATGTCTGCGACGCCATGCCTGACAAACCCCCGCCCCCCCCTGAAAATAGCCGATCTACAAGCCCACAACGAGTCGCGGAAGATAAGCGCTGTGAGCTTGTAGATTTCCTACGTTCAAGATTCTGTCTCTTGTCTCTTGTCTTGAAGTAGTACCTGCTTATGAGTGAGAGACATTCATCTCTCGACTAGAGAGAGAGAGAGAGAGGGAGAGAGAGAGAGAGACAGAGAGAGAGAGACAGAGAGACAGAGAGAGAGGCAGACAGACAGCGGAAAGAAGGAAAGGAAGGAAGGAAGGAAGGAAAGGAACTGAAGCCTCCATATCGTTACACATTTACACCAGGGCGCGCGCGCACACACAGTCACACACTCACTCACTCACACACCATAGTTATTCATCTCCGTGTATTGACGTACATTGATGTTAGCGTTAGCACCCTCCCTGTCACACACACACACACACACTGTGCACACACTCATTCACACGCACGCAGACAGACAGACAGACACTCAGTCAGGCAGACAGGCAGTAAGACAGACAGACAGACAGACAGGCAGTAGTCCCAGTGCTACATGGCTGGTTGAGGAGGAAGAAGGAGGACATCAAAAACTGTGACTGTACGTTGAGGTGGGTGAGTGAGGCACACACTTTTTAAAAAATACATACATACTTTTTTAATTTTATTTCCCTTTTTTAAAAGGTCGACAAAATTATGACGTATTTTACCAACTTTTTAAAAATTACGTCATTATTTTTGGCACGGTTTAAAAAAAAAGGTTAAAACATAAATAAAAAATAAAAATAAATGAAGAAGGAATTGACACTTGTCGAAGTATCATGTAAAATGAAGCCTTATAATTATTGGTGTGTGTTGGATCTGTGTGTGTGTGTGTGTGTGTGTGTGTAGTACTGTGTATACACATGTAAATAAAGTCGAGTCCATTTTATTTTGGTTGGATGAGGTGGTGTTTTGTGTTGATGTTTCTGGGTGTAGCGGCATGTTGGTTTGTTTATCTGTCCGTTTGATTTCATTCGGGCTTTTTATTCGGCGTTTTAGTTGTCGGTATTGTGGAGGAACCGCAAAGCAACAAAACACCGACATGTTGGCTGAACGTTGAGCCGACGTTGTGCTCCCCCTGGCCCGCTGGCTGCCGCTGCTCCACTCCGCTGTGTGTGTGTGTGTGTGTGTGTGCGTGCGTGCGCACTGGGGGTTAGCTAAAGTGGCTAGCTTCAATGCTAACTAGCATGGTGGTGGTTGGTTGGTTCTGTGTGTTCACTGTTAGCTTTAGCCGTGTGTGTGTGTGTGTGTGTGTGTGTGTGTGTGTGTGTGTTGTGAAAGGGGGGCGGAGAAAATACAAGCACAGCTCAGAAGAAGCTTTGAATCACTTGCTATAGATAACTACCTTTTTAGTAGTTACTTTTATATACTTTTCATTATCATTCTGGTTCCCTCCCAAAACATCACAGATCTGCAAGCTCACAACATGTTGTGTGTGAGCTTGTAGATTTGTGCTAGTATTATTTATTCATGTGTGATTGACCTGTAAAATGGTTGACTTTGCAGCACACTTTGCTTTATATATTCATCAATCATACACAGAGGTATGTCTGATAGGGCTGCAACAACACGGCTATGATAATCCAGTATGGATTATTCTCCGTCGTTTATCCATGTCAGGATTATTCTATTCAACAGTTTCATTCATTGAATTGGTACCTAACAGTTAATGGGTGTTTTTTTTTTGGTGGGAAAACATCAATTAGTATTTTTGCTCTTGCTCAAGCTCAGAGTCCCCCCGAAAAGTGCAAAGTTAATATTAACCCATTCTGGACCGGGAACCCCTTTTGGTGTTTTAACTACCGTAAGCATTATGTTATACTTTAGCTATTGAAAAATAGCAGATCTACAAGCTACGAGCTCGTAGGTCTGCTATTTTTGAAAAATCGTGAAAATGCAGCACAAATCTTTGAATATATATTCTTTCAGAAGACTTTTTTGAATTTTTCGACGTCAGGCCTTTAAACAGCGATGCGGTCTGCGTCACTTGTTATTAACTTTACACTTTTTGTCAGACAATGGGCCTTATTCATTCATGTCAATAAAATAACCCCAAAAGTCCTAAACCGTCATGATACGTAACATTACTGCGAGTGTTTAAAATCCTCAGTTTAAATGAGGCTTTCAGAGGGAGGGATCCAAAAGTGCAAAACACGACATTAATTGTGATATTGTCCACACATTAAAACAATGAGGGGTTCCATTTAGATAAAGTGGGGGGCTTTTTTGCATGTCGGTGGCCCAGGGGCCCATTATGTCATGGTCCGCCTATGCTGAGTACAATATATTTATTGCCAAAAGGTTGTGACTACATAATTGTGAAATTGTGAAACATCACAAATTGTCAATAATTATTTGATGAATTGTGTGCATCCACAGCCAGCTGAGCCCCACAGACCTTACAATGAATTAACACTCTCAGCGCCACCTAGCGCCATAACCCGCGGCACCGCGGGTTATAATAATTACCCTTTGATGGCCAAACCCACGGCGCCGCGGGTACTAGCTTTTATATCAAAATCCACCGGCCGAAATCAAACGCATACCTCTACTGCGCCCAGGTTGCTAGGCAGGTTGCTATGTCCCTCCTGGAATCCACTCATTATGATTTATTTCCTGCCTGTTTTCCTTGAAAAATACTCCAAAATCCGTCTTTTTGTCAAATCCGTCCGGCGTTCAGATGAGAATAGTGATTCTTTTTGATCCCATCGTGGCCGACATATTACCGTTTCTGGCGAAAGACAAACAACATCACCAGCTGCTAAAACTACAATGTGTGCTAGTCTCTGTTAATGCGTGTGACACACACGGAAGCGGGGCTCATGTAGGGTTGATGTGAAGCATGGCGCCGAGGTACCTAGACATGACCACTAGATGGCGGCTCTCAAAGTGTTAATGACTCATCATTGTTTGTAATGATTAAAAGGGCGACCATCTCTAAGGCATCTTGGGCTCCATTTTCGTCAGCGCTAAACCCATTATCCCTAAACTTCTTTGCCTTTTTTTACTATTTTGCAAAACATTTTTGAATAGTTCAACCAGCCAATCTACATTGACACGTTGTGAGCTTGTCTACTGGCCATTTTAACTATTCAAAAATGTTTTGCAAAATAGTAAAAAAAAGGCAAAGAAGTTTAGGGGTAAGGGGTTTAGCGGTGACGAAAATGGAGCCCCTAGTCTCCATATAATCCCTTTGGGTGGTGGGTGAAGAATTTGAGATCCATCGTGACTCAAGTCGCAGGCGTGGAGAACACATGCCAACACAACAGTGATATGTTACCATGCATTCTGAAGTTTATTACACACACAGAGTAATATATACAGAGATTAAAATAGGGTGCATTTTGCATCCCAAAACGCAGTTTATAGTTATGGGACGCAATAAAACAACGACCTCTGCATCCACGGGATGCACTACTGAATACTGTATTGTTTTTTATTCTAGTTTATTTTGCTAGCTTTAGTTATAATAATCATTTCTTCTTGTGTTTTCTACATGAATATAACCACATTATGACCATATAAAATGAAATGGGAGTAAAATGCTGCAATTTGTAAATATGACTCCTAACGTCGTTGAAGTGGGACTCATCAAATGTCCCTGAGACTCATTTCTAAAAGACCATCCCTGCATCCTGGGACTCATTACATTGAAAACCTATTTACATCACTGTATATATACAGTTTGGACAGTAGATCTATGACGTCCCTAGTAGATTATGGAAACCATGATAAGAACAGACTGAGCAGGAACACGCTTGCATCTCATATCATATCGTACGTACAGTCAGTCCTCTGACACAGTAGTATAGTCAGGCAGCCGAGGCCCGGAAACCCTAACAATCATCGTCTGTGTGTTTTCTTTCTTTTCAGATCCATAGTGGCTTCCATGTCTGTATCGGCGGCATCCAAGCGTGATGGAGATGTCTGTTGGTGAAGAGACCGCGAAGACGGGTGGTGGTGCTTCGGAGACCAATCAGACTCCGTCTCTGCAACCCCCGCCGCAGCAATGTGCTGAAACCCAGCGCAATAGCAATACTTCCACGATGACCACCGAAGCCCCCTCGGTCACCCCCTCACCCCCGGTCCCCCCCCCCGGCAGCGCAACAGCAGCAGCCGATCTGCCAGCTTCCAGTCCCGTGCTATCCTCGCTGATGGAACAGAATCACACCATCTCCCTCGACGCCCGTTCCAACAACCCAGAGAATGGCGGCCAGAAGAACAACAACAACAACAACAACAACGCCGCCAGAGGGAACGAGAACCGCATCTACCGCAGGAACAGCTTCAGTCACTCCAAGCAGCAGCAGCAGCAGAAACTGAACAAGCGCCGCAACACGTCCAACTTCGGATTCAAGCATCCGGCCTCTGGCGGCGGTGGCAAGAGGCGGCGGAGGGCCAACTCCGAGAGCGACTCGGTGCTGCCCAGCAACTTCCTGCTGGGCGGGAACATCTTCGACCCGCTTAATCTCAACAGCCTACTGGACGAGGAGGTGAGCATAGGGGCTCATTTAGACCTGAGGACGATTCTACAAATGCCTTCTAAATCCTGACAGTTTTCTGAAAAACCTCATGTTTCTGTGTCAGTGGTGCTCAACCTTTTTCATGTCAAGGACCCCCAGAATTATCTGTAATTGGCCGCAGACCCCTATCTGAAAATATGTTGTTCCAGGGACCCCCCCCCCAGAAGCAAAGATTTGAGTTTAAAAACGTTCGCTGTCAAAGATTTGCATCACATTTTCACGATTTCAAAAATAGCTAAAGTTTAATCCTTAAAACACCAAAAGGGGTTCCCGTCCAGAATGGCTTAATTGTCACTAGAATAACAATTGAATTGTTTTGTTTTCGGCGTTGAACATTTTATATGAATAGGAATTACATTTCTGTTTGCCTTTTAGGCTTCGTAATATTATTTAAAGGGTATCTTTGAAAAAACAAAGAAACATTGTCGGAAACTTGCAAAAACCTTTGCTCTTAAAAAAAAAATGCACCTGTCCTATGCACCTGTCAACCTTTTGAGGTGTGCATCGGCCTTTTTCAATAAGGCTTCATAATTTAAAAAAAGTGACAAATAACTGAAATATACCAAGAAATTACTGACATTTCTATAAATGTTATACTTAAAAATAGCGGAAATAGCTGATCTACAAGTTTACAACGCATCACAAAGTGACATGATGTAGATCTGCTATTTCTGTTTTTTTTTTAAATTACCGGTAATGAAAATGTTTCAACGCGGACACGATTATGACACAAATAACTGCCATTATCTCAAATAATTGCGATTTGACCATTGTGTAATAACCGCGACAACCCTCCCATAGGTGAGCAAGACGATCAACGCGGAGACGCCCAAGTCCTCGCCGCTGCCCAGCAAGAGCCGCGACCCGGTGGAGATCCTCATCCCGCGGGACATCACAGACCCGCTCAACCTCAACAGCGGCATCGCCGACAGAAGGGGCTTCCTGGCGGGGCCGTTCCGGAGCGGAGGAGCGCGGAGGCGCCATCGCAACCGGCATCACGGAGGAGGAGGAGGAGGAGGAGGCGGCGGAATCTCGACCACGCACGTTGAGTTCTCGGAATCGTCGGGGGGGAGAAACGGCGGCGAGGTGAAAGCGACCGCGTCCGCCGCAGCCTCGTCGTCGCTGCCTCTAAGTACACCGTCGTCATCGTCGTCGTCTTCGGCGGCCTCCTGCCCGGCAGCGCCGGACGACCCCAAGGGAGGAGGACCCTGCACCCTTCCCAGCAGGTAGGGGTGGTGCGCGTTATGGTGATTAAATATAATCGTAATCGTGATTAAAAATGTCTCCATGATATGCCTTTTTCACTTTTCAGAGGTATAGGTGTATATTTATCGCGATACAGTGAATGCGCATTCTATGATTTGCAGTTCCATACGAGTTGTATATTGAAATTAATACATATTTTGGTTTTGGTAAATGTTCTGTCGCTCCTTTTTTTGTTGTTTTGTTTTCCTTGTAGGTGGTACAGTTACCGGAACAATAAATAACACAAAAAAAACGCATGAAAACATATCGTGATAATATCATGTATCGTGATAGTGCTTGAGAAAAATATCGTGATATTGTATTTTTTTCCATATCGCCCCCACCCCTATTCCCCACCAGGGTCCCGGAGGATTCCCACGGCAGTAAGGAAGCTGAGCGGACCACCAGCAGCAGCAGGGAAGAGGTGGCCGCGCCATCCGCGTCGTCCGCTCCGCACGTCCGGGCGCAAAGCGCCGACGAGTACTCCTCCTCGTCCGCGACCACGACGAACCAGCAGCAGCAGCACTCCAGCAGCAGGCGCAAGCGCAGGCGCAACTCTGGCAAGATGGAGCCCCCCAGCAGGGTCTCGACGACGTCGTCATCGTCGACGACGTCCTCTGCTCCTCCGGCGGCGAAGCCTCCAGCAGGAGGAAGGCCTGGAGGAGGAGACCACCGGGCGTCGTCTGGGAAGAGCACCCAGTCGTCGTCCTCCTTCCACACACCGAGGCCCAGCGGCACCCAAGGCGGCGGCGGTCGGCCGCCGCAGCAGAAGAAGCAGCCGCAGAAGGTGTTCCAGTACGGGAACTACAACAAGTATTATGGCTACCGCAACCCGGGCGCCAAGGAGGACTCGCGGTTGCGCGCACTTCGCCGCCACTGGTTCGAGGGCAAAGACGTGCTGGACTTGGGCTGCAACTCGGGCCACCTGACTCTCTATATCGCCAAGGCACTGAAACCGGCCCACATTCTGGGCCTGGACATCGACAAGAACCTGATATACATGGCCCGGAAGAACATCAGACACTATCTGTCTGCCGAGCTGCAGACGCAGGGGGCGGCCAGGCGCCCGGCGGCGCCCACGACGCAGGCGGGGACGAGCACAAAGAAAGAGGAGGCGAACGGGAAGGACACTCTCGCAGGTAAAAAAAAAAAAAAAGGGCTGTCAAAATCCTGAAATATTTACTTGGGCGATTTATTCACATGTCTTGACTGTTTGGTGGCCTGGGCCGGCTTAGCGGTCCAGGCACCTTGACTGGTAATCTAGCATGACAGTGTGTCAGTGTGTCCCGATCCTGATGACCTTTGCTGTCTCACCACCCCCCCCCCCCCCATCTCTCTCCCCGTTTCCTGTCAAGCTACTGTATGTTATGTATCAATAAAGGCAAAAAAGCCCCCAAAAGATATCTTATAAATAAATAATAATACAAAAAAACGACTGACAATGACCGATTTAATTGTGCCTGTGTGATAATTGTGACGGGGCGTCCTACTCCTCTCGCAGGCAGAGAAGAGAACCAGGACAGGCGCCTCGACGGCAGCGCAGCTGAAAATGGGAACGCGGTCGGGCCGGAGAGAGGGGGAGAGGGCGCCCCACCCCCCGTCGAGGAGGCACAACAGAGCAGCAGCAAAGACCCCCATCGTCCCTCGGTCGACAACGGGAAAGAGCCTCGTCCTGAGGAGGAGGCAGGGATCCAGACGGAGCGAATGGACTGTGGGAAAGCCCCCGCCGCCATTGCTGTCTCCTCCTCCTCCTCCGCAGTGGAGCGGGCCTCTACCAGCTTCTCGTTCCCCGTGTCCCTGCAGATCTCCAGGGGGCCCATAGCGGCGCCCCCGCTGACCGAGACACCCACCGTACGCCCGGGGGAGTTCCCCTCCAATGTGTCCTTCATCAAGGTAAGGGCTGCCCTGCATCACACTGCAAAAAAAAAAGAAGATAATTGAGATATTGCAATGATTGTGGACCTTTCGGGACACAGCTTTTTTTTGTTATACTACTAGATTCCTCTCTTTACAATCACTTGAGTCCTATTTATACTCCCATCGTGTTGCGTGCTGAGAATAGTCCCATCTACAAGCTCGCAACGCCGGTGCGTCACATTTTGACGCCGTGTGTGTGGACTTTTATGACGTGCCCGAAATGGAGACGGCACGGTTGAACGTGGTTAGTGTTTGCGAGCAGACATGCAGTGGTGTAGGATTTAATAAGATTGCATAAAATCTAGGGCGGTGGTGGCTCAGAGGTAGAGTGGCTGGATGGTAACCACAAGGTCGCCAGTTCGAACCCGGGCTCCCCCAGAGTTAGTGTCGAAGTGTCCTTGAGCAAGACTCTGCACCCCTAATTGCTCCTGATGTGCTGGTTGGTACCTTACATGGTTTCCGCAGCCATCGGTGTGTGTGTGAATGGGTGAATGTAATGCACAATCTATGTAAAGCGCCTTGGATAAAGGCGCTATATAAATGCACCATTTACCATTTACCATCTATGTAGCGCTTTACTAAGGTGCTCAAAGTCGCTTTTCACATTTTTCAGAATGTAAAATCGAAAGCCCCTTTTTGAGGTCTTTCTTTTCACATGGGGAGCAAACCATAGCGCCTGCAGGCTCGCACTGGTGCTCCTTATGTGAAGACAGGACAATTACAGTTGAACACATTCCAACACTGGTGGCGGGTGTGTCGGATAGCCTGCGCCTCCCTCCCTGCCCACCTGCTCGTCTCTTAAACCCATTTTGACCTGAGATCGGATTCTAAAAAAATGTCTTCTACATCCTAACAGTTTTCTGAAAAAGCTATGTTTTCTATGTCAGTCGTTCTTCGATTTTTCAAAAATAGCAGACCTACAAGCTCGTAGCGCGCCACTCGGTGGCGCGCTATGAGCTTGTAGATCTGCACACGGAGACAGCGCACGCAAACTGGCGCGAGGTTGTGACACAAACATACACGCAATAATCATACTAATATGGGGGGGAGAACACGCCTGACAAATATAAGGACCCCCAGTTTGACACGCATTCGTCTACGGACAATTTTTATAGTAAAATCGATGTTAATTTAACTCTGAGAGTGTCCATTTGTACGCTCTCAGAGTTACAGACCCATAAGGGTCCATTTGGTTCCAAACTATCATTTACCTGGGGACCCCCTGGAACTCCCTCAAGGACCCCTGGGGGTCCCCGGACCCCACTTTGGGAACCACTGTTTTATAGGATCAAAAGAGAAATGTATCGCAGGTATATGTAGTCATTGTTGCCATGACTTAAAGGTTTCATGACATTTATTTTCATTTATTTTAGTTTTTCTTGTAGGTTTCATGACCTCAATTACACCCAAGAAACCTGGACTTTGAACATTCAGTGGATTTTCTGTGAACTGGGATTTTCTCTGTGTCTGTGAAGCCTTTTGAGCTGCAATGAAAACAGGCAAAACAGTGAAAACGGTGACATCTGCTGGCAAATCCCATTGACAAATATGGGATTTTCAGGCTGTGACATCACAAACAGCAGGAAAATCAGAGCACCCCAGACCACACAAAATCTACTGAATGTTAAAAGTTCAGGTTTCTTGGGTGCAATTGAGCTCAATTACAAACACTTTTGTTTTAATGTCACAATCCCTTTAAAGAACATTAACTAAAATTGTAACGTTATATTCCATTCGTAATGTATTTCTCAATCCGGCGTGCATAACGTCATTCCATTCCTTGGTACGTTGGTCCTCATTTCGACATTCACCTTTCGTCTTGTTTGTTGACCTAGAGAGAGACCACCTCCTATAAATCACCCTCACAGGTTGAACCTGTTGAATCATTTGTAACGGTCAGTGTGTGTCCTTGAGCGGCAAAGAATTAGCCTGGGTGTTCCAGCCTGATTCGCTGCGTTCCGCGGATCTGAAAATGTCACTGTGCTACTCAGTCTGGACGGTCTCCTATTCTCCGCTTGTAGGTGGGACATATGAAGGCCGTGTTGATTTCGTCGACTAAAACTAAGACGAAAAATGTTCGTCGACTACCTTTTTCCACTGACGAAAGCTAAATGGAAACTAAAAATTGATGACTAATTTCGTCAACAGATAAGTAAAATGTTAGGAAGGGACTAGTGGACAAGAGATCCGGTATAAGTCATTTTACAATTAGTTGCATGCTAAAAATAGTCGATCTACAAGCTCACATCGCGCCACGCTGCGACGCGTTGTGGGCTTGTAGATCCGCTATTTTCAGTCATTACGACGGCATCAAAGCCCGCCAAAATACATTTAGTTCGACTAAATCAACTGTAGATTTAGGCGACTAAAACTAGACTAACGCTAAAACATTCCAGGTGACTAAAATGTGACTAAAACTAAATGAAAACCATTCAAGAGACTATGACTACTGAATTTGACCGGCGTGTACTACTGAATCGTTTACTTGTGTGAGACAGTGAGAAAAGCATGGACAGAGTGGCGCTGGCTGATGACGTATCAGCAACAACGTAGTAAGTAGCCTTGCCGAGCCATGAGGCCCATAGGGGCAGGAGCCTATCTCCTGTTTCTGTAGCGTGAGGCAGCTTGATGTACAAGTACACCCCCTGGACTAAACGCTAGTATGTCGCAGGGACTTACCCCCAATCCAACCCTTGATGCATTGCTGAGTGTCAAGCAGGGAGGCACTGGGTCCCATTTTTAGAGTCTTTGGTATGACCCGGCCAGGGATTGAACCCCAACCTCCCAGTCTCAGGGCGGACACTCTAACCACAAGGCCACTGAGCTGGTTAGTCAGCAACAACGTGGCCATACGTAACGGTTGACGTTATGAAATGAGAGTCAAGCTGCCTCTGTCCAGACGGAGCAGCGCAGTGACGTTTTCAGATCCGCGGAACGCAGCGAATCAGGCTGGAAACCCCAGGCTAGCGAAGAATGTCTTCTGTCTGTCAACACTCTGATGTGCACAGTATCTGCGTTATGACCTACTGTACCTGATGATGAAATGATACGATATTCAATCGCAACACAATTCCTGGGCTAGAGTTACTGCTCTCTGCAAAAGGAAAGGAAAAGATAAAGCATTTTGACCTGAGATCAGATTCTAAAAATGTCTTCTACATCCTGACAGTTTTCTGAAAAAGCTATGTTTCTATGTCAGTCGTTCTTCGATTTTTCAAAAATAGCAGATCTACAAGCAGATCTGCTATTTTTCAATAGCTAAAGCATAACATAATGCTAACACCAAAAGGGGTTCCCACCAAAAATGGGTGTCAACAAGGTCTGAGCTGAGGTTCTTTGACTGAGACGAGAATGTGTGTTAATTATTAAAGGACTGCTGTCGAGGCAAAATTATCTCTTTTTCCGCTTGTTTTACGATTTCAGTATAGAGGGTATGTGTTTGACATCATCCTCATACCCGGAAGTTAATATGTGGGAAGAACGCCTTACTGAGTAGCAAAAAACTACTTTCTGGCCTTGACACCCCAAACAGAAAAGTCCTATCCGATTTCATTAAACAACGTTAAACTCACTTTTCCACTCGATTTGCCACTCACTTTATGCATGCGCATACCCTCCATAGACTGAACAATCTCTGTGAACTACAATACATTTGCTTAACCCTGTAAAACCCGAATTAATTTCTACTTGCAAAAACAAACGATTTCAACCTTACTTTTACTACTTTTTTACTACTAGGGCTAGGATCAGAGGAAATCATGTAAAAAAAATTATAATTTTTTTTGGTGCAAAATTTTATGCACATTTATAATTATTATTAAAATAATAATACATTAATAATTTACATTTGGGGGATATCTTTCACAGTAATGAATAAAACATGTTCTAGACATTCTAATGATCACAAAAAACATATATTACAATTATTTTACTTTATTAGGGTTAAAGGTCAAAGGTCGTAGGTTAAAATTGTTCAAAATTGCACAGAGTCCAGAGACTTTTAATTTGTGTGAATTTCAGCCTCTGTGGGGGGTATTTATATGCAAATATCATGACCAATGGCATTGCAATGAACATCAATGATGACGTTTAGGTGAAAAACGACTGACATAGAAACATAGCTTTTTCAGAAAACTGTCAGGATGTAGAAGACATTTTTAGAATCTGATCTCAGGTCAAAATAGGTTAATATTATTATTTTGTTTTCCAGGCCAACTACGTGCTGGAGAACGACTCCCTGCTGCTGACGCAGAGGGCCGAGTACGACGTGGTCATGTGCATGAGCGTCACCAAGTGGATCCACCTCAACTGGGGCGACGGCGGCCTCAAGCGCCTCTTCCACCGCGTCTACAGGCACCTGAGGCCCGGCGGCCTGTTCATCCTGGAGCCGCAGCCCTGGGACAGCTACGCGCGCCGGAAGAAACTCACAGTAAGACCCCCGCGTCATTATTAATATTTATTACAGGGGGGTCTTCTTCATCTTAACCCATTTAGGACCTGAGACCAGATTCTACAAAATGTCTTCTAAATGCTAAGTTTTCTGAAAAACTCGTGTTTCTGTGTCGGTTGTGCTCAAAACTTTTCATGTCGAGTACCTCCAAAGATATATGTTATTGGCCCCGCCGACCCCCATCTGAAAATATGTTGTTCCAGGGACACCGCCAGAAGCAAAGATTTGAGTTAAAAATTGGCGCCCTGAAAAATATATATTCAAACATTTGGGCCACATTTTCACGATTTTTCAAAAATAGCAGACCTACAAGCTCATAGCGCGGCACTCGGTGCCGCGCTATGAGCTTGTAGATCTGCTATTTTTCAATAGCTGAAGTATAACATAATGCTTAACCCATTTAGGACTGAGACCAGATTCTACAAAATGTCTTCTAAATCATGACAGTTTTCTGAAAAAAAAACCCCTATGTTTCTATATCGGTGGTTCTCAAACTATTTCATGTCTTCACTGGGGAAAAAACTCACAGTAAGATTCGCTGCAAAAAAAAAAAAAACGTAATTAGGTACAGGGGTCTTCATCCTAGAGCCCTGGGAGAGCCATGCACCTCGCAGGAAGAAACTCACAGTAAGATTATCACAGGGGTCTTCAATCAAATCAAACCAATCTTTTTTTATTTAGCATATCTTTATTTTTTATGTTTTTTTTTTTGTGGCTTTCGCCTTTATTTTATATTTTATATGGAGGGACAGACAGTAGGCTGACAGGAAATGGGGAGAGAGATGGGGGGAAGACATGCAGTAAAGGCCGTCGGGATCGGGAGTCGAACCCGCGGCACACTGCCAGACTGGATTACCAGCCAAGGTGCCTGGACCGCTGAGCCACGGCCCAGGCCTATTTAGCATATCTTAAACTGAGATTTAAATCGAGATCGACTAAACGTGCTGTACAAATCAAGGCATCACCGAAACATTATGCATGTGTGCACCACCCACATAGCATCAAAGGCACAGTTCAGATAAAATAAGTCAAATCAAAGTATCAGCACAATCGTTATGCATTTGCACCACCCACATGGCACCGAAACGCAACAACAACAAAAAATGAGTACAGTAGCCTTTAGGAGTGAACAAAGGCTATTGAAAAGAGACGAGCCTTGAGGAGAACGCCTCAATGGACTGCATGGGCACTTTTGATGTTAACCCCTTTTGGTGTTTTAAGCATTATGTTATACTTTAGCTATTGAAAAATAGCAGATCTACAAGCTCATAGCGCGCCACCGAGTGGCGCGCTACGAGCTTGTAGGTCTGCTATTTTTGAAAAATCATGAAAATGTGGCACAAATCTTTGAATATATATATATATATTCTTTCACAACAAACATTTAAACTCAAATCTTTGCTTCTGCTGGTCCCCGGACCAACATATTTTCAGATGGGGGTCGGTGGCCAATTACGTATATTTGTGGGGGTCCTTGACATGAAAATGTTTGAGAACGACTGACATAGAAACATGAGTTTTTTTTTGTAAACTGTCAGGATTTAGAAGACATTTCTAGAATCGTCCTCGGGTCTAAATGTTAAAAGAACGTAGTGGCTGCAACAGCAAAGGCACAATCATAGGCGGGGGGGGGGGGGGGGGGGGTCAAGTCCAGCTATAATTGGGGTGATGACGGGGTCACGTTTCTTAGCGCGCGTAAGGAGGTCGAGCACGAGCAGCTGCATTCTGAACCAGCTGCGAGTGCCTAAGTGAGGCCTGTGTGATGCCTACTAGTGTACGTACAAAGCCTTAGGGCCGATTCATACTCCTATTTTAGAGCCGAATAAAAGTCTGTTCGGCGCTGTAGAGCCTACAATGTGACGTCATTTGAGGTTCGAGGGGGGGGGGGGCGGGTACCGGGTACCGTCCTAAAGTCGGCTCTTCGGTGCTACTGAAAATTTCTGACGAGCCGAAATCATTTCGGCACTACAGCGCCGAAACAGCGGTAAAACAGTAGTCCAGACGTTTAATAGCGGTTATTGGGTTCCGGAACCGTATCGGTTCCGTCACATTTTGGAACCGTTTTGGGAACCGGTTCTATCACACTGTCAGAGCTGGCATGTGGACTTCACGGCTGCTATACAATTACAATACCAGTTAGTTCTCAGAACTCTTTCATTTCAAGCCGGACCACCGTAACTCTGAGAGGGTAAAAATGAAACCAAATGGAATCATAAGGGTCCATTTGGTTTCTTGTGTACCCTCTCACAGTTGTACCATCATACCGTTGCAGGCCAAGGACCCCTTATCTGAGAGAGATGAAGCAGGGACCCCTTATCTGAGAGAGATGAAGCAGGGACCCCTTATCTGAGAGAGCGATGAAGCAGGGACCCCTTATCTGAGAGAGATGAAGCAGGGACCCCTTATCTGAGAGAGATGAAGCAGGGACCCCTTATCTGAGAGAGCGATGAAGCAGGGACCCCTTATCTGAGAGAGATGAAGCAGGGACCCCTTATCTGAGAGAGATGAAGCAGGGACCCCTTATCTGAGAGAGAGATGAAGCAGGGACCCCTTAGCTGAGAGAGAGATGAAGCAGGGACCCCTTAGCTGAGAGAGAGATGAAGCAGGGACCCCCTTAGCTGAGAGAGAGATGAAGCAGGGACCCCCTTAGCTGAGAGAGATGAAGCAGGGACCCCTTAGCTGAGTGAGATGAAGCAGGGACCCCTTAGCTGAGAGAGATGCAGCAGGGACCCCTTAGCTGAGAGAGAGATGAAGCAGGGACCCCTTATCTGAGAGAGAGATGAAGCAGGGACCCCCTTAGCTGAGAGAGATGAAGCAGGGACCCCTTAGCTGAGAGAGATGAAGCAGGGACCCCTTAGCTGAGAGAGATGAAGCAGGGACCCCCTTAGCTGAGAGAGAGATATGAAGCAGGGACCCCTTAGCTGAGAGAGAGATGAAGCAGGGACCCCTTAGCTGAGAGAGAGATGAAGCAGGGACCCCTTAGCTGAGAGAGAGATGAAGCAGGGACCCCTTAGCTGAGAGAGATGAAGCAGGGAGGGACCCCTTAGCTGAGAGAGGTGAAGCAGGGACCCCTTAGCTGAGAGAGATGAAGCAGGGACTCCTTAGCTGAGAGATAGATGAAGCAGGGACCCCTTAGCTGAGAGAGATGAAGCAGGGACCCCCTTAGCTGAGAGAGATGAAGCAGGGACCCCTTAGCTGAGACAGATGAAGCAGGGACCCCCTTAGCTGAGAGAGATGAAGCAGGGACCCCTTATCTGAGAGAGATGAAGCAGGGACCCCCTTAGCTGAGAGAGATGAAGCAGGGACCCCTTATCTGAGAGAGAGATGAAGCAGGGACTCCTTAGCTGAGAGATAGATGAAGCAGGGACCCCTTAGCTGAGAGAGATGAAGCAGGGACCCCTTATCTGAGAGAGAGATGAAGCAGGGACTCCTTAGCTGAGAGATAGATGAAGCAGGGACCCCTTAGCTGAGAGAGATGAAGCAGGGACCCCTTAGCTGAGAGAGATGAAGCAGGGACCCCTTAGCTGAGAGAGAGAGATGAAGCAGGGACCCCTTAGCTGAGAGAGAGATGAAGCAGGGACCCCTTAGCTGAGAGATGAAGCAGGGACCCCTTAGCTGAGAGAGAGAGATGAAGCAGGGACCCCTTAGCTGAGAGAGAGATGAAGCAGGGACCCCTTAGCTGAGAGAGATGAAGCAGGGACCCCTTAGCTGAGAGAGGGAGATGAAGCAGGGACCCCTTAGCTGAGAGAGGGAGATGAAGCAGGGACCCCTTAGCTGAGAGAGATGAAGCAGGGACCCCTTAGCTGAGAGAGAGATGAAGCAGGGACCCCTTAGCTGAGAGAGAGATGAAGCAGGACCCCTTAGCTGAGAGAGAGATGAAGCAGGGACCCCTTAGCTGAGAGAGATGAAGCAGGGA
Organism: Electrona antarctica; assembly: GCF_951216825.1. Classification (NCBI taxonomy): domain Eukaryota; kingdom Metazoa; phylum Chordata; class Actinopteri; order Myctophiformes; family Myctophidae; genus Electrona; species Electrona antarctica. The sequence continues at coordinate 53,568,255 of NC_136789.1, read as the reverse complement.
CCCCTTAGCTGAGAGAGATGAAGAAGGGACCCCTTAGCTGAGAGAGAGATGAAGCAGGGACCCCTTAGCTGAGAGAGAGATGAAGCAGGGACCCCTTAGCTGAGAGAGAGATGAAGCAGGGACCCCTTAGCTGAGAGAGAGAGATGAAGCAGGGACCCCTTAGCTGAGAGAGAGATGAAGCAGGGACCCCCTTAGCTGAGAGAGAGATGAAGCAGGGACCCCCTTAGCTGAGAGATGAAGCAGGGACCCCCTTAGCTGAGAGAGAGATGAAGCAGGGACCCCCTTAGCTGAGAGATGAAGCAGGGACCCCCTTAGCTGAGAGAGAGATGAAGCAGGGACCCCCTTAGCTGAGAGAGATGAAGCAGGGACCCCTTAGCTGAGAGAGAGAGATGAAGCAGGGACCCCCTTAGCTGAGAGAGATGAAGCAGGGACCCCTTAGCTGAGAGAGAGAGATGAAGCAGGGACCCCCTTAGCTGAGAGAGAGATGAAGCAGGAACCCCCACTATACATATTGTAGGAAATTGTGTCGCAGATTCAACCTCTTTGTCAAAAATAGCCGATCTACAAGCTCACAGTGACAGATCTGCTATTTTCTTTGGCTAAAGTTCTCCTCAGAATAGGAATACTAGGGTTCAAGGCTTGGTTAATGTAAAAAATATATATATATATATTTTATCTCACACTTGTTGACGACCCCTGCCCCCCGACATAATAATTGATATAGTAATAAAATCATGAAGTGGAAAAAAATAGATACAGAGACACACTCTTCCAAATGTAAAATGGCTTTATTAAAAGGCTAGTTGGTCATAAAAGCACAGCAGCACAACATGCCCAGACATGTTTCAGCCTGGGATGGACTTCTTTGTTTGTTTGCCTGAAGGTGGTCACCCGGGGCGAAGCGTGTTTTTCTGTTATTGTTCTCTGGTGAACCACTAGCAGAATAACTATAGGCTATTATTAAGCTGTTGTGTAGAGTGGTTCCCAAACCTTTTCATGTCAAGGACCCCCAAATTGGCACTAATTATCCCGCGGACCCCCCCCCATTTGAAGAGCTATGCCAGGGAAGATTGCTAGAGAATAATTTTACGGCTCTAGCAGTGATTCTCAACCTGTTAAATTTCAAGGACCCTCCCAGTTTGACATGCCTATTAGTCTACGGACCCCCCATTGAATGGCATTTCTATCTCTGGGACCCCCAATTTATATTGTAAAATCAATGTTAATCAATGTTACAGACCCATAAGGGTCCATTTGGTTCCAAACTATCATTTAGCTGGGGAACCCCTGGGGGTCCCTGGACCCCACTTTGGGAACGAAAAGAGTGCCTTGGTGTCGTTTTTCCTTTTGACTTTAAAAAGTCTTCCCCTTCCAACAATGTTTTATCCTCCACTATAGTCCTCCTTTTCTGATAATATACATTTTGTAAATAAAAATGCACGAGTAGGAATTTAGTAATAGTAAGGCATACGTCTTGAAACCATTTAGTTTTTGTCATGAATAACGATGACAAAATAACTACATGCATGTGAACATAGCTGATCTGCAGGCTGACAACCCGTTACACAACACGTATCACTGTGAGCTTGTAGATCTGCTATTTTCGTCAAACCTTCGCCTATTTTTGCTGTATGGTCGGCCGCCTATTACGACCACATCATTTAAGTGATTTTTCTTTGAATTAGGTTATTATCGGGGGCCGAGCAAGTTAGTGCTCTTTCACACGAGAGAGAATATAGAACAAAGTAATAGAAGATACTGTTTTCCTAAGGTTATTAAGTTTGCGCAAGCAGAGCGGGCATTGCGGCGCAAGTATTGTGGTCGTGCTGGTACGACTGCACGTGTATGCTTGGTAGGTATTGATGGTGACGTAATTACGATATGTATCAATGCCGGGTTATAACTGGCTTTTGATGGTGACGTAATAAAGATAGGTTTCAATTAAAGGTCCACCAGCTCAGTGGCCTTGTGGTTAGAGTGTCCGCCCTGAGACTGGGAGGTCGGGGTTCAATCCCCGGCCGGGTCATACCAAAGACTCTAAAAATGGGACCCAGTGCCTCCCTGCTTGACACTCAGCATCAAGGGTTGGATTGGGGGTAAGTCCCTGCGACATACTAGCGTCATGTCCAGGGGGTGTACATCAAGCTGCCTCACGCTACAGAAACAGGAGATAGGCTCCTGCCCCTATGGGCCTCATGGCTCGGCAAGGCTACTTACTTACTTACTCAATTAAAGGTAATGTCACATTACCTTTAATTCACCCGACATATTAATTACGTCACCATCGACAGCCAGTTATAACCCGACATTGAAACATATCTTATTAAATTACGTCACCATCGACATCAGTATATATACCTACCAATCATACGCATGTAAAAAAGCCAGCCGACCACAGTATAGTGCTTTACAACTTACATACATGTATACTATACATACACACGTTACCTGTTACCCAACCAATATTCAAACATCGTAATCACATTGACAGCCAGTTATAACCCGACTTTAGTATTTCATTTCAACGTTTTACAGAGAGGCTGAGATTTGAAAGTTCGTAGCGGTCGACAGTACTTGCGTGCTCTGCTTGCGCTCTAGTATAGGCCATTTATGGCCTACTTGTGTGCACCGCGACAGAGTGTAGGCACTCGACAGAGTGCAGTTCTAGTTTCTTTAGGCAGGGCTGCTTTCTCTTAAGCCAACCGCATGAATCTTGTGTGCAATTTTTTTTGTTTATTTTAATTATTTTCTATGAAAGGAGTGTCTGGTTCCAGCCCCATCGCTCGCATTTCAGTATGTTTCCTTTGGAGAATTCTCCCACTCATGCTGTCGCACGCACGCACGCACGCAAACACACACGCACAGACACACACAGACACAGACACACGCTCACACAGAGGGGGTACTGGCCATGAGTCAGACAGCCCGTTAGTCAGACATGCGTGGTCGGTTAAGACTCACCCATGCTACGGGTTAAAAAAAAAATTACCTCCCAACATGCGTGGCAGGTTAAAATCGAATCTGTGCTGCGTGTAAAAATTAGGTTTGGGATAGTGTTAGTAATGATCTGACTTACTAATATAACGGAGAGGTCGGAGACCGTCGGACCAATGTACATGTTACCCACACAGACACACGCATTCGGCCAACTGGAAGTGAGATTAACCTCTGCATGCTTTTGCCGTCGCGTGATTCTATTCTACGTCCGAGCATAGACATGCCCCCCCCCATCCTGCGTCTGATTGGCCTACCGACACTGCCGGCCTTACCAGACTTTCCTCCGAGGTGGATATAGCGATGGTGGATAGTCTGACGCGAGGTTACTCTGTGGTGGGAAACAGTGGTGGAAAGTAACTAAGTACTTTTACTTAAGTACGATTTTGAGGTATTTGTACTTTACTTGAGTATTTCCAATTTCCAGTACTTGTACTCCACTGCATCTCAGAGCCACAATTTGCACTTTTACTCCTCTACAATTATTTCAAAACTTTAGTTACTAGTTACTTTGGAGATTGCGACGCATTGTGAGCTTGTAGTAAATCTGCTATTTTCTACAGATTGTGTACACATTTTGAAGTGGGGAAATGGGACATTCTGCAATATGAGTACTTTTACTTTTAGTACTTTAAGTACATTTTGATGCAGATACTTTTGTACTTTTACCCAAGTACATTTTCAATTCCGTACTTTTACTTTGCAGTATTAGTACTTTTACTTAAGTAGAACAATTGAGTACTTTTTCCACCACTGGTGGGAAATAATCATCATCATCATAACCTTTATTTAAACTCGGAGTACAATTGAGGGGCAGGCCCTCATTTTCAATGTAGCCGAAATACAAAACATAAAATCAACAACATACACTAAATACAGCAATATCAAATATATGAATTGTAAAACAGAAAGTGTCCAACACTAAAATAACTATAATAGTATGATGAGAATCAATTAAAACAGTTACATTGTTGAGTAAAAGTGCTAGAAATCATTTCCCTGAATTGACCTAGGGAAGGCAGTGATCAGATTTTTAGGGATTTTTGGAGTTCGTTCCAATCAAATGGAGCACAGACAGAAAAAGCTGCTTTAGCTAGCTCTGAGTTAGCGAAAGGAACCTTGAGGGTCAGGAAGTCACTCGAGCGGGTCTGATACGGACTTGGATTCTGATCCAACATAGGGCAAATGTAAGAGGGGACCATTCCTGAGATGGCTTTGAAAATGAAAATATACCAGTGCATGTCCCGCCTCTCGGACAGAGAGGACAAGCCTGCGTTCCTATAGAGTGTACAGTGATGGGTACCATAGCTGTCACCAGTGACCCATCTTAGGGCAGAATGGTAAACCGTATCAAGGTGCTTTAAAGTTGATGGTGCAGCAATCCTGTAAATAATGTCTCCATAGTCCAGAACCGAGAGAAATGTGGCTTCAATGATTGTTTTTTTACAGGATGCCGGAAAACATGCTTTGTTCCTATAGAAAATTGTCGCAGTTTGGTGATAAGATTTTCAATGTGGAATTTAAAAGACACTTTCTCAATACAAGTATGCTATCCTACAAGAGAATGACAGCTTGGTACGGCGTGGCAGATGGCGCTCCAGAAAGCAGCCTTGTAATTGTAACTTTTATTTTTGTAGAAAAGAGGCAAACTAATATATGCCGTTTTGCTTTGATGGAATAATTGATTGAACACGTACGCCGTAATATGATTTGATTTGGGGGTGTTCTAAATAAAGTGTTTGTTGATTATTGTGTAATTTGAAACATTATTGTACTGTAAAAAGGTCTCTTTTCCCTTTGATCTTCATCTATTTTAGTATAATAGTATTAGTTTTGCTATAATTAGATTCATTTCATACGCCATAATCAACACTAACACTTTATTTCGAACACACCCAAATCAAATCATAGTGCAACGTTAGGCCTACGTGTTCAATCAATTATTGGATCAAAGCAAATGGCACAAACAATATTAGTTTGCCAAGTTAGTTACAAGGTTGCATTCTGTCGCGCGTGCCAAGCTGTCATTCATTCTCTTGTATTATTTTCCCACCACGGAGTAACCTCGCATCTCGGAGGACAGTCATGACGGGCAGTGTCGGTAGGCCAATCGGAGGCAGGCGGGGCGTTACCATGTCTATGCTCGGACGTAAAATAGAATCACGCTTTGCCGTCTCAACCACGTGTTACGTTAGCACCATAGTTGGCCAATTTGGAAAGATTTGGTGATCACACTTGGGAGGAAGGAAGGTGCTATTCATGTTAGCGCAGCTGGAGTCGTCATGGGGGTGAGACGATTCAAACGTAGTTAGCTTAGTTGGCCTGGGCTTTGAGGACGTAGGGAATCCAGAACCGGCACACGGCTTCCCACTTCACTTCTGTGGCAGTATTTATAGCCCTCTCCTCTGGCAAGCAGAGCAGGGCTCTCTGGACGGCTACAGTATGTCGGTCGCTAGGTCAGTCAGTCCCTCTCTCTGTCTCTCTGTTCACCACTTCGTTGGTGCCAAACAATTAAGCAATGTTGCACTTTACCGCCATTAATGGCACGCCTGCGTTGTTACAGGGACGAGCCAATAGGGGAGTTCAGAAGGGCGTTGTTACAGGGACGAGCCAATAGGGGAGTTCAGAAGGGCGTTGTTACAGGGACGAGCCAATAGGGGAGTTCAGAAGGGCGTTGTTACAGGGACGAGCCAATAGGGGAGTTCAGAAGGGCGTTGTTACAGGGACGAGCCAATAGGGGAGTTCAGAAGGGCGTTGTTACAGGGACGAGCCAATAGGGGAGTTCAGAAGGGCCTTGTTACAGGGACGAGCCAATAGGGGAGTTCAGAAGGGCGTTGTTACAGGGACGAGCCAATAGGGGAGTTCAGAAGGGCGTTGTTACAGGGACGAGCCAATAGGGGAGTTCAGAAGGGCGTTGTTACAGGGACGAGCCAATAGGGGAGTTCAGAAGGGCGTTGTTACAGGGACGAGCCAATAGGGGAGTTCAGAAGGGCGTTGTTACAGGGACGAGCCAATAGGGGAGTTCAGAAGGGCGTTGTTACAGGGACGAGCCAATAGGGGAGTTCAGAAGGGCGTTGTTACAGAGACGAGCCAATAGGGGAGTTCAGAAGGGCGTTGTTACAGGGACGAGCCAATAGGGGAGTTCAGAAGGGCGTTGTTACAGGGACGAGCCAATAGGGGAGTTCAGGAGGGCGTTGTTACAGGGACGAGCCAATAGGGGAGTTCAGGAGGGCGTTGTTACAGGGACGAGCCAATAGGGGAGTTCAGAAGGGCGTTGTTACAGGGACGAGCCAATAGGGGAGTTCAGAAGGGTGTTGTTACAGGGACGAGCCAATAGGGGAGTTCAGAAGGGCGTTGTTACAGGGACAGGCCAATAGGGGAGTTCAGAAGGGTGTTGTTACAGGGACGAGCCAATAGGGGAGTTCAGGAGGGCGTTGTTACAGGGACGAGCCAATAGGGGAGTTCAGAAGGGCGTTGTTACAGGGACGAGCCAATAGGGGAGTTCAGAAGGGCGTTGTTACAGGGACGAGCCAATAGGGGAGTTCAGAAGGGCCTTGTTACAGGGACGAGCCAATAGGGGAGTTCAGAAGGGTGTTGTTACAGGGACGAGCCAATAGGGGAGTTCAGAAGGGCGTTGTTACAGGGACGAGCCAATAGGGGAGTTCAGAAGGGCGTTGTTACAGGGACGAGCCAATAGGGGAGTTCAGAAGGGCGTTGTTACAGGGACGAGCCAATAGGGGAGTTCAGAAGGGCGTTGTTACAGGGACGAGCCAATAGGGGAGTTCAGAAGGGTGTTGTTACAGGGACGAGCCAATAGGGGAGTTCAGAAGGGCGTTGTTACAGGGACGAGCCAATAGGGGAGTTCAGAAGGGCCTTGTTACAGGGACGAGCCAATAGGGGAGTTCAGAAGGGCGTTGTTACAGGGACGAGCCAATAGGAGTTCAGAAGGGCGTTGTTACAGGGACGAGCCAATAGGGGAGTTCAGCAGTGCGTTGTTACAGGGACGAGCCAATAGGGGAGTTCAGAAGGGCGTTGTTACAGAGACGAGCCAATAGGGGAGTTCAGAAGGGCGTTGTTACAGAGACGAGCCAATAGGGGAGTTCAGAAGGGCGTTGTTACAGGGACGAGCCAATAGGAGTTCAGAAGGGCGTTGTTACAGGGACCAGCCAATAGGGGAGTTCAGGAGGGCGTTGTTACAGGGACGAGCCAATAGGGGAGTTCAGAAGGGCGTTGTTACAGGGACGAGCCACTAGGGGAGTTCAGAAGGGCGTTGTTACAGGGACGAGCCAATAGGGGAGTTCAGCAGTGTGTTGTTACAGGGACGAGCCAATAGGGGAGTTCAGAAGGGCGTTGTTACAGTGACGAGCCAATAGGGGAGTTCAGAAGGGCGTTGTTACAGGGACGAGCCAATAGGGGAGTTCAGAAGGGCGTTGTTACAGGGACGAGCCAATAGGGGAGTTCAGAAGGGCGTTGTTACAGGGACAAGCCAATAGGGGAGTTCAGAAGGGCGTTGTTACAGGGACGAGCCAATAGGGGAGTTCAGAAGGGCGTTGTTACAGGGACGAGCCAATAGGGGAGTTCAGAAGTGCGTTACAGGGACGAGCCAATAGGGGAGTTCAGGAGGGCGTTGTTACAGGGACGAGCCAATAGGGGAGTTCAGAAGGGCGTTGTTACAGGGACGAGCCAATAGGGGAGTTCAGAAGGGCGTTGTTACAGGGACGAGCCAATAGGGGAGTTCAGAAGGGCGTTGTTACAGGGACGAGCCAATAGGGGAGTTCAGGAGGGCGTTGTTACAGGGACGAGCCAATAGGGGAGTTCAGAAGGGCGTTACAGGGACGAGCCAATAGGGGAGTTCAGAAGTGCCATTAATTACGGTAAAGCACAACCCTTGTGTGTAATATTGCAATTATACAACAGTTACCCTTTTAAAAAACACGTCAACTCAATTTCATTTTAAGTAAGATATTTGCTAAAAAAAATCTGGTGAGCTGGAGAGCTCTGTTTTTTGAGGGGTGCTAGCCCCTCCTTTATTCAGCTATTGGTGTAGATTTCCGTCTTACACAAACCTTACATTTGACAATGAATGGAGACTTTGGGCAGTGTTATGCGTGTCTTAAGTACCAGGTCTTATTACTTAACTTAAGACCTGGAGGCGTGATCAATGCCATTTGGCTATTCTGAGTGGCCAAACAGCATTGACCACGCCTCCAGGTCTTAAGTTAAGTCATAAGACCTGGTACTTAAGACATGCATAATACTGCCCTTTACGTCCCTTGTGGACGTAAAGTCTTTTGGATTCCACATAGAAGACATCGGCATGTCTTCTATGGAAGCAATGTCGCATACTGAAAATCTACAAGCCCACAACACGTCTCGCTGCAACGTGTTGTGGGCTTGTAGATCGGCTATTAGGGGGGTCCCAGATATAAATGGCATTACATGGGGGTCAGTAGCCTATGCATGTCAAACTGGGCATCCTTTTCAAATGGGGTCTTGCCCTGACAATGGACCTCGTGCGTGTGGACTCGGCCCCCAGCCTGGTACCCTAGTCAAAATATGGCCCTTGAGGAAAATGTATTGGGGAACCCTGATCTAGCCCATTTAGACCTGGGAACGATTCTACAAATGTCTTCTAAATCCTGACAGTTTTCTGAAAAACCCTCATGTTTCTATGTCAGTGGTTCTCAAACATTTTCATGTCAAGCACCCCCAAGATTATCTGTAATTGGCCGCCGACCCCCCATCTGAAAATATGTTGTTCCAGGGACCCCCACCAGATTCCCAGAAGCAAAGATTTGAGTTAAAAACGTTGGCTCTGAAAGAATATGTATTCAAAGATTTGAGTTAAAAACGTTGGCTCTGAAAGAATATGTATTCAAAGATTTGAGTTAAAAACGTTGGCTCTGAAAGAATATGTATTCAAAGATTTGAGTTAAAAACGTTGGCTCTGAAAGAATATGTATTCAAAGATTTGAGTTAAAAACATTGGCTCTGAAAGAATATGTATTCAAAGATGTGCACTACATTTTCACGTTTTTTTTCCCAAAAATAGCAGAGAGTGCCACGCTACGAGCTTGTAGATCTGCTATTTTTCAACAGCTAAAGTACAACATAACACCAACGGGGGTTCCCGCCCAAAATGGGCTAGAGTCCATGCTGACCCCTGGCTGGTTTCTGACCTCATTGCTTTTCCGTCTCACACCAACACATGGGCCAATCTCCAGTCGGGTGTAATAGTGTGCAGCACGGATTCTAGAGAGGCTGCTATAGACATGTTGTCTTTCTATTGGGTATGCAAAGAAAGTAGCCGTATAAGTATAAGCAGTGTTGATTTTGACAGCAAAAATATTGATTTTAGTTTTTAGTCATAGTCTTTTGAATAGTTTTCATTTAGTTTTAGTCACATTTTAGCCACCTGGAATGTTAGTCTAGTTTTAGTCGACTAAATATCATAAGATTTTAGTCAATTAAAATCTACAGTTGATTTGGTCGACTGAAATGTATTTTGGCGGGCGTTGATGGCTGATTTTACACTTGCTGAAAATTGCCGATCTACAAGCTCACAACGTGCCTATGCGCGGCGCCTTGTGAGCTTGTAGATCTGCTATTTTCAGCATGCAACCAAGTGTAAAATGACTTGTTTTTTATTTATTTATACTGGATCTCCTGATCTAGTTTTTATTTGTTGACGAAATTGTCAATATATTTAGTCTTAGTTTTAGTCATCATAGCTTAGTTTTCATTTAGTTTCCATTTAGTTTTAGAACATTTTTTCGTCATGGTGTTGGTCGACGACATTGAGTATTGAGACACTTGAGTATAAGCTATTTTACACTTTTTGGGGGGGGGGGTCAGACACTGCCAGACAGATGTACACACGCCAAGTGTGCACTGTCATGACTACAGAGAGTGTTGTACTAGTCCCAACCCAGATTGAGGTTATTCTTAGGGTGCTAATAAAAGACACGGGAGACAGTTTTGACTTTTGAGTAGGGGTGGAAAATAAAACCGATTCTTAGATTTATTGCGATGCGGACATGAACTCTCTTTTTTTTATTTATAGGTTTAGATGTTTAACAATAATTTAACTCTTGAGAGCGTAACATGAAACGCTCTCAAGAGTTAGAGATCTATAAAGTGTCCATTTGGTTACCACTACATTTAGCTGGGGACCACCTGGAACCCCCTCAAGGACCACTGGTGGTCCCTGGACCACTGGTTGAGAAGCACTGGCTTAGCGGGTAGTTGTGTGAGAGACGTCCTGTCCTCTCCCTGCTCCTCCGATGAGGAGAACCTCAAACCAAAACGACTCTCAGCTCCCGTTTCATTCCAGCACACAGGAAGGGCTCTGTAATGGAAAGACAAAAAAAAGAAAAAGAAAAGAAAGACAAGTCTCTGGTTTACTTCCCGTATCTGCGTTAAGTGCCTTTTTAGGAGACCAGAAGCAGGTTGGAGTCTATTAACCCATTTCGACCTAAGGACGATACTACAAAAGCCAAAACTTCGCTCTGAAAGAATATATATTCCAAATGTGCGCCACATTTTCACGATTTTTCAAAAATAGCAGACCTACAAGCTTGGCGCGCTATGAGCTTGTAGATCTGCTATTTTTCAACAGATAAGGCATATACCTAATGCTTAAAACACCAAAAGGGGTTCCCACCCAGAATGGGTTAATTCCAATGCGAGAGTGAACGTGAACACAGCTTCTGAACCATTCTTCCCTAGAACCAATCTTCCCTAGATTTTCATACAAAAATAGCCTTTTTTTTTCTTCAGAGAGACAAATCAGGATCAAATCTACTTTATTGTTGACCTTTTTCTGTCCCAGCAACACACTCTCACCGGATCTAGCACCAGTAAACATTGAACGTTTGCAAGATTTGCCGTCACACGGCGCCCACTTAGGAGACCATTTTGTAGGTATGTGTGTACCATTTCGCCTCTAGTGGGATCCAATAGAGCGTCGCAGTCCCGCCCCTTACCATGGACCAGGAAATTAATCCCAATGCATTTTTCCCATAGACATTTCGAAAAGTATTTATTTAAAGACCTTTTAAGCGTCGTACGAAGCCAACTCGAGTCGTGACAAATCATGACAACACACACAATATTTTGGACAAAACAAATAATTACAAAGAAGAAAAACAACAAAAAGTGTTGTAACCTGCCGTTTTTTCTTCTTTCTAATTATTTTTTCGGCCCCAAAAATTGTGTTTGTTGTCATGATTTGTCACGACTCGAGTTGGCTTTGTCCGCGGCGTAAACGTCTTTAAATAAATACTTTCTGAAATGTCTATGAGGAAAATGAACGGAGAATCATTTCCTGGTCCATGGTAGAGGGCGGGACTGCGACGCTCTATTGGGATGGTGTATCTTTCTCAATCAACAATCTTTTGGGTATCAGTGGATCCCAACCTTTTTTGCCTCACTTGAAAAATCTCGAAAGCTTATCGGCTGCCGTGTTAGCCCATTCAGGACGGGGACCCCTTTTGGTGTTTTGGGCAACATGTTAGACTTTAGATGTTGAATAATAGCAGATCTACAAGCTCATAGCGCTACGAGCTTGTAGATCTGCTATTTTTTGAAAAATCGTGAAAATGTGGTGCAAATGTTTGAATACCGGTGTGTGTGTGTGTGTGTGTGTGTGTGTGTGTGTGTGTGTGTGTGTGTGTGTGTGTGTGTGTGTGTGTGTGTGTGTGTGTGTGTGTGTGTGTGTGTGTGTATATATTCTTTCAAAGCGAATGTTTCTAACTCAAATCTTTGCTTCTGGGGGGTCCCTGGAACAACATATTTTCAGATAGGGGTCGGTGGCCAATTGCATATATGTTTGGGGGTCCTTGACATGAAAATATTTGAGAACGACTGACATAGAAACATTAGGTCAGATGGGTGGCCACGGGCAATTTCAGAGCAATGTACCGATCAATCGATTGTGTTCCGTCCCGGTGCGATGGAACTAACTATTGTATACATGTATAAGTTCCTACGTATCAATACTTTGCGCTTCCTCACTCGCTCTGCAGGAGACCATCTTCAGGAACTACCACAGCATCCGCCTCAAACCGGAGCAGTTCTCCGTGTTCCTCACATCGGAAGTAGGCTTCTCAAGCTACGAGCTGATCGGGACGCCAGAGTGTAGATTACGAGGTAACACACGCATGCGCGCACGCGTGCACACACACGCGTGCACACACACGCGTGCACACACACGTACACACACACACACACACACACACACACACACACACACTTTACTGAAAACACTTGTTTTCTTTTCTTTTTTGTTGTTGCTTTTTACTTTTCCTCCCTTAAGGAGCTATGTGTCAGGGCCGGTTCTAGGGGGGGGGGGGGGGGGGGGCAGGGGTGGGCATAGCCCACCCAAACGTGCGTCCTGCCCACCCAATGTGGGTTTGACACCCCACCCGTGCCGGCGGAGTCGCCCCCCTTACAATTCTGTCTGCCCACCTGAGTGGGGCTGGCTAAATCCGGCCCTGTATGTGTGTGGCTTGGTGGCTGCCTGGGTCTGAGCACGAAAACAGCATGGTTGTTTTTCACCACCTGTGCGCAACCTAACACACACAGACAAACACACACGCACATATTAACTGTATATATGATGATTTCGGGTGTGCCAGTACAGTACAGTGACAGTACAGTAGAGGGACCCCCACACGGTAACTATGTCATTTCTCAACCGTTTCGGACGCGGGGCGGCACGCCAGAACCTCTGGTTGTTCCGGAGACCCCCAACGTCCCACATGTTAACTCTGTCATTTCTCTACCGTTTCGGACGCGAGGTTGCTCGCCGGAACCGGGCCGGCACCATGGGTGCGTTCTTACTTTACCAACTATTTTAAATTTAAAGATGACTTTTACCTTCAAAATTAAGGGCACAGCCATGGGCAGTGCAATGACTCCATGTGGGTCTGTTTGAGCTTTCATTTATTCTGAACTCTGAGGTTAACCCTTTTTATTCTCCTATGTACTATCCTACCAACGCTACATCGATGACATATTCCTGATTTGGAACAATACAGCATAAAACCTGAGCCCTTTATAGTTTTATGTTTTGGTTGTGTGACTGTGTGCCCAACCAACCAACTCTCGGTGGAATAGTGTGGACGTCTGTAAAAAAAAAAAATAGAAATGCCAACACTTTAATTGACATGTTTATAAGAGTAGCTGTTATCTTTCAAGTTGGACGTGTTTCATTTTGTCTCTTAATCACTTCCAGCCTGGTGGCTCTATTTTGAGCATGTCGTTTTAACCCATTTTGGGCGGGAAACCCCTTTTGGTGTTAGCATTATGTTATGCTTTAGCTATTGAAAAATAGCAGATCTACAAGCTCATAGCGCGCCACCGAGTGGCGCGCTACGAGCTTGTAGGTCTGCTATTTTTGAAAAATCGAAGAACGACTGACGTAGAAACATAGCTTTTTCAGAAAACTGTCAGGATGTAGAAGACATTTTTAGAATCTGATCTCAGGTCAAAATGGGTTAAAAACTGTCATAAATCACTGCTCACTGTGTTGTACTGTTCGTCGTACAACACCGAATATATAAACCCAGTGTCCATATTCTGGGGGCGATATTAGCCAAAAATAGAAGCTCTACAAGCTCACAGTGCTTGTAGATTGGCTATTTTTGGCGAAGAGATTTGGTGTAGGCGGAAGCGTGCCAAAGTACAGTTGTAAGTGACTCGAGTCCAGTTCTCTGAAGGTAGATCTCCACCGCACCGACGTCGGAAAATGTTGGAAAGCATCTGTTGCCGAAAATCTGCTGTTGAATGGGCCGAGTCGTGTCGTGAGTTGTAGGGAAGCGTTTGGT
>NC_136789.1:53475647-53554232 GCF_951216825.1 Electrona antarctica | reverse complement strand
GCAATATGAGTACTTTTACTTTTAGTACTTTAAGTACATTTTGATGCAGATACTTTTGTACTTTTACTCAAGTACATTTTCAATTCCGTACTTTTACTTGTAACAAAGTAGTTCTGAATTGCAGTATTAGTACTTTTACTTAAGTAGAACAATTGAGTACTTTTTCCACCACTGGTGGGAAATAATCATCATCATCATAACCTTTATTTAACCCATTCAGGCCTGACGTCGAAATTTTAAAAAAAAAGTTTTCTAAATCATGACAATTTTCGGAAAGATTTGAGGCACATTTTAACGATTTTTCAAAAATAGCAGACCTACAAGTTCATAGCGCGCCACTCGGTGGCGCGCTATGAGCTTGTAGATCTGCTATTTTTCAATAGCTAAATTATAACAATGTTTAAAACACCAAAAGGGGTTCCCGCCCCAAAATGGGTTAATGGTTAATGTGGTTAAACGCTAACGTGACATGGATGCGTTCCAGGTCTCAATGGATTAAACTCGGAGTACAATTGAGGGGCAGGCCCTCATTTTCAATGTAGCCGAAATACAAAACATAAAATCAACATATAAATAAATACAGCAATATCAAATATATGAATTGTAAAACAGAAAGTGTCCAACGCTAAAATAACTATAATAGATAGATGAGAATCAATTAAAACAGTTACATTGTTGAGTAAAAGTGCTAGAAATCATTTCCCTGAATTGACCTAGGGAAGGCAGTGATCTGATTTTTAGGGATTTTTGGAGTTCGTTCCAATCAGATGGAGCACTGACAGAAAAAGCTGCTTTACCTAGCTCTGAGTTAGCGAAAGGAACCTTGAGGGTCAGGAAGTCACTCGAGCGGGTCTGATACGGACTTGGATTCTGATCCAACATAGGGCAAATGTAAGAGGGGACCATTCCTGAGATGGCTTTGAAAATGAAAATATACCAGGTGCATGTCCCGCCTCTCGGACAGAGAGGACAAGCCTGCGTTCCTATAGAGTGTACAGTGATGGGTACCATAGCTGTCACCAGTGACCCATCTTAGGGCAGAATGGTAAACCGTATCAAGGTGCTTTAAAGTTGATGGTGCAGCAATCCTGTAAATAATGTCTCCATAGTCCAGAACCGAGAGAAATGTGGCTTCAATGATTGTTTTTTTACAGGATGCCGGAAAACATGCTTTGTTCCTATAGAAAAAATCATTTTTTTGTCGCAGTTTGGTGACAAGATTTTCAATGTGGAATTTAAAAGACAATTTCTCAATACAAGTATGCTATCCTACAAGAGAATGACAGCTTGGTACGGCGTGGCAGATGACGCTCCAGAAAGCAGCCTTGTAATTGTAACTTTTATTTTTGTAGAGAAGAGGCAAACTAATATATGCCGTTTTGCTTTGATGGAATAATTGATTGAACACGTACGCCGTAATATGATTTGATTTGGGGGTGTTCTAAATAAAGTGTTTGTGTTGATTATTGTGTAATTTGAAACATTATTGTACTGTAAAAAGGTCTCTTTTCCCTTTGATCTTCATCTATTTTAGTATAATAGTATTAGTTTTGCTATAATTAGATTCATTTCATACGCCATAATCAACACTAACACTTTATTTCGAACACACCCAAATCAAATCATAGTGCAACGTTAGGCCTACGTGTTCAATCAATTATTGGATCAAAGCAAACGGCATAAACAATATTAGTTTGCCAAGTTAGTTACAAGGCTGCATTCTGTCGCGCGTGCCAAGCTGTCATTCTCTTGTATTATTTTCCCACCACGGAGTAACCTCGCATCTCGGAGGACAGTCATGACGGGCAGTGTCGGTAGGCCAATCGGAGGCAGGCGGGGCGTTACCATGTCTCTGCTCGGACGTAAAATAGAATCACGCTTTGCCGTCTCAACCACGTGTTACGTTAGCACCATAGTTGGCCAATTTGGAAAGATTTGGTGATCACACTTGGGAGGAAGGAAGGTGCTATTCATGTTAGCGCAGCTGGAGTCGTCATGGGGGTGAGACGATTCAAACGTAGTTAGCTTAGTTGGCCTGGGCTTTGAGGACGTAGGGAATCCAGAACCGGCACACGGCTTCCCACTTCACTTCTGTGGCAGTATTTATAGCCCTCTCCTCTGGCAAGCAGAGCAGGGCTCTCTGGACGGCTACAGTATGTCGGTCGCTAGGTCAGTCAGTCCCTCTCTCTGTTCACCACTTTGTTGGTGCCAAACAATTAAGCAATGTTGCACTTTACCGTCATTAATGGCACGCCTGCGTTGTTACAGGGACGAGCCAATAGGGGAGTTCAGAAGGGCGTTGTTACAGGGACGAGCCAATAGGGGAGTTCAGGAGGGCGTTGTTACAGGGACGAGCCAATAGGGGAGTTCAGAAGGGCGTTGTTACAGGGACCAGCCAATAGGGGAGTTCAGAAGGGCGTTGTTACAGAGACGAGCCAATAGGGGAGTTCAGAAGGGCGTTGTTACAGGGACGAGCCAATAGGGGAGTTCAGGAGGGCGTTGTTACAGGGACGAGCCAATAGGGGAGTTCAGAAGGGCGTTGTTACAGGGACGAGCCAATAGGGGAGTTCAGAAGGGCCTTGTTACAGGGACGAGCCAATAGGAGTTCAGAAGGGCGTTGTTACAGGGACGAGCCAATAGGGGAGTTCAGAAGGGCCTTGTTACAGGGACGAGCCAATAGGGGAGTTCAGAAGGGCCTTGTTACAGGGACGAGCCAATAGGAGTTCAGAAGGGCGTTGTTACAGGGACGAGCCAATAGGGGAGTTCAGAAGGGCCTTGTTACAGGGACGAGCCAATAGGGGAGTTCAGAAGGGCTTTGTTACAGGGACGAGCCAATAGGGGAGTTCAGAAGGGTGTTGTTACAGGGACGAGCCAATAGGGGAGTTCAGAAGGGCCTTGTTACAGGGACGAGCCAATAGGAGTTCAGAAGGGCGTTGTTACAGGGACGAGCCAATAGGGGAGTTCAGAAGGGCCTTGTTACAGGGACAGGCCAATAGGGGAGTTCAGAAGGGCTTTGTTACAGGGACGAGCCAATAGGGGAGTTCAGAAGGGCGTTGTTACAGGGACGAGCCAATAGGGGAGTTCAGAAGTGCATTGTTACAGGGACGAGCCAATAGGGGAGTTCAGAAGGGCTTTGTTACAGGGACGAGCCAATAGGGGAGTTCAGAAGGGCGTTGTTACAGGGACGAGCCAATAGGGGAGTTCAGAAGGGCCTTGTTACAGGGACGAGCCAATAGGGGAGTTCAGAAGGGCCTTGTTACAGGGACGAGCCAATAGGGGAGTTCAGAAGGGCGTTGTTACAGGGACGAGCCAATAGGGGAGTTCAGAAGGGCCTTGTTACAGGGACGAGCCAATAGGGGAGTTCAGAAGGGCGTTGTTACAGGGACGAGCCAATAGGGGAGTTCAGAAGGGCGTTGTTACAGGGACGAGCCAATAGGGGAGTTCAGAAGGGCCTTGTTACAGGGACGAGCCAATAGGGGAGTTCAGGAGGGCGTTGTTACAGGGACGAGCCAATAGGGGAGTTCAGGAGGGCGTTGTTACAGGGACGAGCCAATAGGGGAGTTCAGAAGGGCCTTGTTACAGGGACGAGCCAATAGGGGAGTTCAGAAGGGCATTGTTACAGGGACGAGCCAATAGGGGAGTTCAGAAGGGCGTTGTTACAGGGACGAGCCAATAGGGGAGTTCAGAATGGCGTTGTTACAGGGACGAGCCAATAGGGGAGTTCAGAAGGGCGTTGTTACAGGGACGAGCCAATAGGGGAGTTCAGAAGGGCCTTGTTACAGGGACGAGCCAATAGGGGAGTTCAGAAGGGCCTTGTTACAGGGACGAGCCAATAGGGGAGTTCAGAAGGGCATTGTTACAGGGACGAGCCAATAGGGGAGTTCAGAAGGGCGTTGTTACAGGGACGAGCCAATAGGGGAGTTCAGAAGGGCCTTGTTACAGGGACGAGCCAATAGGGGAGTTCAGAAGGGCGTTGTTATAGGGACGAGCCAATAGGGGAGTTCAGAAGGGCCTTGTTACAGGGACGAGCCAATAGGGGAGTTCAGAAGGGCCTTGTTACAGGGACGAGCCAATAGGGGAGTTCAGAAGGGCCTTGTTACAGGGACGAGCCAATAGGGGAGTTCAGAAGGGCGTTGTTATAGGGACGAGCCAATAGGGGAGTTCAGGAGGGCGTTGTTACAGGGACGAGCCAATAGGGGAGTTCAGAAGGGCCTTGTTACAGGGACGAGCCAATAGGGGAGTTCAGAAGGGCCTTGTTACAGGGACGAGCCAATAGGGGAGTTCAGAAGGGCCTTGTTACAGGGACGAGCCAATAGGGGAGTTCAGAAGGGCGTTGTTACAGGGACGAGCCAATAGGGGAGTTCAGAAGGGCATTGTTACAGGGACGAGCCAATAGGGGAGTTCAGAAGGGCGTTGTTACAGGGACGAGCCAATAGGGGAGTTCAGAAGGGCATTGTTACAGGGACGAGCCAATAGGGGAGTTCAGAAGGGCCTTGTTACAGGGACGAGCCAATAGGGGAGTTCAGAAGGGCCTTGTTACAGGGACGAGCCAATAGGGGAGTTCAGAAGGGCCTTGTTACAGGGACGAGCCAATAGGGGAGTTCAGAAGGGCGTTGTTATAGGGACGAGCCAATAGGGGAGTTCAGAAGGGCCTTGTTACAGGGACGAGCCAATAGGGGAGTTCAGAAGGGCCTTGTTACAGGGACGAGCCAATAGGGGAGTTCAGAAGGGCCTTGTTACAGGGACGAGCCAATAGGGGAGTTCAGAAGGGCGTTGTTATAGGGACGAGCCAATAGGGGAGTTCAGGAGGGCGTTGTTACAGGGACGAGCCAATAGGGGAGTTCAGAAGGGCATTGTTACAGGGACGAGCCAATAGGGGAGTTCAGAAGGGTGTTGTTACAGGGACGAGCCAATAGGGGAGTTCAGAAGGGCATTGTTACAGGGACGAGCCAATAGGGGAGTTCAGAAGGGCCTTGTTACAGGGACGAGCCAATAGGGGAGTTCAGAAGGGCGTTGTTACAGGGACGAGCCAATAGGGGAGTTCAGAAGGGCATTGTTACAGGGACGAGCCAATAGGGGAGTTCAGAAGGGTGTTGTTACAGGGACGAGCCAATAGGGGAGTTCAGAAGGGCTTTGTTACAGGGACGAGCCAATAGGGGAGTTCAGAAGGGCGTTGTTACAGGGACGAGCCAATAGGGGAGTTCAGGCGGGCATTGTTACAGGGACGAGCCAATAGGAGTTCAGAAGGGCGTTGTTACAGGGACGAGCCAATAGGGGAGTTCAGAAGGGCGTTGTTACAGGGACGAGCCAATAGGGGAGTTCAGGAGGGCGTTGTTACAGGGACGAGCCAATAGGGGAGTTCAGAAGGGCGTTGTTACAGGGACGAGCCAATAGGGGAGTTCAGGCGGGCGTTGTTACAGGGACCAGCCAATAGGGGAGTTCAGAAGGGCGTTGTTACAGGGACGAGCCAATAGGGGAGTTCAGAAGGGCCTTGTTACAGGGACGAGCCAATAGGGGAGTTCAGAAGGGCGTTGTTACAGGGACGAGCCAATAGGGGAGTTCAGAAGGGCGTTGTTACAGGGACCAGCCAATAGGGGAGTTCAGAAGGGCGTTGTTACAGGGACGAGCCAATAGGGGAGTTCAGAAGGGCGTTGTTACAGGGACGAGCCAATAGGGGAGTTCAGCAGTGCCATTAATTACGGTAAAGCACAACCCTTGTGTGTAATATTGCAATTATACAAGTTACCCTTTAAAAAAAAAAAAAAACACGTCAACTCAAAAAAATCATACTTTTTTTTTGTAATGACAGATGTAGCCACTACGACAGAAAATGTCCCTAGCAACCCTCTCTGGTGAGCTGGAGAGCTTTTTGAGGGGTGCTAGCCCCTCCTTTATTCAGCTATTGGTGTAGATTTCCGTCTTACACAAACCTTACATTTGACAATGAATGGAGACTTTGGGCAGTGTTATGCGTGTCTTAAGTACCAGGTCTTATTACTTAACTTAAGACCTGGAGGCGTGATCAATGCCATTTGGCTATTCTGAGCGGCCAAACACCATTGATCACACCTCCAGGTCTTAAGTTAAGTCATAAGACCTGGTACTTAAGACATGCATAATACTGCCCTTTACGTCCTACGTGGACGAGCAAGTCGCCTATTCAGTCTTTTGGATTCCACATGGAAGACGTCGGCATGTCTTCTATGGAAGCAATGTCGCATACTGAAAATCTACAAGTTCACAACACGTCTCGCTGCAACGCGCTGTGGGCTTGTAGATCGGCTATTTTCATTGGTCAAACTAGCAATAGAATCTACATCGGGGGTGCCCACACTTTTTTGACTTGAGAGCTACTTTAAAAAATGACCAGCTCAACAAGATCTACCCACCGAAAACATTGTTATACCATTGCTGGAAATGGCTTTGGAATAGCGGCATTACATATAAGACAAATGCACTTGGAATGGGAAATAGAGGGGGAAAATGTAACATTGTAGGTAGAGATTTTGTATTTAATTTGTAATTCTAGCTACATTTGTGCGCAGCAAAACTCTTGAAAACGAAGTATTGCATTACGGGTTTGAGCTGACAGGCCCCTTCTGATGTCGATCAATCAAGTCAACTTAATTCAAGCGGCAGATGCCAAAAATAGTTTTTTATATTTAAATTAAATATTCTTTAGGGGCATGTCAAGTGGTCTACCAGCACAGCCTTTGTGATCTACTGGTAGATCGCGATCTACCTTTTGGGCATTCCTGTTCAGAAGCATCTTCCATGAGACGTAAATGCTTCTTGGATGTTTCATGAAAAAGCAAAAGGTTGAAGCCTCAAGCTGTGATTTCTTCAACTAGTATGGCATTTTGAACAGCAGCAACATAGGTTTTAGAATGATTATACCTTATTAAAACATCGCCATCTTACACACTGTTAATTATTTTCAGGAAACAGAGCAATAGTCACAGATTGGGACAAAAAGGCATATTATGCCTACTCTATGCAAACAACATATTCTGAAAGCTACAAACTGGAGTGTCATGGCTGGCTGCGCGAACCCTCCTGAACCACTGTCGGCCACCTACTACTGGTCCTGGTGACCTCCATTGCCTTTCTTTCCTCTAGTGTCAGCCAGAGGAGGAGTCAAACCTTCAGCTTTGCCCACAAGATATCTCAACATCGAATGGGCAGATTGTCAGTGAAACTCGTCGTTGTGTGCGTTCATGCTCCCTGCATTTGATTGAGCCCCATGACGTACACCTAGAACAATATACTCTTAGCCAGTCTACCAGCATCCAGCAGAATTACACTCCAGAAATATTTCATCATCTAGCCCAGGGTTCCCCAATAGGCGGCCCGCGGGCCATTTGCGGCCCGCGGAGCGCCCCCTTGTGGCCCCTGGAAGAATTAAAGAAATTTTTTTTTAGGGGGTCCCAGATATAAATGGCATTACATGGGGGTCAGTAGTAACCTGACTCCGCCAGATGGGGCAGCAGAGAGTACACTGTGTTCCCCCCTCCTCCTCCCATCTGGGAACTCTCAGGCAGACTTGATGCCCGGCCACAAAACGGCCTGGCCAATCAGCAGCAACTATCCCGCCTCTAGCTGCTGCTGATTGGCCAGGCCGTTTTGTGCGGACTCGGCCCCCAGCCTGGTACCCTAGTCAAAATATGGCCCTTGAGGAACATTAATTGGGGAACCCTGATCTAGCCCATTTAGACCTGGGAACGATTCTACAAATGTCTTCTAAATCCTGACAGTTTTCTGAAAAACCCTCATGTTTCCTATGTCAGTGGTTCTCAAACATTTTCATGTCAAGGACCCCCAAGATTATCTGTAATTGGCCGCCGACCCCCCCATCTGAAAATATGTTGTTCCAGGGTACCCCCCCAGATTCCCAGAAGCAAAGATTTGAGCTAAAAACGTTGGCTCTGAAAGAATATGTATTCCAAGATTTGAGTTAAAAACACCAAAGGGGGTTCCCGCCCAAAAATGGGCTAGAGTCCATGCTGACCCCTGGCTGGTTTCTGACCTCACTGCTTTTCCGTCTCACACCAACACATGGGCCAATCTCCAGTCGGGTGTAATAATGTGCAGCACGGATTCTAGAGAGGCTGCTATATAGACATGTTGTCTTTCTATTGGGTATGCAAAGAAAGTAGCCGTATAAGTATAAGCAGTGTTGATTTTGACAGCAAAAATATTGATTTTAGTTTTTAGTCATAGTCTTTTGAATAGTTTTCATTTAGTTTTAGTCACATTTTAGCCACCTGGAATGTTGGTCTAGTTTTAGTCGACTAAATATCATAAGATTTTAGTCAATTAAAATCTACAG
Organism: Electrona antarctica; assembly: GCF_951216825.1. NCBI lineage: Eukaryota > Metazoa > Chordata > Actinopteri > Myctophiformes > Myctophidae > Electrona > Electrona antarctica. The sequence continues at coordinate 53,545,903 of NC_136789.1, read as the reverse complement.
TTGATTTGGTCGACTGAAATGTATTTTGGCGGGCGTTGATGGCTGATTTTAACTTGCTGAAAATTGCCGATCTACAAGCTCACAACGTGCCTATGCGCGGCGCCTTGTGAGCTTGTAGATCTGCTATTTTCAGCATGCAACCAAGTGTAAAATGACTTGTTTTTTATTTATTTATACTGGATCTCCTGGTCTAGTTTTTATTTGTTGACGAAATTGTCAATATATTTAGTCTTAGTTTTAGTCATCATAGCTTAGTTTTCATTTAGTTTCCATTTAGTTTTAGAATTTTTTTTCGTCATGGTGTTGGTCGACGACATTGAGTATTGAGACACTGAGTATAAGCTATTTTACACTTTTTTGGGGGGGGGGGGTCAGACACTGCCAGACAGATGTACACACGCCAAGTGTGCACTGTCATGACTACAGAGAGTGTTGTACTAGTCCCAACCCAGATTGAGGTTATTCTTAGGGTGCTAATAAAAGACACGGGGGACAGTTTTGACTTTTGAGTAGGGGTGGAAAATAAAACCGATTCATAGATTTATTGCGATGCGGACATGACATGGACTCTCTTTTTTTTATTGATAGGGTTAGATGTTTAACAATAATTTAACTCTTGAGAGCGTAAAATGAAACCAAAAAGGACCCTTAAGGGTCCTTTTTGGTATCATTTTACGCTCTCAAGAGTTAGAGATCTATAAAGGGCCCATTTGGTTACCACCAACTCTCCATCATTTAGCTGCTGGGGACCACCTGGAACCCCCTCAAGGACCACTGGTGGTCCCTGGACCACTGGTTGAGAAGCACTGGCTTAGCGGGTAGTTGTGAGAGAGAGGTCCTGTCCTCTCCCTGCTCCTCCGATGAGGAGAACCTCAAACCAAAACAAACGACTCTCAACTCCCGTTTCATTCCAGCACACAGGAAGGGCTCTGTAATGGAAAGACAAAAAAAAACAAAAAGAAAAGAAAGACAAGTCTCTGGTTTACTTCCCGTATCTGCGTGAAGTGCCTTTTTAGGAGACCAGAAGCAGGTTGGAGTCTATTAATTCCAATGCGAGAGTGAACGTGAACACAGCTTCTGAACCATTCTTCCCTAGATTTTCATACAAAAATGGCCTTTTTTTCTTCAGAGAGACAAATCAGGATAAAATCTACTTTATTGTTGACCTTTTTCTGTCCCAGCAACACACTCTCACCGGATCTAGCACCAGTAAACATTGAACGTTTGCAAGATTTTCCGTCACACGGCGCCCACAGATCATTTTGTAGGTATGTGTGTACCATTTCGCCTCTAGTGGGATCCGATTGGGATGGTGTTTCTTTCTCAATCAACAATCTTTGGGAATACTGTGCGTATCAGTGGATCCCAACCTTTTTTGCCTCACTTGAAAAATCTCGAAAGCTTATCGGCTGCCGTGTTAGCCCATTCAGGACGGGAACCCCTTTTGGTGTTTTGGGCATTATGTTAGACTTTAGATGTTAATAATAATAGCAGATCTACAAGCTCATAGCGCTACGAGCTTGTAGATCTGCTATTTTTTGAAAAATCGTGAAAATGTGGTTGCAAATCTTTGAATACCGGTGTATATATTCTTTCAAAGCGAATGTTTCTAACTCAAATCTTTGCTTCTGGGGGGTCCCTGGAACAACATATTTTCAGATGGGGGTCGGCGGCCAATTGCATATATGTTTGGGGGTCCTTGACATGAAAATATTTGAGAATGACTGACATAGAAACATTAGGTTTTTCAGAAAACGTCAGATGGGTGGCAATTTCAGAGCATGTTATCAATGTACCAATCAATCGATTGTGTCCCGTCCCGGTGCGATGGAACTAACTATTGTATACATGTATAAGTTCCTACGTATCAATACTTTGCGCTTCCTCACTCGCTCTGCAGGAGACCATCTTCAGGAACTACCACAGCATCCGCCTCAAACCGGAGCAGTTCTCCGTGTTCCTCACATCGGAAGTAGGCTTCTCAAGCTACGAGCTGATCGGGACGCCAGAGTGTAGATTACGAGGTAACGCACGCACACGCATGCGCACACGCGTGCACACACACGCGTGCACACACACGCGTGCACACACACGTACACACACACACACACACACACACACACTTTACTGAAAACGCTTGTTTTCTTTTCTTTTTTGTTGTTGCTTTTTACTTTTCCTCCCTTAAGGAGCTATGTGTCAGGGCCGGTTCTAGGGGGGGGGGGGGGGGGGGGGCAGGGGTGGGCATAGCCCACCCAAACGTGCGTCCTGCCCACCCAATGTGGGTTTGACACCCCACCCGCGCCGGCGGAGTCGCCCCCCTTACAATTCTGTCTGCCCACCTGAGTGGGGCTGGCTAAATCCGGCCCTGTATGTGTGTGGCTTGGTGGCTGCCTGGGTCTGAGCACGAAAACAGCATGGTTGTTTTTCACCACCTGTGCGCAACCTAACACACACAGACAAACACACACGCACATTAACTGTATATATGATGATTTCGGGTGTGCCAGTACAGTACAGTGACAGTACAGTAGAGGGACCCCCACACGGTAACTCTGTCATTTCTCAACCGTTTCGGACGCGGGGCGGCACGCCAGAACCGGCCCGGCCCCCTGGGCCCGTTCCTGGGGCTCTGGATGTTCCGGAGACCCCCAACGTCCCACATGTTAACTCTGTCATTTCTCTACCGTTTCGGACGCGAGGTGGCTCGCCGGAACCGGGCCGGCACCATGGGTGCGTTCTTACTTTACCAACTATTTTAAATTTAAAGATGACTTTTACCTTCAAAATTAAGGGCACAGCCATGGGCAGTGCAATGACTCCAAATTATGACAATCTCCATGTGGGTCTGTTTGAACTTTCATTTATTCTGAACTCTGAGGTTAACCATTTTTATTCTCCTATGTACTATCCTACCAACGCTACATCGATGACATATTCCTGATTTGGAACAATACAGCATAAAACCTGAGCCCTTTATAGTTTTATGTTTTGGTTGTGTGACTGTGTGCCCAACCAACCAACTCTCGGTGGAATAGTGTGGACGTCTGTAAAAAAAAAAATAGAAATGCCAACACTTTAATTGACATGTTTATAAGAGTAGCTGTTATCTTTCAAGTTGGACGTGTTTCATTTTGTCTCTTAATCACTTCCAGCCTGGTGGCTCTATTTTGAGCATGTCGTTTTAACCCATTTTGGGCGGGAACCCCTTTTGGTGTTAGCATTATGTTATGCTTTAGCTATTGAAAAATAGCAGATCTACAAGCTCATAGCGCGCCACCGAGTGGCGCGCTACGAGCTTGTAGGTCTGCTATTTTTGAAAAATCGAAGAACGACTGACGTAGAAACATAGCTTTTTCAGAAAACTGTCAGGATGTAGAAGACATGTTTAGAATCTTATCTCTAATCTAAACTGTCATAAATCACTGCTCACTGTGTTGTACTGTTCGTCGTACAACACCGAATATATAAACTTGAACCCCAGTGTCCATATTCTGTGGGCGATATTAGCCAAAAATAGAAGCTCTACAAGCTCACAGTGCTTGTAGATTCGCTATTTTGGGGGCGAAGAGATTTGGTGTAGGCGGAAGCGTGCCAAAGTACAGTTGTAAGTGACTCGAGTCCAGTTCTCTGAAGGTAGATCTCCACCGCACCGACGTCGGAAAATGTTGCAAAGCGTCTGTTGCCGAAAATCTGCTGTTGAATGGGCCGCGTCGTGTCGTGAGTTGTAGGGAAGCGTTTGGTCGGCTTTCGACCATCGGAAGGCAGCGGGCTTGCTGTCGAAAATGACTTCAAGCCATGGGCTGTTTATTATCACCATGGTCGGCTCTCATGTGCTTTCAGCAGCTTTTTTTGCCCACCTTCCAACCGGCTGATCTCCTGACTTCATTTGACTGCTGGTCTGTTGGAGTCCGTTTGGTTTGGTGGAGAGTTAAGACTACAGGGGTTTAAGTAGAGGTTTTCCGATACCGATACTGGTATCGGGTACTCGGGACTCGAAACCGGCCCCGATACTCTGACCCGAGTACCGAAACATCCAATTGACACTATAGGCTGAACGATAAATGCAACGGGAGCAAGTCTGACCCAACACTGCAGCAGATCGCCAAAAACAGCCGATCTACAAGCACAAAATGACAACTGACAAGTGTAGATCGGAGATACCATCTGCATCTATGAGAAAAAGGGGGTCAAATAAGTGGTTACTCGACAAAAATAAAAAGTACTCATATCGGTACTCGGTGAGTACTAAAAAATCAAGTACTTGCACTCGTACTCTGTCTGAAAAAAATGTTTTCGGGACAATTCTAGGTTTAATTATGTAAGTATTTAAGTCCAGTTCAAGCTCCTGACACCCTCCTCTCTGCTCTCTTTCCCCCGTCAACGACAGGTTTCCAGAGGCCCATCTACTTGTTTCACAAATGACCACTCTGCCTTTTGGAAGATGGATGCCGAATGTGTGAGCGAGCTGGACCACCACCACCAACCACCACCACCACCCTTCCTTCCTCCTTTTTTAGGGGAACGCATATAGCGTCGCACAGCAGGCCCCCCCCCCCCCCCAGACTGCAAGTACTCATCTCATACAGAGAAGCTCTTCTGTATAAGAGCGTTGCTCTTCAAAGGCACACACAGTCACACACACACACACACACACACACACACACACACACACACACACACACACACACACACACGAGAAGAAATTGTTGGAAGACGAAAGGGGACCAAAAACTAAAAAAAAGAAAAGAAAAAGGATTTAATTAATTTCATAAGAGATTTACGTCTACCTATATATCGAGAAGAGATGCCTGTGTCTGGAAAACATTTTAAATGGGCACGGATAATGGAAAGAAGTGCTTTGTTGTGCCGGACGGACGAACGCAGAATAACTACCACCACGAGCCCCCCCGTGAACGAGGAAACGCTGGCCGTGTTGTAGGGTAGTTTCTACGTGGAGTAGAGGTGGGTCATTTCCCCCCCCCCCCCCCCCCCCCCCCATTGGTATAATGTTTGTTGTGACCCAGCCCCCAAATTTTGAAACGCAAAGCCATGAAATGCTTTAGTTTTCGTTTTTTTATTTTATTTTATTTTATGTATTTTGATGTTTGATGTTTAATTTGTGCCACCATATCACCATGCAATCGGGACGTTTTATTTTTTTTATTTTTATTTTGTTGTTTTTATGCCACATGCAAAAACACATCCGCGCACTATCGAGACAAGTTGCAAAATAAGCCTTAAACCACTATATATTTTGTCCGTATAACAAATGGTAAGATTGGAGCTTGTGCTTCTGAAGTTTTAGCTATTTAACTCATCTACAGCAGTGGTTCCCAAAGTGGTGGTCCGGGGACCCCCCAGGGGTCCTTGAGGGAGTTCCAGGGGGTCCCCAGCTAAATGATAGTTTGGAACCAAATTGACCCTCATTGGCCTGTAACTCTGAGAGTGTACAAATGGAACGAAATTTGGTTCCATTTGTACACTCTCAGAGTTAAATTAACATTGATTTTACAATATAAATTGGGGGTCCCAGAGATAGAAATGCCATTAAATGGGGGTCCGTAGCCTAATGCATGACGGTCCCTGAGGGTCCTTGTCATTAAAAAGGTTGAGAATCACTGCTAGAGCCGTACAAATCTTCTCTTATGGGGGGTCCCTGAGCATATGTTTTCAAATGGGGGGTCCTCGGGCCTAATGAGTGTCAATTTGGGGGTCCTTGACATGCTCTACAGTATTCTGAAAAACCTATGTTGCCACATATCGTTGCTGTCGGGCAGAAACCTCTCGTCTCCGTATTTTAACGTTTTGATGTTTTTCATAAAATAACACCTTACTCTACTTGACCATAATACGTCAAGTCGCAGATCCACCAGCTCTTCGCGCCGCGTTTTGAGCTTGTAGATCTGCTACTTTGAATCCTTTAAAAGTAACATTTGAGTTTTTTCCACCCGACAGACGATATATACATGTCCTTTGCCTGTTCATTGTAGTTCCTGTTGGAGCCAAAGAACAGAACCAGGTGCATTCATAGTTGAGCCTTCAGCGGTCGACCTCTGGCCTTAGGAATTCTACGACTAAAGCAAAGGGACGACAAAAAATGGCTTAAATTTAAATAAATACATTTGACCCCCCTCAAAATAATACAGTATAGGTACGCCAAGGTTAATGTGGTTTAATGGGTATGAATGCAGGCGGCGTTGAATGATCTGAAATCGGTTTTCACTTCAGTGCCATCACACTTTTAGCGATTCCCTCAGCCCCTCATAGATGTACAAAACATTTTTTTCTGTAAACATTTCCAGCCCAGAGGAGCGCTTGATTCCTAGTAGTAAATGTGCACATAGATATATATATATATATCATAGCCCTGCTGGTGTTGTCGTGTGTTAATCCCAAATTTAAGGATTTCAAAAGCCCGAAACCTTATACAAGTTGTGTTCATTCTTCTCATCATCGTGTGATGACACCGAGGGGATGTTTCACATGAATAGGATTTAATCGTGTGTGTGTAGCAAGACTTATTTTTGCAACTTGTATTTGTAGTGTCGACTATTTCGATTTTATTTATTTTTTCATGACAGAAAATGTATCCCCTAGCACTATAATAGGCTACTTGGCGAAAATAGCAGATCTACAAGCTTATATACAGGTTTATAATGTATTTTTTTTCTCCCACGTGGTTCATTTGTGTACGTTCGAAGCCCCAAATGTGGTTAACGACATTTGTCATTCTAAATCCAGCTGCAATGCCTCGTATAGACTCGCTGACAGTTTAGAGACGTGTTTTTAACTTGCTTTATGAGCTCCAAAATTGTGCAAACCAAAACCAAAGAGTCAGAATCAAGACAAAACAAATGATACACTCATCATAGTGCCATTCCTGTGATTTTGATTTTGGTTTGGTCAGACAAGATTTTGTACTGTAAAAAATGCTCTCAAAGCGAGAAATGCACACAGCTGCGGTAAAGATGCTAGTGTGAGCTTGTAGATCGGCGATTTTCAGTGAAGGCATTAACCCATTTTGACCTGGGAACGATTCTATGAATTTCTTCTAAATCCTGACAGTTTTCTGAAAAAGCTATGTTTCTATGTCAGTCGTTCTTCGATTTTTCAAAAATAGCAGACCTACAAGCTCGTAGCGCGCCACTCGGTGGCGAGCTACGAGCTTGTAGATCTGCTATTTTTCAATAGCTATAGCATAACATAATGCTAACACCAAAAGGGGTTCCCGCCCAAAATGGGTTAAGGTCTAGATGGGCGGGGGGGAAAGGTTTAAGTGTCGTACATCACGACCTTCCATCGTCAAGAGGTTCACGCAGGATTGATGAAAGGACTTGGGTCCCTACTTTGACCAAATTACTTGACGTTTTACTTTCATTTCAGGTTTTGTGGTTAAAGATGTATTCGACGATACCATCGGCACCCACGAGTGGGACGTTCAATCTCACTGCTCCACTATCCATCCTTTCAGGTGGGCAGCGATCCAACGCGCCTACTAATTAATTTTCAACGAGAGTCCTGCGTTTCTCTTGAGAAGCCGAGGGGCGACGACGCAAGCGTATTTACGTGTGTCGCGGTCCCGTGAAGTGGTCGCGCGCGTGCTCGTTTCGTGCGCACGCCCCGTGACCTGGGTTGTGTTGACCGACTTTTTTTTCTTTTTCACGCTTGCGTTGTCGCGACCCCCCCCCCCCCCCTTATGAGCAGACCCTGGAGCGGAGCTGTCGTCGATCCAGGCGACGACAACGTCCGCGCCGCACGCTTGCCCATCTGAATGGAGCTGAATGCTTTTAAAAAAAGAATTAATGGGGAAAACAGGTGGTTCCTAATTATAAAATAAGATTTTTCTTTTTCTTCCCTTTTTTTTTTAATGCAAAGTAGAACATGGCCCAGTTCAATTATTGATATGCCCTTATTAATGAAACGTTTTCCTGTTTGAAAACGATGAAATTAATCCCTGAGGAAAAGTCGGCGTACAGACCTTAGTCAGTGGTTCCCCAGGGGTCCTTGAGGGAGTTCCAGGGGGTCCCCCCCAGCGTAATGAGTTATGAACCAAATCGACCCTTATCGGTTGGTAACTCAGAGAGTGTACAAATGGAACCAAATGGACCCTAACGGGTCCATTTGGTTCCATTTGTACACTCAGAGTTAAATTAACTTTGATTTTACAATTTACATTGGGGTCACAGAGATAGAAATGCCATTAAATGGGGGTCCGTAGCCGAATTCCTGCATGTCAAACTGGGGTTCCTTGAAATGAAAATGGTTGAAAAATCACTATTGGAGCCATAAATAATTTTCTCTTTGGCATATATTTTCAAATGGGGGGGGGGTTCGCAGGGCTAATGAGTGTCGATTTGGGGGGTCCTTGACATGAAAACAGTTTGGGAACCACTGCCCTGCTGCACCTTCCTCTTCCATGGACTGACCTGCTGGGGACAGAGTGTGTGTGTGTTGTAACTGTCTGGTTCACCTTCCTCTTCATTATGGACATGCTGGGGGGGGCAGAGTGTGTGTGTGTTGTAACTGTCTGGTTCACTGAGATAATGTGTCATGATGTGAATTGTGAGAAGCCTCTCGTTTTCAGCAACCGATTGATGGAAGAAATTCTGCCCTTTTTTTTTTTTTTTTAGTGTTTTTTTTTTTTTTTGTCAATGTTGTTGACTGACTTCCTTCCTAGCGGCTTTTGTCACTTTTCAGTGGAGTTTTATTTTTATTTTTATTTTTTCCTTCAGACATGTCAACTTGTCAAGAGTCACAGGTGAGAGTTTTGTCCTATATTGGATTGTAAATCCAACCGTCTCTATTGCAACAAATCAATATATAACATTTCAAATAAATACATAAAAAGTTTTTGCTTTGTTTTCCTGCTGGCAAGCGATTATACATATGACATTCAGGACGGGAACCCCTTTTGGTGTTAGTTTATAGCATCATGTTTTACTTTAGCTATTGAAAAATAGCAGATATACAAGCTCGTAGCGCGGCACTCGGTGCCGCGCTACGAGCTTGTATATCTGCTATTTTTGAAAAATTTTGAAAATGTGGCGCGAATCTTTGAATATATATTCTTTCAGAGCGAACGTTTTTGGTGAACCCCTCCCCGGGCAGCAAATGGTACCCGAATCGTACAAATGGTCTCCTAAGTGGGCGCCGTCTGATCTCGCCAACGTCCTGTGTTTACTGCTGCTAGATCCATGTGAGAGTGTGTTGCTGGGACAGAGAAAGGTCGATAATAAAGTAGATGTTCTCCTGGTTCGTATCTCTGGGGGAAAAAAAGCTATTTTAGGATGAATGCTTGTGACAATGGGGTTCCAATATTTAATCCAGTGACCGTGGAGCTAACGAGTGGTTCAGAAGCCGTGTTCAACTTCACGCTCACTCTTTTCATTGGAGTGAATCACCTGTGAAGCAATGCGCCGACGTGTAACAGGACATATCAGACCGCCGCGACGAACGCTACAACGTTTTCGTCGCGTCTCGAATCATTGGTGAGGTTGGAGCCTAGGCTTGGCGTTAAAGATTTCAGGTGGGGCGCGCCGCCGGGCCTAAGAAAGGTATGCCGGAAACCCTGCTTTTTACCAAAGAATATCACTTAAAGGACCACTTTTCAACATCTCTTCATATAATTGGTCCTCACTAATGTTCATGATAAAACACCACCATTTTTTCCTACTCAGTCTGTGTCTCATAGGAGGGCTTTGGGCAGTTCGGACACCCGTCCACCAGTGACATCATCATTAGGCAGATTTTTTTTAAACGAGATTTGTTTTAAAATATATTTAGATTGTTATTATCGTGAGAACGATGGCTTCAACTTTTGCATTGCAACTTTTCAGGAAAAGAAAGCCAGCCGTTTCTATTAGCTTGGATTCACCATCGATGATGTAACTGGTGGACGGGTTTCTGAACTGCCCACAGCCCTCCTATGAGACACAGACTGAGTAGAAAAAAATGGTGGTCCTTTAATCACCCTACCATTTTGGGCGGGAACCCCTTTTGGTGTTTTAAACATTATGTTATACTTTAGCTATTGAAAAATAGCAGATCTACAAGCTCATAGCGCGGCACCGAGTGTCGTGCTATGAGCTTGTAGGTCTGCTTTTTTTGAAAAATGGTGAAAATGTAGTGCAAATCTTTGAATATATATTCTTTCAGAGCCAACGTTTTTAACTCGAATCTTTGCTTCTGGTCAATCTGGTGGGTCCCTGGAACAACATATTTTCAGATGGGGGTCGGTGGCCAATTACATATCATTTCTGGGGTCCTTGACATGAAACCGTTTGAGAACCACTGACATAGAAACATAGGTTTTTCAGAAAACGGTCAGGATTTACAAGACATTTGTAGAATCGGACTTAGGTCTAAATGGGTGAAGTTGTTGAGGCCTGAACCCCTTCTCAGGGGCTGAATCAGAACATGTTGGGAAGCACTGCCTCTATGCTATACATGGGCAACGGGTGGCCCCCACCTTCACTTAATGTGGCCCTCGCTCAGGTTAATATCCTAATACTGATATATTATTGATTTGCAAACATGACCCGCTTCAGTCTAAATTAGTAGCTTAATGAGTAGTATTAAAATGTTGTCCTATTTTTATGTCCCAATGTATTTCAAGTTAACAACAATAATAAAAGGCGTTTGATAAGCATTTGAAATTAAATAAAAAAAATAACTTTTCAGGATTCCAAGTGTGGAAATATAGTGGCCCTTTGGAGTGAGTGTGGAAATATAGTGGCCCTCTGGAGTGAGTGTGGAAATATAGTGGCCCTCTGGAGTGAGTGTGGAAATATAGTGGCCCTCTGGAGTGAGTGTGGAAATATAGTGGCCCTCTGGAGTGAGTGTGGAAATATAGTGGCCCTCTGGAGTGAGTGTGGAAATACAGTGGCCCTCTGGAGTGAGTGTGGAAATATAGTGGCCCTCTGGAGTGAGTGTGGAAATATAGTGGCCCTCTGGAGTGAGTGTGGAAATACAGTGGCCCTCTGGAGTGAGTGTGGAAATATAGTGACCCTCTGGAGTGAGTGTGGAAATATAGTGGCCCTCTGGAGTGAGTGTGGAAATATAGTGGCCCTCTGGAGTGAGTGTGGAAATATAGTGGCCCTCTGGAGTGAGTGTGGAAATATAGTGGCCCTCTGGAGTGAGTGTGGAAATATAGTGTCCCTCTGGAGTGAGTGTGGAAATATAGTGTCCCTCTGGAGTGAGTGTGGAAATATAGTGGCCCTCTCCACCGTCAAAGTTGCCCATCCCTGCTCTATGCTATGGTATTACTGACAACTTTCCCAAGGGTTGATACACTAGAGCTAAACTAACCCCAGAGTAATGTAACCCGAGACCTTTCGTTCTCGGGCTCATATCAGGACAACTGCTGTTTTTCCAAGCGTGTTCTCCTTGAGTTCCATGTACACGCTATTGACTCTCCTAACAATCTCACAGTTCACGTTATGGAATGAAATGCCTTTATTGTTGGGTACAATTACAAATGACTGGCAGAAACCTCGCCTACTGCTTTGAAAATAGCAGATATGCTATTCTCGGTACGCAACCCCATGCAGCCTTGCACTGAAGCGTTGTGTGATTAGGAAGACCATAGGGCCTGTGGTCTTCCTAATTAGCCTATGGCATAGGGCCATAGGCTAATCTAGGAATTAAATTGTGTTCTGATTGCTTGGTCTGTTTCTTTTTTTTTTCTTTCACACATGGAACTTGCATGTGGCTGAAACTTTTTTAGATTTAACTTAAATTTCATAATGCAAGTCCATGGCAGTCATATAAGAATGAAACCTCGCCCAAATATTGAGTCATTATTATTATCCTATATTACAATTGAAAACATGTGCCCAAAAGCACGCACAGGAACAAAAGGCACCAGCTACTACGTCACTGACACGCTGCAACACGCTGCAACACACACTGCAACAACACACTAACACGACACAGCCTTACCCTCCGCGTCGATCCACGGCTATCTCCTCATGTCGCGCCGCACGGCCACATTTAACAACACCCGCGTAAAAACTGTCATTGCACTGCCACTAGAGCCGCCTCCCGTCCACACTCACAAACAACATCAATATCAATAATAAACACAAACACGCCACAAGCACCGACACCCCCGCCTAATTTGTTGCCACGTCTATGAAAACAAGCCCAGAAAATATGCCATTCAACACGCTACTTACAACTCGCTTACAATTCGCGGACCTGGCAACACTGCATCCTGTTTTCCCATTGGCTACGGTTGCTTACAACACGCATTTGCACTGCATCTTGGGAGCAACACAGCTTAATGTAGGGGTCACCGATTGCTGTGCTACATCCCCCTCATGTTCTCACCACCCCGTTCGGCTGCACCACACACACTAACCTACACAATTCTCCACATGCAACACAGGGCCCTTATTGGCTAGCCCCCTCACATGGCGATCCCCACGCAGCCAACCACAGGGCAGCCAGCCACACACACACACACACACACACACACACACTCATTCTAACTTGCATGGACAGCGCCGCGATTACATACACAGTTTACCATACGTCCTCTTTTGGGGGCCTGTCCGGCCAGTCCGGGTGGTTTTATAAATACCTTCAAATGTCCGGGCTTTTACACGTATCGCCTGTAGTGTATCGCTACGCTCACAGACCATTCACACCAATGTGTATTACAATGCACGTTCAATGGTTCGTAGTGGAAAAACACTGAGAGGTGGACTTTCAGCCCCAACCCCGGAATGTGTATTCTTCATAACTCTGCATGCGCTGCACGCTCACACCACTACCACTGGTCCCGACCGCAGATCAGAGAAAGGCTCGCTGGCTGCTCCGCTGTCTGCAGATAGACAGACAGCGGAGAACTATCTCATCATTGACATGCAGAAAAAGTAGCCTGCTGTTTTCTCAGCTTTCTGACTGACCAATGAGAAGCACATTGTATTGTCTGCAAAGGAACTATGTGTCTGTCACAAATACAAGTTCTGTCCTGCAAGCCCATGTCATGTCAACACAGACAAGGCAGCTGTGCGCGCGGTGAGTCCTGCAAATTATAATGACCCAATATTATTTTGTACAACCTAGCAAAGCATAAGATATGATGGTTTGGAGAATAGGCTGGTCTCTCTTTTTACAACAGATAAGCCATTGCATACAGGTTCTCAAACTTTTTAATTTCAAGGACCCCCATAACTCTGAGAGTCAAACCAAATGGACCCATAACAGTCCCATTTCATTCCATTTCCACAGTATCAGAGTTAACAGTTATAAAAGACTCCATTTGGTTACATTTTTACACTCTCAGAGTTACAGACCTGTAAGGGTCCATTTGGGTCCATGTGTTACACTCTCAGAGTTACAGACCTATAATGGGTCCATTTGGAACCCCCTCAAGGAACCATGAGGGTCCCTGGATCACACCTTTCAGAGCCACTGCTTTAAATAAATACATAACTAATATAGAGCATATTTGATGCATTTATTGTTAGGCTCTAGATTCTTTTGACATCTCAATTTCACACAACCGCCCACGCACGGCACATGCACGACGTGCACGACGTGCACGCGCATGTGCACATCCACATCCACATGCACGCGCGCATGTGTCCTCTTTTTGGTAATTCAGAATATGGTATGCCTACACAGTTAAAATAATGCAAACACGCAAATCGCACGAACTACTGCGTCGACACCTGGCGTGGAACAAACGGGACGAACCGAGGCGCATATATGGATAAGAACAACAACACTACACGCGCGCACGCGCTGCAACACAAAACAGCTGCATAAAACGCGTGTCACTGTGGACTTCTGTATCTGTGGACTTCTGTATCGCAACGCGGGGCAACGCAACTCTGGGATGAGCGGGCCGAAGGCCCGCGAAATTCTAGTGTCATACAATTTAGGAATTTAGCAGACGCTTAAAGCTGCTATAAGCAATAATGTCAATTTGAATTACCTTTTTAAAAAAAAAACATTATTCAGACAGCCAGCAATGGGTTAAACGCTCCCAAAAATTGTAGTCTCTGTGACACATCTAGGGGCCACAATCTGCATTCAACCAATTCAAACCAATGCATTTTTTTTCGACCAATGACAAAGCTTCTAGGAACATCTTTTAATGCAGATTGTGATTGTGATTTTGGGAGCGTTTTACTCATTGCTGGCTGTCTGAATACCAAAAAATCACACCCGTGTGAACTGAGTGGTGCAGTGACGTCACACACTAACCATAGCAACCATGCTCACCTGTACATGGCCCCACGTACAGGTACACACCTGGTACACAGGTACAGACACGGGTACAGACAAAGCTGGTTATTGGAGTGGTTTGCACCACTCAAAAAGGTCATTATTTGTACATATTGCTTATAGCAGCTTTAATCCAGAGCGACTAACAGTAAGCAAGGGCAACACGTGTAGATTTCACCCCATCTTTTATTTGTTTGAGTTGGCTGTTTGTCATGGCTGCCAGTTCCCACCTGATGTTGTATGGGAGTCCAGACTGCTCCATACCGTACTGAATAACTGCCAGCTTGCATAAGGTCTTCAGACTAGGATTTAAATCTAAGATGTACAGGTCATTGGGCGCGTCGCATGCTCCAAAGAGGATGACACGTTCTCCCAAAATGCAACAACACATCCCTTGCGTCTCACCGGGGCCTTCCCCCTTGGGCTCAACCCTCTTCCAGGAGAATGTCTTTGCGTTGAATTTCCACAGATCATTTAAGATCCGTTTCCTTTTGGAGCTCTGTTTCCATTCGGAGCCACCACATATGTACAGCTCTCCATTGTAGGTAAAGGCTGAATGACCCCAGTGTCGTTCTGGACAACCAGTCCAGTGTTTGGTCCAGACATTGGTCTCTGTGTCAAACACACTGATGATGTTGGTATCCACCCAGCCCCTAAATACAAACATATTTTTCCCAATGATGGTGGCAGACTGAAGTGATAGAGCAGGAGGTGGCGTACCTCTGATGTTAATTAAACACCAGGCCATTGTGCTGGTGTCCAACTTGTAGATGGCATTAGTGCGTCCAGCGTCCAGCTCGCTCCATCCTCCATAGATAAACATGACCTTCCCCAAGACGCAGGCTGCGTGGTCCCACCTTGCCTCTGGCACAGTACCAGAAACCTGTGGTTTGAACCATCTGTGGGCATCAACATCAAATGCATAAAGAACGTTGGACTCAACCCCCCCCCCCCCAGATGTAGATATCTCCTATAAGAGCGGCGGTGTGGCCCCGGCGTTTGCATGGAACCTCAAGGTGATGTTCTCCTCTTCCTGTCGTCTCTGGGGACACCTCCCTCCACTGTAAAGACACTGTGTTGAAGACGTGAACACCAATCAGATCGTCCCTGCCGTTCATGACCCCTCCAAATGAGTAGACCACGTGCCCTACTGCAACGGCAGCATGATAGGCTTTGCTTAGTCCTCCGTTGTCGTGCAGCGTCCAGCCTTAGTCCTCCGTTGTCGTGCAGCGTCCAGCGCGTCATTTAGTCCTCCGTTGTCGTGCAGCGTCCAGCCTTAGTCCTCCGTTGTCGTGCAGCGTCCAGCGCGTCATTTAGTCCTCCGTTGTCGTGCAGCGTCCAGCCTTAGTCCTCCGTTGTCGTGCAGCGTCCAGCGCGTCATTTAGTCCTCCGTTGTCGTGCAGCGTCCAGCGCGTCATAGAGTCCTCCGTTGTCGTGCAGCGTCCAGCGCGTCATTTAGTCCTCCGTTGTCGTGCAGCGTCCAGCGCGTCATTTAGTCCTCCGTTGTCGTGCAGCGTCCAGCGCGTCATTTCTCTCAACGGCTCCACTAGGGATCAAATTAGAGTCCTCCGATTGTATTCGGGATTTGAACCGAGGTGCCCGAGCAATGAGCTTCAAAGGCAGCTCCGCCAAGAAGAAGCAGGTCAATGTGTCGAGCTTGAGATTGCACCTTAAGTAAGTTGATGAAATCGGATGAAAAATCCTTGAAGATATCCGTACTTTGTGCTTTACCTGGAGACTGTCGCTTTTTATACCATTGGTTAGACTGCTCGTGTCATCCTCCTGACATGTAAGTATATCCATATATGGATTCCCAAGGTCAGTCCTTCAAAATATAAGTTCCATTGAAAATGAATGGTAGCCCTGTAGCTTTGTATCTTCATGTGGCTGGCTTCCACTGAAGATGAACGGGGTAGTGGAAGACAGTGACATGAAGATACAAAGCTAACATACTACCATTTGTTTTCTTTGGAAGCCAGCGACATGAAGATACAGATTGGGTTTTTTGGTGGCCAAAAAAGTGCCAAAAAACGACCGCATAGAGGCAAATGTCTTGCAGTATGTAAAAGCCTTTACCCCCAGTACTGAGTATCATGCATTATACCAGTAAGACGCCTGAGGACGACCTCGGGGCGAGGTCGCGTGCACTGGCCATATATGGAGCGTGTCTTGAGTGTACAGGGTTTGATGAGGTCGGATCAACATATGGAATGTCAGAACAGGTCAGCTCCATATATGGAGATCTAAGGGTGGCAGCGGTGACAGTGTCTCGAGTGTACAGGGTTTGATGAGGGCCCAGGTAGGGCCTTAATTTTCGGGCCTGTTCAGAACTCTAGTTTTCGCCAGCTGCCGGGCGCGGCTGCACAAATAACTTTGGGGCAGGCCCGTCTAGAGTTTAAAATTTAAATGGACAGTTATCAGTCAAAAGGGAGACATCGAAGAGGAAGGATCAACATATGGGATGTCAGAACAGGTTCTGACATCCCATATACCAGTACTAATATTGATGACATCAGGGATCTCCATATTGCGACAGCAATCCTAGTGATGGCACGAGACCTATGTCCTAGTGATGGCACGAGACCTATGTCCTAGTGATGTCACGAGACCTGCAGGGCACAATATATGGGTGACGTGACAAAAAAACCTGCAAGGTTTCATAGTTAACTGTGACCTTTGGTCGCAATGATCTCTCAAGACAGATTCTGCTAACAGCAGAACACTGTCAGCACCACTACACTGCTACACTAAACATGTATAGCGTTTAGGAATAAACACAGAAGCGCTGTAATGGTATTAGGACCATACGACACGGTTTATTCATGATTATAGTCATAACTCCTATTACAGTCATGACTCCTATGAGCCTTCCACTGAAAGGACATTTTGTCTATTTACAACGCACGGTGGTACTAGAGGCAAGCCATGTTCTCACCTGTTGGGTGCCTGTCTGTCAGAATAGAATAACCATTTCTAAATTGATGGCCTGCCGGCCTGGGAGTGACACCGTAGTCAGTAGCGAGGCCATGTGGACATTGTGGAGCCTGTGGGAAGGGAGGAGCACACGCTAATGGCCGATTCATACTCTTTTTTTTACCGCTGTTTCGGCGCTGTAGTGCCGAAATGATTTCGGCTCGTCAGAAATTTTCAGCAGCACCGAAGAGCCGACTTTAGGACGGTACCCGCCCTCCCCGAACCTCAAATGATGTCACGTTGTAGGCTCTACAGAGCCGAACCGACTTTTATTTGGCTCTAAAATAGGAGTATGAATCGACCCTAACTCTCTCCAGTGCAAGGGCTGTGAGGAATGGGTCCATCGGAGATGCAGTGGAGTAAAAGGCAGCCTGCAAGCGGCAAGTGGGACATTCCAATGCAAGCAGGGGAAAAGTCCCACAAGCAGATGCAGCCGAGGACACTTGAGAGGGTCTCAAGTGTCCATTTTTTTGGACCCCTGGCAGTCCCCGCACCGCGCTTTGAGAACCACTGTGTTGTGAAGCTCACATCCATTGCAACGGTTGCGTTTTTTTTTTCTTTTCTATTCCTTTTCTTTTTTTTACTCCGCGCCAAGTGGAAAACGGTATGGTTGCCAAGCAACAAGGTGCCAACAGTTCATAGAATGAGTCACAAAGTGCAGATTGTTATGCGCGAGGGGAAGCCTCGAAAGGACTAGACATCCCGTTAGTCACTAATTAGCCCCCATTTGGACCCCCCATTTGAAGAGACATGCCAGGGACCCCCATAAGAAGATCTTTGCGGCTCTAGCAGTGATTCTCAACCCGTTTAATTTCAAGGACCCCCAGTTTGACATGCATTAGTCTACGGACCCCCCATTTAATGGCATTTCTATCTCTGGGACCCCAACGGGTCCATTTGGTTCCATTTGTACGCTCTCAGAGTTACAGACCCATAAGGGTCCATTTGGTTCATAACTATCATTTAGCCGGGGACCCCCGGGAACTCCCTCAAGAACCCCTGGGGGTCCCCGGACCCCACTTTGGGAACCACTGGACTAGACAGCCCGTTAGTCAGACATGCGTGGCCGGTTAAGACTCACCCGTGCTGCGGGTTAAAAAAATCACCCGTGGCTTCCTGTTACCGGAACCTAGGGGACGGCGCTCTATAGTTTAACAGACCTATTGGGTTTCACACGGTCCTGTTACAGTGAAGTTGAGTGAACTATTAAGAGAAGTATATGCATTGAGTTCAACCAGCTTTGAACACAACACACGACATTGTGTTGGCTCCACCCCTTACATTGTATGTTGTAATCTGACACTGCATGTGGTCAATGTTCAGACAACATTCTATAGAGTAATATTGTTCAGTCCTGTTATACATGTTCTTACACGTTCTTGCGCTTTGTTCCTTATACGTCATTGACATTCGCACGTGATGTGAAGGACCCCCCCCCCCCCCCCCCCCATCCCAAAGGATGTTGCTTGTATAGTGTTGGGATAAAGTAGACCTTTTAAGCAGTTATCATTACTTATGAGAGTGTGCACCCTAGCTGTGCTCAAGCAAGGTCACAGTGTGACAGAAAGATTTCTATATAGTGTCTGAAAAAGTAGAGACACGTCAGAATTCTCCAGGATAGACGAGCCTTCTGTCCTGCTTCCAGGGGCGCCCCGACCAACGGACTGATATGAGCGAATCTGATTCGTGATGTAACAGGTCGTATTTGCTTTCATCTATGCCTTTGCTGTTCATATGCATATCACAACATGACCATTCATTTTGGGATAAGTATCCCGGGCAATCATTAAAGGTATATTCAGTGATTTCACTTAATTCAAATATCACTTATTTTTTCTTTTTTGGATAATCCTCCCTACTATAAAGTGTGCTGACCATATAAGGAGTTCCTCCCTGTCCCCAAAAAACCCTAGTTTCGGTTTGGGCTTTGGGTGGAAAAGCCTTCATCCAATCAGGATGAGAGGGGCCTTCCTCCAATCATGATTGAGTGGGGTGGGCCTTGGTGCACGTGCTGTTGGTCTGTTATACTTCCCCCACTGTAGAGCGTGTGCATGTGCATTGTGCACATCTTGTTACCGGTGTGGACTGGGGTTTTTTCCAAATCACTGAATGCTCCTTTAAATATATGATTCCATGACTTATGTTTACAGGACTATCTGATAACTCTCGAACCA
This sequence comes from Electrona antarctica, assembly GCF_951216825.1. Taxonomy (NCBI): domain Eukaryota; kingdom Metazoa; phylum Chordata; class Actinopteri; order Myctophiformes; family Myctophidae; genus Electrona; species Electrona antarctica. Next base: position 53,526,518 of record NC_136789.1, on the reverse strand, counting down.
TATTAACGCATTAATAGATTTGGTACTTTCACAATATTTATCTGTGTGGGGCCGAGTCAAACTAAATGTAATCCCCTTCAAAGTGCTTTGTTAGGGTGGATTGGGGACTGTGGGGGACTTGCCAATCAGCAGCAGCTATCCCGCCTCTAGCTGCTGCTGATTGGCCAGGCCGTTTTGTGGCCGGGCATCAAGTCTGCCTGAGAGTTCCCAGATGGGAGCAGGAGGGGGGAACCCCGTGTACTCTCTGCTGCCCCATCTGGCGGAGTCAGGTTAGGACTTGCCCCCATGCAGTTCCAATATGATTATTTTGGGGGACTGTCAAGGGTGGGGGTTCTGGGGGTCCCCGTGCAGCTCAGATATGAATAATTTGGGGGGCCAAGGCCTGAGAAGGTTGAGAACTACGGGAGTATATGATGGAAACTTTGTAGGGGTGGTTTTAGTTAATCACGCTCAAAGATACATTTCAAGAGTTCTGTTACTGCTAATAAAGTTTGTTTAATTTTACCCATTCATTATTATACTGCTATTAGTACGAACATCTGTAAGGGTCCATTTGGTTCCTATCTGTCAATCATTTAGCATGGGGATCCCCCAGACCGTTTATGAGCACCAGTATGGTAGAGACCAGAGGAGCTATACTCTCTTGCACCGACTCCCTCTGGTGGCTTTCACATGTAAGTTGAGTCATATTTGGCCATTTTTACCCTCATGAGAGGGATTCTGGGATATTGGGTTATTGTTATTGAGTTTAATGATCCTGATGTGAATGCAGATATTTCTAAGGTTGTTTGTGTGTATCCTATGGACGATCAAAATCAGCTGTGAGTATTTCATTTTGATGTGGTGTCATAATTGTATATTATATATGGCACACTTACTATCACGAAAATGAAAACATGGCACACAGACATATTTAATTCACTATTTATTGTCTCCACCAGGCCGAAGGCATGGGGAGAGAGTATGTTTTGCACTCCGTCCGTGTGTGTGTCCGTGTGTGTGTGTCCGTCCGTCCGTCCTTCCGTCCGTCTGTTACCAGCTAATCTCCGGCACCGTTAACCCGGTCGATGCCAAACTTTGCACACACACTCCCTGGATGCCAACGATGAACCTCTGCCCCACATTTTCCAGAACGGCCTGTTATAGCGCCACCATGAGGCAGCTTTTCACATGTTTTACCTAGAACTGCACCGATCTGCGTGAAACGTTGCATGCACACTCCCTAGAGGCCAAGGACAAACCTTTGACCTGCATTTTCCGCATCTGCCTTTTATAGCGCCACCAGGAGGCCGACTTTTGTAAAACACATTTTTTGATATTACTCCTCCAGATTCTGTCCAAAAATCTCACAAATCGTTACACAGTATCTCTATGGTCATGTGCGCAAGTCGGATCTGTCCGATATTTCATATTCCATCCATTGGCTATAATTGGCTTTCACAGTTTGCAAGATTGCCCCGTTTTGAACAAAAGCCTCAAATCATGAACGCAGCGTGCAATGTACGTGAAATCTTTCACACATTTTCTTACTAGGCTGAGGAATATATCCCACCCTTTTCACATTGGCCTGTTATAGCGCCACCAACAGGTTGATTTTTGCAAAACACATTTTTGGAACAAAATGCCTCAAATCATCCATCAAAGGCGTATGAAGAAATGGCACCCTTTTCACATTGGCCTATTATAGCACCACCAGGAGGACACAACCTGACCTGCCCTGGTGGAGACCTGTGCCCCGAGGGGCACTTTTTCTAGTTATTATTATTGTTAACCCATTCTGGACGGGAACCCCTTTTGGTGTTTTAAGGATTATGTTATACTTTAGCTATTTTTGAAAAATGGCGAAAATGTGCCGCAAATGTTTGAATATATATATATTCTTTCGGAGCAAACGATTTGAACTCAAATATGTGAGGTCCCTGGAACGACATATTATTTAGTTGGGGGGTGGGGGTCCGCAGCCAAATACAGATAATTCTGGTGGTCCTTGACATGAAAAAGGTTGAGCACCACTGACATAGAAACATGAGGTTTTTCAGAAAACTGAGAACTTAGGAAAAAACATTTTTAGAATCGGCCTCAGGTCGAAATGAGTAAGCATTAAGCATTATTTTCTCTTCCCATCTTCTTATGTTGAGTATCTCCGAGTCCGTACCCCACTTTGAGAACCAATGGAGTATCTCACCACCATGGGGGGAAAGGAAACGGTGTAGTCCAAAAAGGAGTAGACTCGTATTAGCAGCAGTGTTGTTTTTGGTAGCAATTTTTAGTTTTAGTTTTAGTCATAGTCTCTTGAATAGTTTTCATTTAGTTTTAGTCACCTGGAATGTCTTAGTGTTAGTCTAGTTTCTACAGTCGGCTACAATTTGTTTTGGTGGGCCTTGATGCCGTCGTAATGACTGGTTTTACACTTGCTAAAAATAACACATCTACAAGCTCACACGTTGTGAGCTTGTAGATCTGCTATTTTCAGCATGCAACCATGTGTAAAATGACTGGATCTTTTGTCCACTATAGTCCCTTCCTAACATTTTAGTCTTGTTTTTATCTGTTGACGCAATTGTCCATAGCTTCATAAATTCATCATCATAGCTTATTGTTCATTTAGTTTCCATTTAGTTTTCGTCAGTGAAAAAAGGTAGTCGGCGGACATTTTTCGTCGTAGTTTTAGTCGACGAAAACCACACTGATTAGAGGTGTGTGTTTGTGTCTCTGGTGGTCTCTCCTCCACTATACAAGGACTATAAGCCACTCTGGTGGTCTCTCCTCCACTATACAAGGACTATAAGCCACTCTGGTGGTCTCTCCTCACTATACAAGGACTATAAGCCACTCTGGTGGTCTCTCCTCCACTATACAAGGACTATAAGCCAGTCTCTGGTGGTCTCTCCTCCACTATACAAGGACTATAAGGTCTCTGGTGGTCTCTCCTCCACTATACAAGGACTATAAGCCACTCTGGTGGTCTCTCCTCCACTATACAAGGACTATAAGCCACTCTGGTGGTCTCTCCTCCACTATACAAGGACTATAAGCCACTCTGGTGGTCTCTCCTCCACTATACAAGGACTATAAGCCACTCTGGTGGTCTCTCCTCCACTATACAAGGACTATAAGCCACTCTGGTGGTCTCTCCTCCACTATACAAGGACTATAAGTCATGTTTCTCTGGTGGTCTCTCCTCCACTATACAAGGACTATAAGCCACTCTGGTGGTCTCTCCTCCACTATACAAGGACTATAAGCCACTCTGGTGGTCTCTCCTCCACTATACAAGGACTATAAGCCACTCTGGTGGTCTCTCCTCACTATACAAGGACTATAAGGTCTCTGGTGGTCTCTCCTCCACTATACAAGGACTATAAGGTCTCTGGTGGTCTCTCCTCCACTATACAAGGACTATAAGGTCTCTGGTGGTCTCTCCTCCACTATACAAGGACTATAAGGTCTCTGGTGGTCTCTCCTCACTATACAAGGACTATAAGTCATGTTTCTCTGGTGGTCTCTCCTCCACTATACAAGGACTATAAGTCATGTTTCTCTGGTGGTCTCTCCTCCACTATACAAGGACTATAAGTCATGTTTCTCTGGTGGTCTCTCCTCCACTATACAAGGACTATAAGTCATGTTTCTCTGGTGGTCTCTCCTCCACTATACAAGGACTATAAGTCAGTGTTTCTCTGGTGGTCTCTCCTCCACTATACAAGGACTATAAGTCATGTGTCTCTGGTGGTCTCTCCTCACTATACAAGGACTATAAGCCACTCTGGTGGTCTCTCCTCCACTATACAAGGACTATAAGCCACTCTGGTGGTCTCTCCTCACTATACAAGGACTATAAGTCATGTGTCTCTGGTGGTCTCTCCTCACTATACAAGGACTATAAGTCATGTGTCTCTGGTGGTCTCTCCTCACTATACAAGGACTATAAGGTCTCTGGTGGTCTCTCCTCCACTATACAAGGACTATAAGCCACTCTGGTGGTCTCTCCTCCACTATACAAGGACTATAAGGTCTCTGGTGGTCTCTCCTCACTATACAAGGACTATAAGCCACTCTGGTGGTCTCTCCTCCACTATACAAGGACTATAAGGTCTCTGGTGGTCTCTCCTCACTATACAAGGACTATAAGCCAGTCTCTGGTGGTCTCTCCTCCACTATACAAGGACTATAAGTCATGTTTCTCTGGTGGTCTCTCCTCCACTATACAAGGACTATAAGTCATGTGTCTCTGGTGGTCTCTCCTCACTATACAAGGACTATAAGCCACTCTGGTGGTCTCTCCTCCACTATACAAGGACTATAAGGTCTCTGGTGGTCTCTCCTCCACTATACAAGGACTATAAGTCATGTTTCTCTGGTGGTCTCTCCTCCACTATACAAGGACTATAAGTCATGTTTCTCTGGTGGTCTCTCCTCCACTATACAAGGACTATAAGGTCTCTGGTGGTCTCTCCTCCACTATACAAGGACTATAAGCCAGTCATGTTTCTCTGGTGGTCTCTCCTCCACTATACAAGGACTATAAGTCATGTTTCTCTGGTGGTCTCTCCTCCACTATACAAGGACTATAAGCCAGTCATGTTTCTCTGGTGGTCTCTCCTCCACTATACAAGGACTATAAGCCAGTCATGTTTCTCTGGTGGTCTCTCCTCCACTATACAAGGACTATAAGTCATGTTTCTCTGGTGGTCTCTCCTCACTATACAAGGACTATAAGTCATGTTTCTCTGGTGGTCTCTCCTCCACTATACAAGGACTATAAGTCATGTTTCTCTGGTGGTCTCTCCTCACTATACAAGGACTATAAGTCATGTTTCTCTGGTGGTCTCTCCTCCACTATACAAGGACTATAAGCCAGTCATGTTTCTCTGGTGGTCTCTCCTCCACTATACAAGGACTATAAGCCAGTCATGTTTCTCTGGTGGTCTCTCCTCACTATACAAGGACTATAAGTCATGTTTCTCTGGTGGTCTCTCCTCCACTATACAAGGACTATAAGTCAGTGTTTCTCTGGTGGTCTCTCCTCCACTATACAAGGACTATAAGTCATGTGTCTCTGGTGGTCTCTCCTCCACTATACAAGGACTATAAGCCACTCTGGTGGTCTCTCCTCCACTATACAAGGACTATAAGCCAGTCATGTTTCTCTGGTGGTCTCTCCTCCACTATACAAGGACTATAAGCCAGTCATGTTTCTCTGGTGGTCTCTCCTCCACTATACAAGGACTATAAGTCATGTTTCTCTGGTGGTCTCTCCTCCACTATACAAGGACTATAAGTCATGTTTCTCTGGTGGTCTCTCCTCCACTATACAAGGACTATAAGTCATGTGTCTCTGGTGGTCTCTCCTCCACTATACAAGGACTATAAGTCGTGTTTCTCTGGTGGTCTCTCCTCCACTATACAAGGACTATAAGCCAGTCTCTGGTGGTCTCTCCTCCACTATACAAGGACTATAAGGTCTCTGGTGGTCTCTCCTCCACTATACAAGGACTATAAGGTCTCTGGTGGTCTCTCCTCCACTATACAAGGACTATAAGTCATGTTTCTCTGGTGGTCTCTCCTCCACTATACAAGGACTATACGTCATGTTTCTCTGGTGGTCTCTCCTCCACTATACAAGGACTATAAGTCATGTGTCTCTGGTGGTCTCTCCTCCACTATACAAGGACTATAAGTCGTGTTTCTCTGGTGGTCTCTCCTCCACTATACAAGGACTATAAGCCAGTCTCTGGTGGTCTCTCCTCCACTATACAAGGACTATAAGGTCTCTGGTGGTCTCTCCTCCACTATACAAGGACTATAAGGTCTCTGGTGGTCTCTCCTCCACTATACAAGGACTATAAGTCATGTTTCTCTGGTGGTCTCTCCTCCACTATACAAGGACTATAAGCCAGTCATGTTTCTCTGGTGGTCTCTCCTCCACTATACAAGGACTATAAGACAGTCATGTTTCTCTGGTGGTCTCTCCTCCACTATACAAGGACTATAAGTCATGTGTCTCTGGTGGTCTCTCCTCCACTATACAAGGACTATAAGTCATGTTTCTCTGGTGGTCTCTCCTCACTATACAAGGACTATAAGCCAGTCATGTTTCTCTGGTGGTCTCTCCTCACTATACAAGGACTATAAGCCAGTTCTCTGGTGGTCTCTCCTCCACTATACAAGGACTATAAGTCATGTTTCTCTGGTGGTCTCTCCTCCACTATACAAGGACTATAAGTCATGTTTCTCTGGTGGTCTCTCCTCACTATACAAGGACTATAAGTCATGTTTCTCTGGTGGTCTCTCCTCCACTATACAAGGACTATAAGTCATGTTTCTCTGGTGGTCTCTCCTCCACTATACAAGGACTATAAGTCATGTTTCTCTGGTGGTCTCTCCTCCACTATACAAGGACTATAAGTCATGTTTCTCTGGTGGTCTCTCCTCCACTATACAAGGACTATAAGTCATGTTTCTCTGGTGGTCTCTCCTCCACTATACAAGGACTATAAGCCAGTCATGTTTCTCTGGTGGTCTCTCCTCCACTATACAAGGACTATAAGTCATGTTTCTCTGGTGGTCTCTCCTCCACTATACAAGGACTATAAGTCATGTTTCTCTGGTGGTCTCTCCTCCACTATACAAGGACTATAAGCCAGTCATGTTTCTCTGGTGGTCTCTCCTCCACTATACAAGGACTATAAGTCATGTTTCTCTGGTGGTCTCTCCTCACTATACAAGGACTATAAGCCAGTCATGTTTCTCTGGTGGTCTCTCCTCCACTATACAAGGACTATAAGCCAGTCATGTTTCTCTGGTGGTCTCTCCTCCACTATACAAGGACTATAAGCCAGTCTCTGGTGGTCTCTCCTCACTATACAAGGACTATAAGCCAGTTCTCTGGTGGTCTCTCCTCCACTATACAAGGACTATAAGTCATGTTTCTCTGGTGGTCTCTCCTCCACTATACAAGGACTATAAGTCATGTTTCTCTGGTGGTCTCTCCTCACTATACAAGGACTATAAGTCATGTTTCTCTGGTGGTCTCTCCTCCACTATACAAGGACTATAAGCCAGTCATGTTTCTCTGGTGGTCTCTCCTCCACTATACAAGGACTATAAGTCATGTTTCTCTGGTGGTCTCTCCTCCACTATACAAGGACTATAAGTCATGTTTCTCTGGTGGTCTCTCCTCCACTATACAAGGACTATAAGCCAGTCATGTTTCTCTGGTGGTCTCTCCTCCACTATACAAGGACTATAAGCCAGTCATGTTTCTCTGGTGGTCTCTCCTCCACTATACAAGGACTATAAGCCAGTCATGTTTCTCTGGTGGTCTCTCCTCCACTATACAAGGACTATAAGTCATGTGTCTCTGGTGGTCTCTCCTCCACTATACAAGGACTATAAGTCGTGTTTCTCTGGTGGTCTCTCCTCCACTATACAAGGACTATAAGTCATGTTTCTCTGGTGGTCTCTCCTCCACTATACAAGGACTATAAGTCATGTTTCTCTGGTGGTCTCTCCTCCACTATACAAGGACTATAAGTCATGTTTCTCTGGTGGTCTCTCCTCCACTATACAAGGACTATAAGTCATGTTTCTCTGGTGGTCTCTCCTCCACTATACAAGGACTATAAGTCGTGTTTCTCTGGTGGTCTCTCCTCACTATACAAGGACTATAAGCCAGTCTCTGGTGGTCTCTCCTCCACTATACAAGGACTATAAGTCATGTTTCTCTGGTGGTCTCTCCTCCACTATACAAGGACTATACGTCATGTTTCTCTGGTGGTCTCTCCTCCACTATACAAGGACTATAAGTCATGTTTCTCTGGTGGTCTCTCCTCCACTATACAAGGACTATAAGCCAGTCATGTTTCTCTGGTGGTCTCTCCTCCACTATACAAGGACTATAAGTCATGTTTCTCTGGTGGTCTCTCCTCCACTATACAAGGACTATAAGTCATGTTTCTCTGGTGGTCTCTCCTCCACTATACAAGGACTATAAGCCAGTCATGTTTCTCTGGTGGTCTCTCCTCCACTATACAAGGACTATAAGCCAGTCATGTTTCTCTGGTGGTCTCTCCTCCACTATACAAGGACTATAAGCCAGTCATGTTTCTCTGGTGGTCTCTCCTCCACTATACAAGGACTATAAGTCATGTTTCTCTGGTGGTCTCTCCTCCACTATACAAGGACTATAAGCCAGTCGTGTTTTGCCGTGAAACGCATTTCACAGAGTTCTGGATTCGTTTCCATATTATGCTACGGTAGTGGTGGTATCCCAAACCTTTGTTAGCCTGTGTGAAGAGAAGTTAGATGTTTGCCCGAGACCCAAACTATAGTGAAAATAACAGGTCTACACTACAAGCTCACTGCTGCAAGTGTATACGTTCTGCTATCTGCTATTTTTGAAACTATTTGAATAATGTAGTTTTTCTTTTTCTTTCTTTTTTACTTAAATCTTCTATTCTGTGGTTCCCTGCTTCGCTCAAAGTATTTTTGAGAGTCCTTGACATGAATATGTTTGGGAGAACCACTGTGCCACGGCTTGGTTTCACATAAGGTTTTCAGGCCCTTATCAGGAGGTAGTACTACTGGTAAACTTGTCAACATTTTGGACTATAAGGACTATAAGTCATGTTTCTCTGGTGGTCTCTCCTCCACTATACAAGGACTATAAGTCGTGTTTCTCTGGTGGTCTCTCCTCACTATACAAGGACTATAAGCCAGTCTCTGGTGGTCTCTCCTCCACTATACAAGGACTATAAGTCATGTTTCTCTGGTGGTCTCTCCTCCACTATACAAGGACTATACGTCATGTTTCTCTGGTGGTCTCTCCTCCACTATACAAGGACTATAAGTCATGTTTCTCTGGTGGTCTCTCCTCCACTATACAAGGACTATAAGCCAGTCATGTTTCTCTGGTGGTCTCTCCTCCACTATACAAGGACTATAAGTCATGTTTCTCTGGTGGTCTCTCCTCCACTATACAAGGACTATAAGTCATGTTTCTCTGGTGGTCTCTCCTCCACTATACAAGGACTATAAGCCAGTCATGTTTCTCTGGTGGTCTCTCCTCCACTATACAAGGACTATAAGCCAGTCATGTTTCTCTGGTGGTCTCTCCTCCACTATACAAGGACTATAAGCCAGTCATGTTTCTCTGGTGGTCTCTCCTCCACTATACAAGGACTATAAGTCATGTTTCTCTGGTGGTCTCTCCTCCACTATACAAGGACTATAAGCCAGTCGTGTTTTGCCGTGAAACGCATTTCACAGAGTTCTGGATTCGTTTCCATATTATGCTACGGTAGTGGTGGTATCCCAAACCTTTGTTAGCCTGTGTGAAGAGAAGTTAGATGTTTGCCCGAGACCCAAACTATAGTGAAAATAACAGGTCTACACTACAAGCTCACTGCTGCAAGTGTATACGTTCTGCTATCTGCTATTTTTGAAACTATTTGAATAATGTAGTTTTTCTTTTTCTTTCTTTTTTACTTAAATCTTCTATTCTGTGGTTCCCTGCTTCGCTCAAAGTATTTTTGAGAGTCCTTGACATGAATATGTTTGGGAGAACCACTGTGCCACGGCTTGGTTTCACATAAGGTTTTCAGGCCCTTATCAGGAGGTAGTACTACTGGTAAACTTGTCAACATTTTGCTTAAAATGTTTGCTTAAAAAAAATCGAAAAATATCAAAATATTCTAAAACACTATAGTCCAACATTTGCAGAGAACTCGTCTGCAAATAACTCTTCTACTAGTACTATTTTTCTTCTTTGAGTCATATTTTGATTTTCAGCCACATGAAATAAGAATGTCATTGTTCTTCTTAATTGTGTTTCTTGACAGGTAACATCTCACCTGAAAACAAAATAGCAAAAACAAGATGAGCAGAACTGCAGAATTGACAAAACACAAGTCCTAGTGGTCTATAGTATACCAGTGGTTCCAGGCTGTGACCTCCCAAAATAATGATATTTGAGCTGGGGACCCCCCAAAATAATGATATTTGAGCTGGGGACCCCCCAAAATAATGATATTTGTGCTGGGGACCCCGCAAAATAATGATATTTGAGCTGGGGACCCCCCAAACAAATAATGATATTTGGGCTGGGGACACCCCAAAATAATCATATTTGAGCTGGGGACCCTCCCGGGACCCTCCAAAATAATCATATTTGAACTGGGGACCCTCCAAAATAATCATATTTGAACTGGGGACCCTCCAAAATAATCATATTTGAGCTGGGGACCCTCCAAAATAATCATATTTGAACTGGGGACCCTCCAAAAGAATCATATTTGAACTGGGGACCCTCCAAAATAATCATATTTGAACTGGGGACCCCCTCAAATAATCATATTTGAACTGGGGACCCTCCAAAATAATCATATTTGAACTGGGGACCCTCCAAAATAATAATATTTGAACTGGGGACCCCCCAAAATAATCATATTTGAACTGGGGACCATCCAAAATAATCATATTTGAACTGGGGACCCCCCAAAATAATCACATTTGAACTGGGGACCCTCCAAAATGATCATATTTGAACTGGGGACCCCCCCCCCCCCCACACACACACACACCCCGACAACCCCTTGGAATTGTAGGAGTTGGGGCATTATATTTTGCTTGCCTCGGTTCCACAGATAAATATAGTGAAAATAGCCGATCTACAAGCTTGTAGATCCGCTATTTTCAAAATGTTTGCCTCTTTCTTGTATTATTTGACCGACCCACAGGTTGAGAGCCACTACTGGTCTCAAAGTGGGGCCTGGTTTCCTTGAGGGGGTTCTCAGAGGCTACAGCCAAACATGTCGAAAATGTTCAATTACAACATAAAGCTCTCACTGGAGAGGGGCGGGGGGGGGGTTCTTGCTAAAAAATCTTTAGATATGGGAGTCCTGCACTGTCCGCGGCCAAATTCATATCAGTTTTGGGGCAGTGTCCTTGACATGAACATGTTTGGGAACCCACTGGGGTTTTTTTTTTAGGTGTTTTTCCTGTCTGTGTTTGTGATATATGCAGACAGACAGACAGTGAAGATCTGTGTGAAGCCTGATGTAAACACATTAGTGGGAGGCTTTTGCTCCATTGTGGCCTCCAGCCTCGCTGGTGGGCTGTGGCTCACTGAATAGTACAAAGATTCCCCCAGGATGACAATGCAGAGCACAATGCACAGGCCCGTGTTTACTGTTGACAGCCACGGACGTGCCTTTTAACCTCCATCGCACCAAAATAAGCCCCAAATCATGGTCCATCTTCACCGTTTTGTTTTCTTTTTGCACTACTACTCACAACGCAATGTGTATACGGGAGATTTGTGTGGCTAAAAAGCAAACTTGGCAACACTATACTTCGTACTCGATTCATTGAAACATTGAATGACATACAAGCAGTGTTGGAAAGTAACTAAGTACTTTTACTCAAGTACTGTACTTAAGTACAATGTTGAGGTATTTGTACTTTACTTGAGTATTTCCAAATGTCAGTACTTTTACTTCTACTCCACTACATCTCGGAGCCACAATTTGTACTTTTACTTCAGTACAATTATTTGAAAACGTTTGATTAGAAAACATACATTAACCACTTTAACCCTATACATTTCGGCGATTTGAAAATAGACGATCTACAAGCTCACAATGCGTCGCAACGCGACGCATTGTTTGATCTGCTATTTTCAATAGATTTTCTACACATTTTGAGTTACTTTTACTTTTAGTACTTTAAATACATTTTGATGCCGATACTTTTGTACTTTTACTCAAGTACATTTTCAATTCCATACTCTAAATTCCGCTTGTTGATCTGCTATTTTCAATAGATTTTCTACACATTTTGAGTTACTTTTACTTTTAGTACTTTAAATACATTTTGATGCCGATACTTTTGTACTTTTACTCAAGTACATTTTCAATTCCATACTCTAATTTCCAGTATTGGTACTTTTACTTAAGTAAAACAATTGAGTACTTTTTCCACCACTGCATACAATACAAAACAGTAGGCCTACTATGCAAAAACGAGGTCATCAGAGCAGGAAATTATAACTTTTTTTTTTTTTTCAGAACTCAAATTTGATGTAACACTTAACTTACAGTAAACGTTTTCTTGCCCCGTGACTGTATCGTAACTGCTGTGCTGCCTTTGGTGACTGAGTGTTTGTTCTATACTGTAACTAACTCTGGTAGACTGTCTGTCTACCCGTTTTTCCAGCTCCTAGGTAAACAGAAACGTTATTATTTTCAGTCGGGTTACAAAATGCACATTTTTTGTTAACAACTAAATCCAAAACATCCAACTGTCCATGAGGGATAATGTACGACGGTTGAGAAATTAAGACGGATATTGTCTAAATTATTGTTTAAACACAGAGACGAAGTCGAGGTGTTTTAATTAAGTGCATTATTTCTAAACGACTAACGGCGCGTCATACATTATCCCGCTTATTATTACACAGCTACTTTATTAATAAATGAATAAATTGACCCGAAAGTAACAACAGACCGAGGTATTTCCCATAGAGTATATATATAAGGTATTTCCTTGCTTGTTCCATAAGCGTCGCGCTGGCCGTCCGCCACAGCTGAAGCACAGACGCCGAAAAAACAAGGAAGTGAGTGTTGACCAAAATGGAATCCATTTCGGTTACCGCATCGTCTTATTTCTCGCTTAAAGTCCTTTCTTCAGTGTTTGTTTACATGGCTGTCACGTTGGATACAGCATCAAATCCAAGCAGCGCAGCCAGGTGCTCTGAGGTTTTGATTAGGCAGCGGTCTGTTATAGAGCGGAGCGGTCTGTTATCAAGAAATAACACACCGCTTAATTCAGCTATTGACCAATCATGAATCAAGCATTCAACCAAGCTGTGTAATAACTATCATTAATGACACAGAGGTGTTCAGACCGGCATTGTTTTGATTTATAATGTGAATGTATAGGCCAGCGTCGTTTAGATATGACTTTTCTTTTTGGATGTGTGGGCTGTCAAGGCCAGAAAGTCGTTTTTTATGCCACTCAGTAGGCATTCCTGCATAACTTCCGGGTATGACGATGTCACACACATAGGCCTGACCCTCTTATTGATGAATATTGAAGTCACAACATAACTAAATCATTTTATCTGTGACAGTTAAATTGACCGGAACCCTGTCATATTATGGCCTGTTGTAGTTATGGTGTGTGTGTGTGTGTGTGTGTGTGTGTGTGTGTGTGTGTGTGTGTGTGTGTGTGTGTGTGTGTGACTGTGTGTGACTGTGTGGTCAGTGACGTAAACTGACCATCCCCAAACGCAGCTGTTGTCCGGGTCCGGGAGCCACAAAGAGGCGATAGCTGGTGTGAGATAACATAAACACTAGATGAGACAGATAGCAGCACTTCATTCACAAAAGCTTCCATTCCAACCCCAGCTATGTGGGTCAGTCACTTGACCGGCATATTGTGTCCCATTGGGGTGCGACGCGCGCCGCATGCTACGCTAAACCCCAGACAGCATATTGCTGCATGCCTGCACGTTTACAACACCAGAGGCCAAACGCAATCCATAGCATCTGTTGCAAATAGTCATGAAATGAAAGCAAGCACTTAACAGGGGCAGTTCACTGAAAAGGTTGTTTTCTCGTTCATTTAATACACATATTCTACCATTTCTAATATGCAGGTTAATTCAGCTGTAGGCTATAGTGCTGAATTTGTCATCCATCTGATGGCAACCGTATTTTCGCCCCTATAGCCAAGCAAACATGTATGTAAACATGTGTTGCTTGGCTATAGGTGCTATTACAGTAAGTGATATGTTTTGGTTAAAACGACAGGCATTTTTGTTTAGGTGAAAACTTTTGTCATCAATTCCATTGAGTGTTTGTTTGTTTTTATTCATTAATGGGTTGGTTTCCCCCAATTTCTCCAGCTCTTCACACAGAAAGAGCTGGAACAGAGTCTGGGTGGGACACCAATTTCATCCAATCGGGAGAGAGGACCCATTTATCAGCTTCAACGTTATATAGTGTTACAAATGTCATATTTTTGTTGTTGTTGTTGTTGTGCTGTTTTGTGACATCACTTCCAGTTTCACGTGTTAATCCGGTATTCTTTCTGTAGGAGTTCTCTATCCTGATTGGACGAACTTGGTATCCTGACCTAAAAATGTTTTCCCTGTTTACTAAACAGCTAGAGATATGGGGATAATCCTGTTATTGAACAAACACCATAGCAACTAAGCATTATGTTATACTTTAGCTATTTTTTAAAGAATCGTGAAAATGTGGCGCAAATCTTCGAATTAAATCTTGAAAGTGAATATATTCTTTCACAGCGAACGTTTTTAACTCAAATCTTTGCTTCTGGGGCGTTCCTGGAACAACATATTTTCTAATGGGGGCCGGCGGCCAATTACATATAATTTCTGGGGGTCCTTGACATGAAATAGTTTGAGAATCACTGATATAGAAACATAGGTTTTTCTGAAAACTGATTTAGAAGACATTTGTAGAATCGAACTTAGGTCTAAATGGGTTAATATTGTTATGCCAAAAAGACTTAACTTCCGATATTTAGTACAGCAGTTTGATAAGAATTGATTTCATAACGGTAAAACATCTAATGAAATAAGGGCAGCAGGTAAAATGCTCCACAACAAACAAACAAAGAGTAGGAACAAACATGGCTTATTTGCATGCATTTATTGACAACAATTCATTTCGGGGTGCAAAGCCGACATCTTTGCATTAAACAAAACATATTTTGATGGGAGTGAAGCGGTCGATATTTTTTTTATGTTCGTTTTTTTTAAAAGAATACATCAGTGGCAGTATGAAAAAAACACAATGAGTAGAAAAACTACAATATCTAACCTTTTATCACCTGTAAACTAAACTAGCTATTAACTGAAGTCCAGACATTCATATTTCACAGCATTTCCAAGAATTTCCAAACAAATTGTACAGATTTTTGATTGAACAAAGTCTATATATCCGTGGTCCTATACGGTCCTCCTATATGGTCCCAGCTGGCTGCGTTTGAGCGATGGGGGGGGAGTCGTCCACTCGATCCTTTAGCTCAGAGAAGCTCCATCTGTCTCTTCTTCTTCCTCCTCCGGTGACGTGGAAGTGCTAAAACCTCACCGCACAGCACCTGCAAATAAAATGAGCAACCTAAGTTACAGTGACCAGACAAACTGACCAGACGTTTCGGTTTAGGCCCCGGGATTGTCACCGCTTTCCAAGCTGGGTGTCCCCCGACCCCCGAAGAAAAGATCTGTATAATACAAAATTGTACGTTTTGTGACAATTTTCGTATTATACAGATCACGGATCACGGTTAAAAGAATAATTCTTGCATAGTTGTTTTAATCCTGTTCTTTTGAAAGATATAACATTAAAGGCGTCTGCTGCATTTCTCGGATTTCTAGTGCCGTTTTGCCCCGAAAAACGCGTCCAGTCTGCGAGGACCTTTTTGTCTAAGATTCTACCTCATCTTGATGAAATCACCAGCGAAAATAAGAATAGAAATTTCAAAGAAATAGTCAAAACTGGTGGAAATAGCAGATCGACAAGCGCTGTTCTCAGGTTGGTTTCATGTGGTTATAAGGGTCCCGGTTCGGGTGTATCTTAAAGTTTGTAATACCGTACTTCACTGTGCTTTTCCTTTCAACTCTACCAATACATAATGTATAGTCTTTCTACACTGGATGTATGTCAACTGTACTTTGACAAGCATTATTTTATTTGATCTATCAATATCTACCTGTATCTGCGAGGACAGCCATGGTGACCAACGATGTATTCTATACCAGTATCTGCGAGGACAGCCATGGTGACCAACGATGTATTCTATATCTGTATCTGCGAGGACAGCCATGGTGACCAACGATGTATTCTATATCTGTATCTGCGAGGACAGCCATGGTGACCACTGACCAACCATGTATTCTATACCTGTATCTGCGAGGACAGCCATGGTGACCAACGATGTATTCTTGGGAGTAGCAGTACCGTCTGCAAAGTCCTCTATATCCACATGTCCAGTACTGCATCTCCGTATCGTTGGCTGGGGAGACAAGAACACGGTTTAGCCTATTTGCACGCAACTAACAACTTCATTGCCATTTTGCAGATCTTTATAACTTTGCTGAATGCCACAACATCCCCACAGTGTACTTAATGGAATATGTCCATCTTTTCTATACAATGATGTGGATACAAGAAGAGTGGGCACCTTGATCTAAAATGCTCTACTTTGTCCAAAATGTTAAAAAGAAAACAACATATTTGAAAGAAATTGTCTGAGTAAAGTATACATGATCTCAACATGATTCAGCATCCTTATTACACCTAAATGCATCCTTAAACTTCTTATTTATGCCCAAAATGATTGAATAAACAGGTTTTGTAGCAATATTAGGCCTATTGTTCAACCAGTGTTCAACCAAGTTCTAACCGTGTATACTTTACATTAGGCTACTTAAGAAAAATAGCCAATTTGACATCAAGGTCCCCGCTCTATTCTTTTAGTGCCTACTCTTCCTGTCTCCTTATGGATATTGCACTTATAGCACACACACACACACACACACACACACACACACACACACACACACACAGTACAGTAAGAAAGTGAGTGTGTGTAGTGTATACACACACTGCTTGGCTTAATGCTTACCCTCCCCAGGTGGCGAGAGCATCACCAGAAGCACCACAAGGACCACCAAGCTCTGGAAAGCCTTCATGATGTTGTTTTGGTGCCACTAAGTTGTTCTCATCAGACAGTGTGGCTGCCAGGGGGCTGACCCTGCATTTATACAGCATTTCAACAACCAACACGTCGTCCCACCGGGGGTGGAGTCCCCCTGTCCTGTCCCGTCCCACACCACACCAACGTACTCTCCCCTCTCTATAGCTCTCTGTGCAGATCACAACAACAATGTTACACTCTGAACTATAGGAGGAAGAGAAGAGAACAACCCCCAGTCCGGTGCTGAGGTTTGCACCCCGACCTCTTGAAGAAGTCGGTTTGTGTGTAGGCCTACTTTTTTCCCATTTTATTTGTTTGTTTGTTTGTTTTTAACACAGGGAGCTATTAACGGTGCTGTACGGGATGTTTGTTTGGTTAAAAGAAAGACAAGGTTAAAAGCTTCTGATATTGTGATGTAATTGCTGTAGAGTGTTTTCTCTGGAACATTGGTCATACGCCGTGTCTCAAGCTCTTTAAAGAAAACAGGAAATACCTTAATGGTGACCAATTTTATCCAATTATTAAAGAAAAACACCCATTTTCCCCCCATCTTATACTATACTGTATTTGATAGTGTTCCAATTCCAGTTGTGTCTGCTCTTTTTTTCTTTTCTTTTTTTTCCTCCTCCATTTCCAATTTCATGGGTTTGTTTATCCTGTTTTCTCTGTACTCTCTCCTGAATGGATGACATTTGTATCCCTCACCTGGAAATGTATATTTTCTGTTTAGTAAAGAGCTGGAGAGATGGGTTTTTATTGGCTGAATTTGTCCTTGAAGAGAAAAGAGACTGGCGTGGAAAGATATCCAGGTTAGAAGAAAAGAAGAAGAAAACAAACCTGCACCTTACACAAGTTACATATTATAATGTACAGTACTTACATCAACCACCTATCCCTGCATGGCCAGTTGGAGTTTAGTACAGGAATATCAAAAGAAGAGTCTGAGTCACACACACTAGAGACCACAAAAGGACTCCTATAAAGCAGTGATAGTCTCAGAGTCAGACCACAACCTGTAGGCCTACACACATACAGCTGCAGAGTACAGCTTACGGAAAGAGCTTTTAGAGTGAGTGACCACCATGAGGTAGGTATAGCAGGCCTATGGCTCTCTCGCTCTCTCTCCCCCCGCTGTATATGTGAACATGACAGTATGGTTCATGTGATAGTGCTGATGCTGTCAAACTACAATCAAACCCACACAAAACAGTAACACACGGCTCTGATGTGCATGGGGGCTATTGTTAAACATCCACCCAAAAAAAACGCTGTGCACAGTGGCCGCCAAAGACACATTTATATGAACAGTGTGCCCCCTAGTGCCACATTCACAGTATACACAGCATTTTGGTATGTAGTGTATATCTGTCTGTGTTTATTTTGTAGTTGTTCTCAACTGGACTGAACTCAAACTGTGTGTGTGTGTGTAAAGCATGTTTACAACGACCAAATGTCGATGAACAAAGGTCAGTCTAAAGAACAAGACCGACGATGACAAAGAAAGCGAGATTAAGACAAGAAGACATTGAAAGAGTATAACAAATGTATTACAAACAGAAATAAAAGGCCTAAAAACCACATGACACGGTTGTAAAAACATTCAAATGGTGTCAAAGGCCACAGTGAAATGAGTCTTGAATATGTAAAGGCCTCTAGTGAAGGAGCAGTGTGAATATGAAGGGGCAAGGTGTTCCAGAGACTTATTATATCTGGTTATTGTATATGATATAAATGTGATAAAAGGTCTGACACCCTTTTGGCTCAGCTCTATAGCCCAGTGTGCTGGGCTATATCCTGGCTTTGCTCCTAATCTTTTCTGCTTCCATCCTCACTTATTTCCAAGGTCACTGTAAACTTTATCGTCCTCAAGTTAAATGTGGCTTTGGGCTTTCACCTCTGCTGCACCCACACACAAAAACATCAGTACAAAAAACAGGTGGTTTTGGATCCTCAACAACATTGTAGCAGCAGTAAAAAAAACTTTACTGTATACATTTTAGTTGATCAGCCTTGTGGCCGAAGGCCCCATGTAGGTAGTCACTGGCCCCATTGCCCAAAACCTGTCCACAGCACTGATTAGCCTACTATCAGAGGTATTTAACACTTATTTTAATGATAAATTTGCCTACTTGTTATAGCAACACCAATAAAGGTATCTAAAGCTGCGATAGCCTGAAAAGAAAACTAGAAAACAGACTTTTTTTTTTAGGGATGCACAATATAATCGGTAGCATAATCGGAATCGGCCATAAAAATGCCATATCGCATGATATCGGTATCTCAAAAATAATCCTGATTATTTCATCGTTTTTCACCAGCAAAACAAATGAAAGATGAAAAATGTAAGAATTAATCGAAGAGTTCAATATAAATCAAAGGTTTCTAGTACCTCTAGTCTAGATAAAAGCCAAATCAAATATGATGTAAAATCGTAAGTAAAAATAAACTTTACATTGTTCTACATTTAATTTGTGCACTCATCTCATTCAGTAGTTAGTCATTTAGTCACAACAGACACTTGGAAAAGAGTATAGGCTATTTATTGATTGATTGAATACTTTATTAACATGCTT
Organism: Electrona antarctica; assembly: GCF_951216825.1. NCBI lineage: Eukaryota > Metazoa > Chordata > Actinopteri > Myctophiformes > Myctophidae > Electrona > Electrona antarctica. The sequence goes on along the minus strand of NC_136789.1, from coordinate 53,507,214 downwards.
TGGGCCAAGCCCCTATAGGGCATAGGCTTGTTTCCATTGTGGTCCTCTGTACAATATCGGAATCGGTCAGAATCGGCAGATATGACCCTGCAAATAATCGGAGATCGCATATCGGTCATAATTTCATAATCGTGCAGCCCTACTTTTTTGTGTTATCCTTTTGAGGTTGTATGTTTTACTGTGCGGTTTAAAAGTCTATAAAGACTAATACATAGGGATGCACGATTAATCGGTAGCATAATCACAATAGGCCATATCGGTATCGGAACGGCCTCAAAATAATACAGATTATTTAATCGGTTTTCACCAGCTAAATTTGTTTTAAATGAAAAATGTAGTACCTCTAGTCTTGAACAAAAGCCAAATCAAATATGATGTAAAATCTTAAGTAATCTTAAGTAAAAATAAACTTTTATTTTTCTACATTTCGTTTGTGTACTCATCTCATTCAGTAGTCATTCCGTTTGTGAAAACTTGGAAAAGAGTATAGGCTATTTTATTGATTGATTGAATACTTTATTAACAGGCTTTGGGCCAAGCCCCTATAAGGCCTAGGCTTGTTTCCGTTATGGTCCTCTGTATAATATCGGAATCGGTCAGAATTGGTATCGGCAGATATGACCCTGCAAATAATCGGAGATCGGATATCGGTCATAAGCATATAGGCCATCGGAGCATATAGGCCATCTATGACTCTTCTCCATCCAACACGGTTTTGGCCGGGCTGTCCTCTCTGCCTCTCCCCAGCTGAGCCACTGTCTCTGTCCTTCCTGCCTCCCCCCATCTGATTATCTCTGTCCTTTCTGCCTCCCCCAAGGACTATTAAAAGTGGACAGGAAGCGAAGACCGCACGGTGGACTCCATGTTGCTCCCTGGAAGGAAAGAAACATGCGCAATTGAGACCATTGAGACGAATATTATAAAAATGGTGCTAAACAGCTAAAGGCATAACGGATTAATTAAATATGAAGGACCCCAATGGAAACATTTGTAAAAAGTTTTTTTTTAAAGTAAAAAGTCAACACCTGTTTCCTACTCGTTTATACGATGTTTTTGCATAGTATTGTGTATATTTGTCTGTCATTGATGTTTTTCGATGAATTGAGTAGGCCTACTGCAGGGGTGGGCAACTGGCGGCCCGGGGGCCACATGCGGCCCCCACCTTCACTTAGTGCGGCCCGCAGGTTAATATCAGAATACTGATATAGTGTTGATTTCAGCTGTTGCAATTCCAAACATGCAAACATGACCTGCTTTAATTATACTTAATGACTAGTATTAAATTACTAGTACTTAACGACTAGTATTAGTAGTATTGTCTTTTTGTGTACAATTTGTATTTAGTTCATAACGTTATAACTAAAACTAAATCCATTTGAAAATCAATAAAAAGGTTACTTTTCAGGATTCTAATAAAAAAAAAGCAAAAAAAAATTCAGTATTTCAAATATAGCAAATTTGAAATATAGCAAAATAGCCAATCTACAAGCTCAAAACGCGTCGCGCTGCGGCGCGTTTTGAGCTTGTAGATTGGCTATTTTTGCTACGTTTTATTTTTGCTACGTTTTTGCTACGTAATATGCAATGCGGCCCTCTGGAGTGAGTGTGGAAATATAGTGGCTCTCTCCATCGTCAAAGTTGCCCACCCCTGGCCTACTGTATGAGGAACAAGCTAATAGGCTTTCTTGGATTCATCCTTGTATTGAACTGTACTTTCCTGTGCTTTTTTCCCCCTTAATAAAGTATTCAATCAATTAACACAAAAGCCCTGAGGGTTTAAAAACAAATGGCTCAAGAGGTCAATTCACATTGGCCTATTATAGCGCCACCAGGAGGCCACAACCTGACCTGGCCTGCATGTGCCCCGAGGGGACACTTTTTCTAGTTTCCAATGTGTTCCTGTCAGTGTATTATTCAATTCATACAGATGAAGGTAGGTGGCGGTACCGGGTACTAATACACCTTTTGGCTTTCCCGCATTTACGCGCGACGAAGAAGAGCACGACTTCCGGGCCCAGCAGCTACGTCACTAAACACTAAACCAAACAAAACAAAACACAGCGCTCGCGCTGCTCTCGTCTCATTACTTCCAAGATGGCGGACCTCCTGGGCTCGATCCTGAACTCTATGGAGAAACCTCCGACCGTGGGCGACGCGCAGAGCCGCCGAAAGGCCCGAGGTACTGAGCCTTTCACACCGCGTAGCACCGCGACGGATCCCCGCACGTCGATCCACGACTACCGTGGTGTTTACAACGGCAATTCATGTCCATGTTGTTTATATTGTTTAAAAGGGCAAAGCGAGGAGGGTTCATTTCCCCCTCCTCTTGTGTGTTTCTATATTCTCATTGGCCCGCCGTCCTGTCAATCAAGGCAACGGCGTGTATGGGCCTTAAATAAAGAACGGATCTACAAACTATCAACGCGTCGCAAGCGACGCGTTGATAGTTTGTAGATCCGTTCTTTTCAGTTTTTTGGGCGGACGAGCGACACCGTCGTACCAGGGAGTTGTAACTAGTGAGCAGTGTTGCCATGTCTGCCTATTATAAGCGACTTTGGCCCCCTCTGTTTTGCTCCCCCCCATGTAAAGTTACTTTAGTTGCAGATTTTAGGGCTTGTTTCTAAAGTGTAGTTGCTTATAGTTTCTAAAGTGTAGTTGCTTATTTTGTTTCTAAAGTGTAGTTGGTTGGTTATTGTTTCTAAAGTGGGGCGGCTGTGGCTCAGGAGGTAGAGCAGGTCGTCCAATGATCCATGGGTCGGTGGTTCGAATCCCGGCTCCTCCTGTCTACATGTCGAAGTGTCCTTGGGCAAGACACTGAACCCCAAATTGCTCCTGATGTGCTGGTTGGTACCTTGCATGGCTTCCGCCGCAATCAGTGTATGAATGTGTGTGTGAATGGGTGAATGTAATGCACAATCTATGTAAAGCGCCTTTGCTATATAAATGCACCATTTACCATTTAAAGTGTAGTTTGTTATTGTTTATAAAGTGTAGTTGGTTATTGTTTATAAAATGTAGTTGGTTATTGTTTATAAAGTGTAGTTTGATATTGTTTATAAAGTGTAGTTGCTTATCTGGGGCTTGTTTCCTAAATGTTGTTTAAACAAGTGGTTCTCACACATTTCATTTAAAAAAAACAATCAAGGACACCCAATTGTATTTGTCATCCGCAGACCCCCCCCCCAAAAAAACTATTCCAAATGACTATTTCCCCTCAACGTTATTATTTCCTATATTTTGAAAATAATTCCAAGCCCTCCTTTTGGGCTTGTTTTCATAGTCCTGGTTTGGTTGCTTATTTCTCTCGCAAAATCTGGCAACACTAAGTGATACTTTTAAAGTAACAGTGCAACTTGAGTAGTTAAGCACTGCCAGAGAATGTTACTATTTATTATTGTTATGGAGAGGAAACTATTTATTTGAAATACTGCTCTCTTCAGCTGTACGTAACCAAATAATAAACGTATCTGATGGCAAACAGGAGGATGTTGTCTCCTATTCATCCAGCTAGTCTCCCTCTGTTATCATAACAAATAGTTTTCTTTCTGAAGCATCTTAAATGCACTTGATTGATGTTACGTTCTTAAGTTTAATGTTGCCACTAAATGTTAATGGAACTGGAAGTTCAGTTGCAATTGCAAACACTTTATTTGATCACTTTGGTTAATGCATTCTCCAACAGTCCGGCAGTAACTGCCTGGTGATTAGTCTATAGCTCTATACTATTAAGTGTTCCTTGTCAACTGAGAGATGCATTATTTGGCCAGCTTTTACGGTGAAATGCTGTTGCAACAAATGCATTTGCACTTTCCATTTGTTAGGTCATCTGTTGGAAATATAGGTTAACACATCAGAGGAGTTTACAATTGCAATATATGCCGCTTTGAATGCTAGCTGCTTGTACATGGATGGACGCTGTAAAACAGCTTTTATACGGGTAGATAGGGGATTGGAGTGACTTTATTTGAATGGATTCTCTGTTGTTACCATGAGTTTCCCCTCCAAGAACCCCTTGAATCTGAAATGCCCTCATTGCAGGACTTTGAATGTCATGACATTTCACTAGAAAACGTTTTGTTCTTGTTCTGTTAAACTTGTAGGTTTTGTCCTCCGTATAGCGCGAACATGACACTAAACGTTGTTTGTAACGGGAATGCTACTCATTCAAGGAGAAGTAAAAACAGACTGCATGACAACAATGTTTATTTAGGTAGCATTTTATTTATTGTTTTTATTATTTTTTTACGGGTTTGTTCGTTGTTCAACTGGCATCTTATAGTTTTTTAGACTGATTATAGGTTCATTGCTTGCCTGTGATCCTAGTTTACTGAGGCAGTGAGTCACTACAATGCTCTCTGCATTTGATGTGTGTGCTTACCTTGCATATTGTCAGTCGCTCTGGATAAGCTAAATGCTTATTAATACATAATAATACATAAAATAAAAAGTGCTTCTTGTGTTCTTTCAGAGCAAGCAGCAAAGTTCAAGAAGATGCAGGAAGATGAAAAGAGAAAGAAAGCAGAGTTCAGGAAAAAGGTGAGATGTTGGATAATCAATATGATTTTAAACCAACTGACATTCTTGTCCTCGAATAGTAAGAGAGTGGCGACACGCTTTGATCTCGCCGCAAAGCGGGTGCCTATAGTTCCAAACATTGGAACTATCCCATTGAGATAGAATGAGCACTTCCGCATTCTATTGTTACAATGGGAGTCAACGCTAGTGTCGCCACTCTCTTACTATATTACTCTGACTACTAAGACTAAATATATTGACAATTTCGTCAACAAATAAAAACTAGACTAAAATGTTAGGAAGGGACTAGTGGACAAGAGATCCAGTATAAGTCATTTTACACTTTGGTTGCATGCTGAAAATAGCAGATCTACAAGCTCACAACGCTTTGCGGGCTTGTAGATCGGCTATTTTTAGCAAGTGTAAAATCAGTCATTTCGATGACATCAAAGTCCTTAAAAAAAAATACATCTTAGTCGACTAAATCAACTTTAGATTTAGACGACTAAAATCTTATGATATTTAATCAACTAAAACTAGACACCGAAACATTCCGGCTGACTAAAATGTGACTAAAACTAAGTGAAAACTATTCAAGAGACTACGACTAAAACTAAAATAGAAATGTCCTGCCAAAAACAACACTGGTTCCATTGCATTTGAAACTTTTTTTCCTTTTTGTTTTGAGTGGTGCAACCACTCCAAGGAACAGCAATGTCCGTGTCCGTGTGACACCTATGTGACTCGTGTTAACCTATGTTTGTGTGTGACTCATGTGAGACTCATGAGTACCAGTAGGGGCGCTGTCGTGCCAGAAACAGAGAGAGAGAAATAGTGCTGCACTGTTGGCTGCTAATGAGGGGGGGGGGGGGGGGGGGGGGGGTGGCGGAATAAGGGGGGGAGTTGCACCACTCAGTTCACACGGGTGTGATTTTTATTACACTGTCACAGCGGGTATGTGGACTTCATGTCTGCTATACAGTAATTACAATACCAGAGGACCACCATAACTGTCAGAGTTACAGACCTGTAGCGGTCTATTTGGAATTGTGGGTCACTTTGAGAAACACTATAATATATAGTATGCAAATGTGTGATTTAATTTATGTTCATGAAAAATTATAATCCATGGCAAAATTATATATATGTTCTTAAAATATATAGAAATGGCGAAAAGGAACCGCTAAGAAATCTGACCCTTTTTAGGAGGGAATCGTCAGTGAACCGGGACCGTTACTTAAAATCCTGCAGGATCCCAAACGTATTGCCTGGTTGTCTGAAGTGGAAGTCCATCAGTAACTAATAATACGTGATCATCCCACAGTAATCTGGCATGCAAACCAACACAAACTCTGTCTCTCTCCCTCTCAGATGGAGAAAGAAGTCCATCCGTAATAATAGTCCATCAGTAATATTAACCCATTTAGACCTGAGGACGATTCTACAAATGTCTTCTAAATCCTGACAGTTTTCTGAAAAACCCTATGGTTGTCAGTGGTGCTCAAACTATTTAATGTCAAGGACCCCCAGAATCATCTGTATTTGGCCGCCGACCCCCTTCCCCCCCCCACACTCAATATTTGAGTTAAAAACGTTCGCTCTGAAAGAATATATATTCAAAGATTTGCGCCACATTTTCACGATTTTTCAAAAATAGCAGATCTACAAGCTCGTAGCGCGGCACTCGCCGCACTACGAGCTTGTAGATCTGCTATTTTTCAATAGCTAAAGCATAAACACCAAAAGAGGTTCCCGCCCAGAATGGGATAAGTTATCATCTACCGTAATCACTGATCTCACATGCAAAGTCTTTAACACAAAGACCATGTTTCTCTCCCCCTCAGATGGAGAAAGAGATTTCACAATTCATCCAAGACAGTGGTCAGCAGAAGAAGAAATATAATCCCATGGGAAAGATTGAAAGGAGTATATTGTAAGTACTGGAATTATTTTCAAAAATAGCGGATCTAAATTGTAGATCAACTATTTCCACTATTTTTGGTATTATTTGTGATATCTGATACTCTGCAATTTGTGATTACGAAGCCTAAAAGGCAAACAGAAATACAAATTGTAATGTTCAATGCAAAAACCACAAATAAATTGTTAATCGCAATTATTTGTGTGACAATTAATCGTCAAATTAAATGTGTAATCGTGACAGACCTAATCATGTTGTGCTTGTAGTTTAGAACCGCCTTGTGGCGATGTATATAAATGGTCAACGCATGACCTTGCTTCTTAATGTTCCTCACAAAGGCACGACGTGGCCGAAGTGGCTGGTCTGACGTCGTTTGCGTTCGGGGAGGACGAGGAGAGCAGATACGTGATGCTGTTCAAGAAGGTGAGACTGACCGCCTCGTTTACACTCAGTGTTAATAATTATCTCATTGACTGCCAGAATGTTTTCCCTCCCAGTCTGTGTACGTTCCCTGCCACAATAGTCCATTCATTGAGGTCCGAGGTCATTAGACCGACAACCTACCTCTATCCCTAACCTAACCATCACCGCAAGCATGGGAGAAGCGCATGTTCGACCGTTGTTCCCGCATGTCGGACTAATGCTCCGTCTGAATTGCGTTTCGATCAACTTCTTGACCACCAGAAGTTAGCGAACGGCTAAGCAATCCTCCTGCGGGAGAATCGTGGACCACCCCGAGGCATGCATTTTGTAACCGCGATCAGCGGTGCTTTTGCTATGAGCTGTGAATCCAAAAACTTTTAGATCAAAAAGACAATCTGGGAAAATCTTCAGAGATAAAAGTGTTGAAAAAAAATAAAAGGTTTAGAGCTTGTACTTGCTACTTTTGATGCTTTTGTGTGACCCTGCAACAGTTAATTTACAAAAACAAAACACACAAAGTTAACCCATTCTGGACGGGAACCCTTTCGGTAACTAAGCATTTAGCTATTGAAAAATAGCAGATCTACATGCTCATAGCGCGCCACCGAGTGGCACGCTACGAGCTTGTAGGTCTGCTATTTTTGAAAAATCGTGAAAATGCGGCACAAATCTTTGAATATATTGTATATATTCTTTCAGAAGACTTGTTTTTTATTTCGACATCAGGCCTAAATGGGTTAAAATATGGAGATAAGAGGTTTCTATCCCGACCGCAATGCAATGATAAATACGTGCAGACCAGTCACTCGACTGGTCTGCTGCACATCATATGTATCACTGCATCGCTGTCGGCTCCAGTGTTATTATATTTAAGTGCCCCCTGCCCAGGCGTCATTCCTTCTGAACCGTTCTACAATGTTTGAATGCCACAGAGAGCCTGTAACTGTGCCTGGAAGCCGTCATCTTGTTGTCATTTCCATTCACGAAAATATATTTAAATGTAAAAAAAAAATACATCTAAATCTAAACATGAAGGCGAAACGGAAGTGGGCCTCTTCCTAAAACATCGTCTTGAGACTAGTTTTGTGTGTGTATACCATAGCGTGTAACGGCGCTCTTGTGTTTGGTTCTCTCTGCTCGGCAGGAGTTTGCTCCGTCAGACGAGGAGCTTGAGGCCTATCGTAAAGGAGAGGACTGGAACCCCCAGGTGGCGGAGCAGAGGAGAAGACTGAAGGTAAGAACCTTCACCCTGGAACCCCCAGGTGGCGGAGCAGAGGAGAAGACTGAAGGTAAGAACCTTCACCCTGGAACCCCCAGGTGGCGGAGCAGAGGTGAAGACTGAAGGTAAGAACCTTCACCCTGGAACCCCCAGGTGGCGGAGCAGAGGTGAAGACTGAAGGTAAGAACCTTCACCCTGGAACCTCCAGGTGGCGGAGAAGACTGAAGGTAAGAACCTTCACCCTGGGGGCACGGTGGCGCAGTCTGTAGCGCTGTCAAATCACAGCTGGAAGGTCCTGGCGTTCGATTCCCGCTGGGGCCGTCAAGACCATCTCAAAGCTCCTCATTCATTGTCCATGTTTCAGCACCTTGCCGAAGGATACTTCAGTTCCCACACAGGCTTTGAACAGGTTGAGACGAGATATAGTGTAGGATTTCGTCTTTATTGTGTCTGGTTTTAACCAGCCTTATTTTATTTTATACCCTATACATTTTTGAAAATAGCAAATCTACAAGCTCACACAGCTTGTACAGCTATAGTATCGTCACAGTAGATACAGAGGTATTTTCTCAAAATAATTGAAATTTGGTGTAGAGGGGTGGAAATGGAGGGGTCCAGCTATAGACCCCTGGGGGACCCCGCTCAACAAAGTATTTTGTACAGGGTTGAACTTGATAAGTACGGTATATTTTATCACATGCAATGCAAAAGAAGAGAAAAACGTGGTCTTCCCTAAACATCATCTCTCTCTCTCTCTCTCTTCCCCCCCCCCCCCCCCCCCCCCCCTCGCCTCCAGGAACAGGCTGCGTTAGAAGAGGCTGCGGACAGCCAATCGGTGAAGACGGAAGCCTGTCCCAACTCCAACTACAGAGAGAAGTACAGTCACCTGATCGGCACCTCCGCTGCCAAGGACGCAGCGCACACGCTGGAGGCCAACAGTTCATACGGCATGGGTGAGTTCTCAATGCATACGCCATGGGTGAGTTCTCAATGCATACGCCATGGGTGAGTTCTCAATGCATAACGGCATGGGTGAGTTCTCAATGCATACGCCATGGGTGAGTTCTCAATGCATAACGCCATGGGTGAGTTCTCAATGCATACGCCATGGGTGAGTTCTCAATGCATACGCCATGGGTGATTATCACACTCTGGAGGCCAACACTTCATATAATTATAATATAATACGGCAGATTTTCAGAGTTGTATTGGAGGGATTGACCCTTGAGATGCATCTCATTTTCAAGTGGGACCCGTAAAACATGAACAAGATGCATAGAAACATGTACAGTACACACTACACAGATACAGGTCATATACAGATGCATACATATATACACAGATAGCTTGCTCACCCTCTCCCACCCACCCCACCAACCACCACATCATGTTGAATAACAGAGGAAGAAAGGGCAAATATATCCGTGTATATGTCATTACTGCTTCTGTCAAGTTTAGAAGCATAAACAAGGTGAGTCAAGATGTGAACGTAGGGAATTTCTAGTCATCAATGCAGAGCAGAACAAAATCACACTCTGCCCTCACATATTATCGGCCAAACGGCATCCCTTAAATTGCCCCCCCCCCAATCGGGGCAAAATGCCTGGCACGTGACCGGTCAATAATCCTTGTTTATTCCCCTGAAGCTGGGATCACGTTTAAATATCCGAACCGATTTTGAAATCGGGTTTGAAAAATAAATCTCTAACTTTAAACATGCACACATGTTGAAACTAGCAAGGGGCCATTTAGAGAATTGGCAAATGTAGTTTCCCTTAGATGCAGCCTGGCGGCTGGGCGGGACCCTAGGAATCCTCTTTGGGAAAACAAAGGCCCCACAACATGTGATTCAAATTTGGGGTTTATTTATTAATGGAGATCTGCATGGAAGTATTAGATTGAGTCATTGCCCCGGACGGCTGGCGTAGCCGTCTGGGCACCTAGGGCTCCATTTTCGTCACCGCAGCCGCGAAACCTCTTATCCCTAAACTTCTTTGCCTTTTTTCACTATTTTGCAAAACATTTTTGAATAGTTAAAATGGCCAGTCTACAAGATCACAATGTGTCAATGTAGATTGGCTAGTTGAACTATTCAAAAATGTTTGTCAAAATAGTAAAAAAAAAAGGCAAATAAGTTTAGGGATAAGGGGTTTAGCGGTGACGAAAATGGAGCCCGTAGGCTGCGAGTTCGGCCTGACAGCACATTGCGGGTTTGACTCCCGATTTGACGACCTTTGCTGCATGTCACCCCCCCATCTCTCTCTACCCCCATTTCCTGTCGGCCTACTGTTCACTATCAATAAAGGCAGAAAAAGCCCCCAAAAATGGATCTTACAGGTAGTGTTGTTTTTCGTCGACTAAAACTAAGACGAAAAGTGTTCGACTACCCTTTTTTCACTGACAAACTAAATGGAAACTAAATGAAAACTAAGCTATGATGAGTGAAACTAAGACTAAATACTGTATACTGACATTTTCGTCAACAAATAAAAACTAGACTAAAATGTTAGGAAGGGACTAGTGGACAAGAGATCCACTATAACAGTCATTTTACACTTGGTTGCATGCTGAAAATAGCAGATCTACAGCTTGTAGATCGGCTATTTTCAGCAAGTGTCAAAACATTACGACGGCATCAAGGCCCTCCGAAATGCATTTTAGTCGACTAAATCAACTGGATTTAGTCGACTGAAACTAGACCAAACACTAAAACATTCCAGGTGACTAAAATGTGACTAAAACTAAATAAACTATTCAAGAGACTAATGACTAAAACTAAAATCCAAATTTACTGCCAAAAAACACTGCTTACAGGATCATCTGGGCCAATCGTCGCTTCTAATCTGTCCCGTAGGGTGATTGTCAGGAGGGGCCGCTTTTCCGCCTCCTCCAAATCTCCCCCATTCTCCTGTAGAGTAAAGGCTCGTTCATAGTCTGGATTTTCGGTGGTGAGCTGACCACCGGAGCTGAAATAACGTTGAGCGGTGGTGAGTAAAAACAGAGAGAAGGGCTGGGGCGGTGGCGGTGGTTTGCTCTTCACCGCGGCTCAGTGACATGTTGTCATGTTGTAGTTCGGTGGTCACCTCACCGCCGAAAATCCAGACTATGAATAACGCTTCATTCACTTTACTGCTTTATTCATGACCCATAATAATAATAACAATCCTGTCTAACCTGTTCCCTATCCCCAGTGCCCGTGGCCAATAAGAGAGACAAGCGCTCCATAGAGGAAGCCATGAACGCCATCAGGGAGAAGAAGCGGCAGAAACGCGACGACGACGCGCTAGCGAGCGCCACGGCCGCGAGCGCCACGGCCGGCAGCTCCTGAGTCCTCCTCCTGTCCTGTCCTCTCGTCGTCCTCCTCCTGTCGTCGTCCTCCTCCTCTCGTCATCCCCGTCTCCGTTGCTGTGTCTGTGCGTGTTGTGCGGTGCGTACGTTGTGTGACCGGGGCGTGCACAAAAGGACAGTTTTACTCCACGGTTGCTGTATACACACAGCCGAGATCCTCTAGGTTAACATTAAGTCCATTTAAAAGTTTCTAGTTTTAATTTATATGGCTGGTGTTGATTGAATCTTGTTCTACGTATTTAGTATAATGCCCTCCAGTGCCCCCACACAGACGGAACCTAGACTGTATTTTATTGTTTTGTTTTGTTTTTATTCTCCCTTTTTTTTAACGTATTTTAATCCAGGGGCGGAATTTGAGATTTTAAGATCTTATATAATATTTTTTGTTTTTTTTCCCTCATCGGGGGGTGATTGATTTGCAAGGGTATACTTGCATGACAGAAATGGTATCGTCGGGCGCCCCGATTTTAACGACCAATAAATCGCATCCAGATGGAAGTACATTTTTCGTCTTAATCCTCCGTTAAAGGTTTTTATATTAACCCATTCTGGGCGGGAAACCCCTTTTGGTGTTTAAAGCATTATGTTATGCTTTAGCTATTGAAAAATAGCAGATCTACAAGCTCATGTACGAGCTTGTAGGTCTGCTATTTTTGAAAAATCGTGAAAATGTGGCGCAAATCTTTGAATATATATATATATATATTCTTTCAGAGCCAACGTTTTTAACTCAAATCTTTGCTTCTGAGGGGTTCCTGGAATAACATATTTTCAGATGGGTCGGTGGCCAATTACAAATCATATTTGGGGTCCTTGACATGAGATATTGAGCACCACTGATACAGAAACATGAGGTATTTCAGAAAACTGTCAGAATTTTGAAGACATTTTTTAAATTTCGACGTCGGGTCAAAATGGGTTAATCAGAGGCATGACGGAGCATGCCGCCTCCACCCTAAACTAACCAGTGGTGATCCTAAAAAAAAAAAAAAAAAAAAAACCCCATTGAATCATGCAGATATTTATGACCAAGCAAAGTGACGGTTTGAGCGCCTAGCTCTTGGAGCTGGCCGCTCAAAACGTCACTTTGGTCGGTAATGTGATACATATCCATGCGAGCAGGATGACCCAGTGGTTCAGACTTCTAATCCTCACGTTTTTTATTTTTTATTTTCCCTCTCCGTGTCCAGCATCTGGTGTTTTTTATTGTTTTTGATGCGCGTACCTTTGAAAACCTTTTACAGCCCCGGGCCTAACAAATAATCCCCCCGCGCTCCACCTCTCTCGCGCTCTCTCTTTCTCTCTCTCTCTCTCTCTCTCTCTCTCTCTCTCTCTCTCTCTCCCTCCCACAAAATAACAAGAACACATTTAAAAATAAGATTTGCTGATCAAATGGTGTGCTCGGCATTACAGTTTGTTCCAAAAGGCCAGCGCTTGACTTTAGTCTACTTGCCAGCAACACTCTTTCGGCTAAAAACGGCCATAGCCGTCATCACAAATGTGATGAGGTCGGCACATTTGGGCCAAGTGGCTAGGCCGAATTTAGCCCAAGGACAGTATTTCGTGCAAAACGAATGCTTTCAATGTATTCAGAATCATGAAAAACCCCTAGTTTGACCTGTCACATGCTACTTAAAGCATGTTGCCATATATTTAGGCTGTTAATGGTAGCCCAGCTTATTATTATGCTAATTATGAAAATTGCCCAACATACGCAAGTTACTCAACATTTCTAACATACCTAAAACTTTGGGGAACTCAAAATGTCCTGGTTCACATTCTGGCAAGTAGACTACTTCCCTCCGTGAGCTGGAAGTCAGAGATAATATGGACCACGTCTTCTTAACCCTATATATATATATATATATATATATATATATATATATATATACTTTCGTCTCGGTGCCAGGTCTGCGCCTTTTTTTTTCCCTCCCTCCGCCGATACCGAACCTCTTCGCCGTAATTAGCCAATCTACGAGCTCACAGAGTGTCTCGTTGTGAGTGACGTGTTGTGAACTTGTAGATCTGCTATTTTTTTTGTCTATAAATGTTCACCCCACAATAGGTACGCTATATAGGGTTCATGGGTGCTTTAGCTGAAACAACAAAGTTCAGAAAGTCAGAGGCTGTTTGAGTGTTTTATTTGGAGTTAAACATCATGACTAATAATGAACCTGTTGTTCATTTTAACTCCTTTTAAATCCATGACCATATATATATATATATATATATATATATTCTGTCCTATAGCAACAAGAGGAGGAAAACATGATTTAAAATATATCTTTTACGTCTCTTGAAGGTGAACTCTGTCCACGAATGAAGTAGAATTGCACACCACCTTGTGTCGACCGAACTGAATGCCACGTTTTTTTCTATATAAATGTAAACCTTTTCGAGGTTCAATTACTTGAAGGTTAAAGACATTATCTTTTAATGCAGTTCTCTTCCAGAGAACAATAATAAGACAGAAGGCCATCGATGATCACATCCTTTTTATACAGCATAAAGTCCATGCTGGTCTAATTAACTATCGCTCGCTTTTTGTTTTGCCCTCCTGCCAATATCATTCCCTCATCCTACCAAAGCTCCTTCATCAATGCCTGGATCCAGTCACAAGTGTATTAAAATCTTTCAAAAGTACATCACAAATGTCAAACATTAGTTTGACTTGATTAAACCATAATGTTAAGGGACAGAATTAGATTTTTTTTAATAACGAGCAGAGGAGGGAACAGGCCTGTTTTGAAGAGCTTAGTACTAATAATAATAGTGCCCCCAAAATGTAGTTTTAGACTTTTAAAATGGAGCTTTAGCGGCACCTAGTGGCTGGCTTGGTTTACGCACCATTATGTGTGCAATGCAACTATACAACGCTCTGAGACAACTTTGCAAGCAGAGGTGGAAGAAGTACTCAACTGTAAGTAAAAGTAGAAATACAATGTAAAAAACAATACTCTACAAGCACAATTGGAATAGATTTGGTTCTTTTACGACTACAGTACTTGGGTAAATGTGTACTTTCCACCACCACTGCTTGCAACTTAGCCACCTCAACCACCATGTTGGATGAGGCTTTATTGTTTTAATAAGTTATGATATAAGGATTTTTGTCTATTCATAAATGTGTTGTTGTTATTCTGAGCCGATGCTGTATTACTTTAAATCCACGTTAAAGGTAGGCTAAGTCGGTCTCTAGGTCGTCCTCGGTGGTTTCCAAACATTTTAGCTCAAAAAAAGGAATTAGACCTTTGTTTGCCCGGGATCCAAACTAGTGGAAATGGCAGATCTACAAGCTTGTAGATCGGCTGTTTTCACTGCAAAAACTACTTCGTTTATGTTTTCTAATTTATGGAATTTCTTAGATTTTTCTTTGAAGTTTTCATGAAATTACTAAAAAACAAACTAATAAAAACAATTTGGAAATCAAAATCTAAAGGGACCCACACATGGGTCCCGACCCACTGTTTGGGAGCCACTGGGCTAGGCCTAAGTGTTATATTATATATATATATATTTTTGTTGGTTTGTTAAAATACGTGTTAAATAGCTCTATCTGGAACACAATTACTAATTGAAGCTGATAATTGGACACTCTCCTGACATTGTAAATTGGCAACCCACCTGAAAATACAGAGGTGGAGAGATGGTGAACACACACTATAGCAATGATTACTGTGACAATATAGAGCTTTGAATGTTTTGACCCAAAAGATATACCACTTACCCTGTACCTACCTTTAACTGGGCTGTCTTTGAACATAGGAACCGTTGCATACCGTTACATACCGGTAGTGTCACACTGGTTGAATGTGGAACTTTTATTTTTTATGTCTGGTTTGTTTTTAGTTTTTTTTGTCCCATCTAAATATTTGCAGTATTTTGACATTGTGTCTCTTTTTTGTTGTCTTTTCTTATACACATGGGTGCACTGTTTTTAACCCCCATGCACATGTAGCCTACAAATAAAACATGTCAACTATATGATTGTCTGTTAAACCCTCGAGCTTTCATTGATTCGTTCAACACTTTATTCATCGGAAATGTGAACGGCATGTACGTGGTTACAGTAAGACTGAAAGGAAAATTCCTGGGGACTTGTTTCAATTGTGGTCCCTCCTGTGTATTCAATTCATCAACATGGCAATACACAATGTACTCATTAATGCATGTCATCAGCAAATACAAAACATGTGTACGGAAGAGAGATGGGGGGAAATGACATGTACCTCCCCTTGTGGTCTCCCAGTGTTTTTTTTCAAGCCATTTTTGAAAGATACCTGTGATAGACAAAGTCAAAGTCGTACGATTAGTCACACACGTTACCGCAGTGAAATTTGTTCTCCGCATTTGACCCGTCTCTTGGAACGGTGAGCCGCAGCGTGCGCCGCTCTCTGGAATCATTAGTTGATTTGACCCCCAATCCAACCCATTGATGCTGAGTGCCAAGCAGGGAGGCATTGGGTCCCATTTTTACAGTCTTTGGTATGACCCAACCGGGAATCGAACCCCCGACCTCCCAGTTTCAGGGCGGACACTCTAACCACAAGGCCACTGTCTGGACGGGTCATATTTAATGCAGTGGTTCTCAACCTGTGGATCCCCACAGGATTATGAGGGGGTCGAGGGTCCCCAGAGATGATGGTCAGTGAAGTGACAATTTAAGGACATTGTAATGCCTTAAAAACAAGACCATTACTCTCCCACACCCCCTTTTCACCATACTGTACATGTTTTTCCCTTAAAAAAAAAACCTTTATTATGATGACGTCCTGTTCTGATGAATTGAAAATGGTGGACCCTGTTTTAAACAAGTGTAAATGCTTTATCATGGTGGTTAGTCCACAAGTACAGTTTTTGTATTGACTTTCATTTGAATTATCAATCAAACAAACAATATACGAAAGAGGCAAAAAAGTGTGAAATTAGGTGATCTACAAGCTCAAGAACTACATATGCATAACACTTCTGTAGTACCTAGATATGATGACCATGTTGTATAGGCCTGTCAAAATTACATAATCATACATATAATCGCAAGTATTTGAGATAATCGCAATGCAATTCATTGTGAGATTGTAGATCTGCTATTTTCAAAATACTTTTTTGAAATTTTTCATTCTGCATAGGCCTATTTAGTTTTTGTATATTAAGTAAATGTTGATGCCAATGCTTGCAGCTTTTGCACTTTTTCTCAAGGACATTTTCAATTCTGGACTTTTACTTGTAATAGAGTATTTTTTATATTGCAGTATTTATACTTTTACTTAAGTAGAAACATTGGAGTACTTTTTCCACCACTTGCAGATGCAGATTTTAGACATGCCATTCATTTAAATTCTCATCACTTTTTTTTGGGTTCTTGTGTAGTGATGTAGTGGTCTTGTTTCCTGTAGGAGGCGTCTTTGGACGAGCCAAGAATAAGTGCCTTTTATTTTTTGTATTATCCGCAGACAGTTTCACACTGTTTTGCAGTTTGGCTGAAGCCTGAACGTGCACAGCACATTTTATTTCGAAGTTTTTTGGGGTGCAAACATTCGCAGCAACAGCACTAGCTGACTGTTGCGTTTGGAAAGATGAATCCCATGCTGTTTTTCTTCACGTTCATGGTTTATTTCGCAGACGTGGTGGAGCTCAAACCCCGCAAAGGTAAGACTATAAACAATATTCAAACCGTTTTGTATGCTTATTATCTAGAATAACTTCCACGGCGTTCTTTGCCTGAGAAGATTATGGTTTATAGAGGTGTGCTTTTTTTCCCCCCTCTCACTTGATCGGCCCCCAAAAAACTCAAACAATAAAGAACATTTTTCACGTGTTTGCTTTATTTGGATGACATTCTAAACTATTGTGCGTCTCGTCTCGGACCGAGGCACGCTGTGACTCCAAAGCCCTCCAGGGGTGATTTCAGGAGCGTTTTATGCTCTATATTATTGCAGATTACAAGAGGGACAAAGAGACCGCAGTGTGGTATTGTTTTGTTTGGCTCAGGGTGGCATGTGTGTTGGCTGCGGGGTGGAGAGAGAGAGGTTGTCGGGGAGACGGAACAGAACAAACCGTTTTTTTTTTAATCATTTCTTTCCACATCACTTCATCCAGAAACACAACTTTTTTTGTTTTTCTTTTGCGTCACGCGCCACGCTTCATATCGCTCCATCTATGCGTTTAATTTGTCAGAAGATTATTGCTCAGTCATCATCATCACCAATGTCTGTCTGCCCTCTTTCATGTGTGTGTTTTTGACACGCACGCACCGTGCACGGTGCAGGAGGCTCGGGGGTCCTGTGCACGTTCAAAGACAAGACGTTCAGCCCAGGAGAGAGCTGGCATCCTTACCTGGAGCCCTTTGGATTCATGTTCTGCATGCGCTGCGCCTGCACGGAGGTAAGTAAAGGCTCTATCTATATGACAATCAGAACAACAAATGAGTAATTCAATGTATAGTCTCTATGTAATTCAATTTTAATTGAGTGTGAAGGACCCCAATGGAAACAAGCCAATAATATAGTGCTTTCTTGGGTTTTAATTAAATCGTCTTTAGCAGTAATATAGACTTGTAGGCTATTTGAACTGGACTTTCCTGTGTTTTTTCTTTCTTGCAAACTGTTCATAAAGTAATCAATCATTCAATCAATAAATCAATCAATCATTAATCAATCAATCAATCATATTAAAGCACTGTTTCCCCAACAGTGGGTCTGGACCCATTTGTGTATTTTTTTGTTTCCTATACATTTTGTTTCTTCAAATGATTAATTCAAAACATTCCCAAAACAAAGAAAGATTTTTCATGAATTAAAAAACAAAATTCAGTGATTCGTCTTTAATAATTAATTTCATGAAGAAAAATAAAGAAAAATCATACAAATTCCATAAATTAGAAAACAGATGTTTAGCCTATTAGTGACTAGTGAGTATAAGCTCACAATGCAGCGCGAAGCAAGGCGTTGTGATGAGCTTGTAGATCTAATATCAGCGAGCTACAGAATGAGCGCATATAGGGAACGTATCAGGGCTAGGTGAGGTCCTATATGGGGATACATCACATTTATCTTTTTGGGGACTCGCAGGCTAAAGGTTTGAGGACTGATTTAAAGGAATATTATTCTAATACTGTCTCAAAAAAAAAGAAGGGGAAAAAAAAGAGAAACATTTTCAGTAATTTGGTGACTATATAGTACTGTAACTTTGAACTTGACATTGATGTGTGTGTTCTCGCCGGTGGGTGGTGTGTGTGTGTGTGTGTGTGTGTGTGTGTGTGTGTGTGTGTGTGTGTGTGTGTGTGTGTGTGTGTGTGTGTGTGTGTGTGTGTGTGTGTGTGTGTGTGTGTGTGTGTGTGTGTCTGTGTCTGTGTGTGTGTGCGCGGCCGCGCTTGTGTGTGTTAACACTGTGCTCTTGGTTCTCCCGTGCATGCAGACGGGCCATGTGAAATGTAACACCATCAAGTGTCCCAGCGCTCCGTGTGAGAACCCGGTCAAAGACCCTCAGCAGTGCTGTCCTCGATGCACCGGTAGGTTATTTAAAGACTGCATTCCTTACTTTAAAAACCCATTTTGACCCCAGGCCGATTCTAAAAAAAAAAAAAAAGTCTTCTAAATCCAGACAGTTTTCTGAAAAACATGTTTCTATGTCAGTCGTTCTCAATCATTTTCATGTCAAGGACCCCCCAAAATATATGTAATTGGCCACCGACCCCCACCTGAAAATATGTAGTTCAGGGACCCCCCCCCAGAAGCAAAGATTTTAGTTAAAAACGTTCACTGTGAAAGAATATATATTCAAAGATTTGCGCCACATTTTCATGATTTTTCAAAAATAGCAGATCTACAAGCTCGTACAAGCGCGCTATGAGCTTGTAGATCTATAGCTAAAGCATAACATAATGCTTGAAACACTAAAAGGGGTTCCCGTACAGAATGGTCAACTCTGAGCGTCTGAATGATTGTGCTGTTCTCTTTGGGAAATCGACAGGGCCAATGTTTGGACAAGATATTTGGTGTAGACTGGGAGGAAAAAAAAGTATCGCAAGGACAGAGCCCTGCAGGTGCAATTTGCTAAGTCTAGAGCGCCGTTTCCCAAAGAGTGGGCCCATTTGTCCCACACATTAAGAAGTAGTTAAAATAGCCCATCTACAAGCTCGCGTTTAGCGGTTTATAGGCAAACATCTAATCTCCCGTTTGGGGTCAAAGTCGTAGAATTTGTCACACACACGCAGTGAAATTTGAAATGCAGTGAAATTTGACACGTCTCTTGGAGCGGTGAGCCCGCAGCCAAGGAGCGGTGAGCCCGCGCAGCCAAGGAGCGGTGAGCTGCAGCCGTGCCGCGCTCGGGAATCATTTGATTAGTTGATGCTGAGTGCCAAGCAGGGAGGCATTGGGTCCCATTTTTCCCATACCCGTCTTTGGTATATGACCCGGCCGGGGATCGACGACCCCCGACCTCCCAGAGTCTGGTCTCTCGACCTGAAAAGTTTGGGAACCACTAGAGCTTTTAACCCGAGGCCGTTGCTACAAATGCCTTCTAAACCAGTAACTTTCTGTCGCAGAAAATGTTCAAAAATAGCAGATCTAAAATCTAAAATGACAGATCTATGCTCTCCCGTTTTTTTTAGAGTGTTAAGTGTCTATTCTGTTCTATTCCGTTCTGTTCTATTTTTTAATTATAGTGCCAAATCACAAGTTTTCAACAACGGATAAAAAACTATACACAAATGTTAGGGAGGGGAGCAGTGGAGAAGAGATCCAGTAGAACTATACAAGACAAGTCATGTTATGTTTGGCTGTGCGTGGGTGCTATACTCTCCGAAAATAGCCGATAAGTAAACAGCGTATCTTTCTCTCCCATGCTATTATTATATTATACAGGCTACTATTGTTATACCTGCTATTGTTAGTTTTTGCTGTTGTAGCTATCGCTCTCTGTCTGTCTCTCTTTCTCTTAACCCTTAGAAGATGAAAGACGCCAATTGGCGTCTTCATCAGAATTCCGTAAATGATCAATGACGCCAATTGGCGTCTTCACAGTTTTTGATGAATCTAAACATATTAATATGCTCCGAAGCGCTGTTTAAATTCCTGAGCTTATATTCCAACTACATTACCCAGAAAACCCGTGTCACGTGACACACGTGTACGTGTTGCCATTGGAAGCTGGTCCCACCCCCTGTAAACAGTGGGGGCAGAGGGAGTCTTCATAGTTTTCATTGTTTTGCCTGTTTGCCGTCTCGCCCGAGCGATTTTCTAGCAGAAAAAGTTGAAAGCAGTACTATTTATTTGAGCGAGTTTTGTGGTAGTAGTATTGATCCATACGCGTCCCAGTCGCCTTCTCCAGGCGGAGTAGCCCTGGTCCAGTGCTTACAGCGAGACTCGCTGCTCCCTCCCTCCTTTTTTCATTGTCTCCCCATCGTCGTCCGATGAGCTATACCGGGAAACCATTGAAGAAGACGATCAACCCGGAATGTTTTGAGGTAATCTTATTGTAGAAAATGCCCTTCTATAGTGATCAGAAATCATAAGATGATCGCTACAAATAGATGCTTGGATAATTACTACTACTAGTCAGATCATGACGCCAGAATGACTCACCACGATGGCCCCCAGCCATTAGCCAGCACCGAAGGTGCTGGCTAATGGTGTTGGTCGGTGCATTGGTGCTGGCTAAGGGCTGGAGGGGGGGGTGCTGGCTAATGGTGTTGGTCGGTGCATTGGTGCTGGCTAAGGGCTGGAGGGGGGGGTTGGTGTCGATCGGTTGGTTAGTGCAGTACAAATGTATCGTAGCAGGCATGCACGCATGGCAGTACAAGTATTTTATATTGTAGCGTGCCTTATAGGCGATCTGATCTTTAGAGTAATGTTCGCTCCTTTTATTTACTGTCTACAAAGACGGAGAACAAACATGCATCGTTTACTGAAGCAACGCGTGGTTATGATGACGTTGCTACAAGGATCGGAGGGGGGACGGGGAGTGAAGCTAACAGTAGCGTATTATATAAGATCTGTATGACGTTTCATTGACGTCTGAGCTTGCATGATAATTGCATTCATTGTATTATTGTATACAATCATGATTGTACATTGTTTAGTGTGTCTCCGTGTGATGATGATGATGACGATGATGTCAGATAGCCTACGTCCCCCCCCCCCCCCAACTGGCTATTGGCCGGGCTGACTACAGCTAAATGTTTATTTTTATATATTTAGAACTGGCATCGGAGGAGGAGGATGATGATGATGATGATGATGATGAAGAAGACGAAGAGTCAAGACTGCGATGGAGTTCTCCGACACTGAACCGGATGCATTCATTCATTTCAGTTGTTGTTTTTTTTTAAATTTAGCCTACACACACACACACCGTCAAGAACAACTGGAATGCAGTGGTTTGGGGACACTGGGGAGTTTGGGGACAACTGTTTTGTATGTAGGCCTATTTATTTTCTGTAATATTTATTATAATTGTATTATGTTAGTAGTCATAAAAAATAAAAGACAAGCTTTTACAATGAGTTAGACCTGTCATGGCTATTTTGTTCACTAGTCTGAGGTTTATGGTTTGACTAAGCGAGTTTCAACTGTGATTTACTCTGTAACGGTAGATGGTAAGAACCCAATTTTTTTGTTATAATACAGTATACATTCAAGTCTATATTTTGATACATATCATGGGCACAAAGTCATATCAAAACAATGTCCTTGGATGAGTTTTTTATCAAAACTGTTTCTTCACAACAGGTTTTTGAGATACATGCATGAATAGACACGGTACTGGTAAGACTATGTAAACATGGTATATATCAAAATGTGCGTTAGAATGTCTAATTTTACCCCAAAAAAGAATTGAGTTTATATGATGTTCCATTTCAGAGCTAGGGGGACTTTTAGCTGGATAGGTCAGATTGATCATGACTGACCATGCTATTTATAGATGGCAAAATATCTACAGTGGTACATGTGAGAAACTTTTTATTTTATTTTAATTGAACTAGACAACTCACCCTTTAAAATGAGATATTGCATGGCTATGTACGCCCAGCAGAAAAAAAGTTATTTAGAAAATAAAACTTCAACCGGTCATAACTTTTTTTGTTGTCCTAGAAACACTACCCAGTGTAAATGCAGGCTCTTTTAAATGGCTTCCAACACCACAACTAAACATTTTATCAACTCAGTTCATTTTTTTCCTGGAAGCAGACAAGCCAAGCTTTCTCTGAAGGTCTTTCGTTGTCACACATTCACAACAGAGAATTTTCAATAAATCATTCAAAAACGCCATTCTGCCATAGAGAAGTCTAAAAACTATATAGAAATCCATGAAACTCTCAAAGAGTTAACCCTGATGCGGTCGAGGCAGATGGCTGCCCAGTGCGCAGAGTTCTGGCAGTTTTGGGCAGTTCTGGCTCTGCCTCAGGTTGCTTCCAGTTAAGGGGGGATTTCCCCCCCCCCACCCCCCCCCCCCCGTTACCACCGTTTGCAAAAATGCTTGCTCTTGAGTAGGGGGACAACGTTGGGTTATGTGGCTCTGTGTCTTGAGACTAGAATTGCCACAAGGAAGGATGTTTCACATGCACCGTGACAAAAACCTGTAGGTTGTGGGTGGCTCCATACACTATGCAATAAAATAAATAATACATTTCTCAAGTAGGGGCTAAAAAAACAGTTTCAAAACCCAGATCAGCATACAAGGCCATATAACCCCTTTTGGTGTTTTAAGCATTATGTTATACTTTAGCTATTGAATTTTTTTTTGAAAAATCGTGAAAATGTGGCGCAAATCTTTGAACGTTTTTAACTCAAATCTTTGCTTCTGAGTGGTCCCTGGAACAACATATTTTCAGATGGGGGTTGGCCACCAAATACGTATAATGTTTGGGGTCCTTGACATGAAATATTGAAAACCACTGATATAGAAACGTGATTTTAGAAAATATTTTTAAAATGTTCGACGTCAGGCCTAAATGGGATAATACCACAGAAGGTGTTTATATAATGTTTTTAGCAGTCTTATATATATAGCAGCATATGGGGAAGGAAACTGTTCCTCAGTCTGCTTGTGCTGCAGGCTTTGAGGCTCCGATACCTTTTTCCCTGATGATGGCATTAAACCGTTTGAACAGGCTGTTTTATGTTGAAATAGAATGAATTACCATTAGCTGTGCTGAGCAACACATTCTTAGATGTGGTGAAATTTAAGCTGACGGTTAATTGTCACGCAAATAATTGCGATTAGAGATTTAATTGTGTTTTCTTTTTTTCATTGAACTTCGGAACGCTACAATTTGTATTTCTGTTTGCCTTTTAGGCTTCGTAACCACAAACCACACAGGGCAGATTATGACAAATAACTTATGCAAAGACATCACTGACACATTTAATAATTTTTAATATTCTTTTCTGTCCAAAATATGTACAAAATAGCAGAAATCAGTGGCATGCACAGACATTTAGAGGGGCAGGTGCTCAAGTGAAAAAAAGGGCACCTTGAAACCGGACGGTTGCCTCAATAGTGTGAGATTTATAGATTTTGGGGCATAAATAATGTATTAGAAGCTTTTTTTTTTATCAAAAAATGGTCCACATACTGTACACTGTACAAAAAAATGTTTATTTATTTTATTTTTATTTTTCCCCCCAAAAGGGCACATTGCTGTCCAGAGGGCAAGGGCAGGTGGTGCTCTAGCGCCCCCTATTGTGTCTATCTGTGCACGCCACTGGCAGAAATAGTTGATCTACATGTCACAAAGCTTTTAGATCTGCTATTTTTGAAGAAAAAATATGGACATTTTTCAACATGGAAACGATTGACGATGAATGCAAAAACTATTGCGATTCCCTGAAATAATTGCGATTAGGCTATTATGTAGTGATTGTGAGAGGCCTATAGATCTGGTGACATGCCTCTCTCTCTCTGCTGCTCGCATGGATTACAGTTCTCAGTCGCCACGACTGATTTCACTCATTTGCAGGGACGTGCACACATAGACATCAAAGGGGGCTTCAGCCCCTTCCCTTTTACCCGTCTGTAAAACAACTGCCCTTTCTTTCCAGACCACGAATGCAGCATTTACTATGGTGAAATAAATGCAAATGACACTCCTTTCCATGCCATACCGGAAGGCAGCATTCAGGAGAATTGCTTTTTTTCCAAAGTATTTTACGTTGAACAAATTTGTTTAGAAATCCATGTCGTTACACACCGCATCTCCACTAGCTAAAGAGTGCTGGGTTGTGCCCCGAAAGTAGCTGATCTACAAGCTCTCACCGTGTCGCAGCGTGACGCGTTGTGAACTTGTAGATCTGCTATTTTCCGCTATTTTTGTCCAAAAGTGCCCTCTTACGGGATATCAGCCCCTGCCTCTCTAACACACTCTGCACGTCCCTGGTCATCAGTGTTGTCAAGTAACTTAAGTAATATATTACTTTCAGTAATATTATTACTTTTTTTCCAGTAATATGTAACTTAACTAGTCACTTTCACATTTTGAGTAATAATATTACATTTACTTTTTTCCAAAAGTAATATTATTACTATTTTCACAAGCCTTGGTGGAAC
This sequence comes from Electrona antarctica, assembly GCF_951216825.1. NCBI lineage: Eukaryota > Metazoa > Chordata > Actinopteri > Myctophiformes > Myctophidae > Electrona > Electrona antarctica. Next base: position 53,482,240 of record NC_136789.1, on the reverse strand, counting down.
TGTGGGTTTGAGTGTTTATTTATAATGGTAGACTGGGTTGGGGTGGAGTTGCTTTGCAGACTGCTGATCCGCTCTAGATCTAGACTCTAGAGCAGATACGGAAACGATGCACACTCGTCGGTACGTATGTGTGAAGTATCGGATGCAGAAGGGCGGGCCTTAAACCACCCGGAAAACGGAACAACAACCTAAACTAGTGTGTGTAACTCGTTAGACTGCACTGTTAGAGAGAAGAGACGTAAACAAACTAACCATGGAGGAGGTGGAGGAGACAGAGATACCGGCACAACAAAACATTCAATACTTATTTGCATTATTTTGAGTATGTCCGCGATCAAGACGAGATGAACATTATTGTCCTTTGCAAGTTGTGCATAGGGAAGAAGCTATATTCCACATCGAAAAAATCTACTTCAAATGAGTGTACAAATGGACAAATGGTACACTATACAGTACACTTTTTAGAGTTAAATAAACACTGCAGAATAGGGGAGGGGGGACTGCTAATGTTGAAAATGCAAAGTAAGACTTTTGGGGACAAAATATGCAATTACTGGGGGCGAGAAAAAAGTAATAAGTAAAGTAATAAGTAACTAGTTACTTTTCTCAGGGAGTAATAAGTAGTGTAACTTTATTACTTTTAGTAATAATACTGTTTAAGTAATATTTTGACAACACTGCTGGTCATTTGGATTCCATATAGAAGCCAGAGTGTCTTCATTGAAAGCATGCTGCGCACTGACAATAGCAGCTCACAGCACTGAGCCTGCAGATTGGCTATTTTCGGTCATTAGCCTATAGTTATTTTAATTAAGATGAAAGAGTACTTGAAGTGATCAAACTAGCGATAGAATACAAGTTTAGAAGCATCTTCCAGAAATATGAATGGTCTCAGAAATGTCATCAAAACAATGCCTTTAATGACTAAAATCTGTGATTTCTTCAGCTGGTCGGGCCTAAAACCAGTGTTTTCTTTTATCGACTTAAAGCTATGACGAAAAATGTTTGACTACCTATCAGTGAAAAATCACTGACGAAAATGAAATGGAAACTAAATGAAAACTAAGCTATGGTGACTAAAACTATGACTAAATATACAGTCGATTTTGTCAACAAATAAAAACTAGTCTAAAATGTTAGGAAGGGACTAGTGGACAAGAGATCCAGTATAAGTCAAATTAAACTTGGTTGCATGCTGAAAATAGCAGATCTACAAGCTCACGACGCGTTGTGAGCTTGTAGATCAGCTATTTTCAGCAAGTCTAAAATCACTCATTATGACAGCATCAAGGCCCGCCAAAACACATTTTAGTCGACTAAATCAACTGTAGATTTAGTCGACTCAAATCTTATGATATTTAGTCGACTAAAACTAGACTAAATACTAAAACATTCCAGGTGACTAAAATGTGACTGAAACTAAATGAAAACTATTGAAGAGACTACGACTAAACCTAAATTCAAAATTTGCTGCCAAAAACAACACTGATTTTCATTTTATTTTTGGCTTCATTCCACGTGCCGTAGACGAGCCCCTCAGGATCCCCGCAGGACTGCGGGCCTCGGTGAAGTCCTGCCGTCACAACGGGACCGTCTACCAGCCAGGAGAGAGCTTCACCAAACACAACCTGTTCCCCTCCCGCACCACCAACCAGTGTGTCATGTGCACGTGCTCCGTAAGTCGCATTTTTTCACCTTTCTTTCGCGCATCGGTTGTTGTTATCAGTTGTTGTTGGGCAATGCTACTTATCACATATTACACTCCTTTACTCCATTATATTATATTTCTTATTACTTGTGGAGTCAAGAGTAATATATTACGTATTACTTTCCCCCCCACCTGCAGAAAAAAGGATGTACCCAACAACACAAGCTTCTTTTAGAACTGAATCAACTGAATCAATATATTTTAATAATAATAATAATAATAATAAGAGTCACCAATCAGCCAAAAAGGCTATACAATAAAGCAGCAGTCTCTCTTGACCTTTTAAACTAAATGTTTTCAAATGGCAGCTGCAGCAAAACCTGAGTAATATCTAATAATATGTAATATGTGCTATTTTTTTCATAGTCATATGGTATAATATTACTGTTTTGGCAGAGTAATACCGTACTCGTTAATGGGTAAAATAACAATATTACAGTCACTATTAGTATTAAACTCACTCCGTGCCACGTGACGCCTCCGGATGCCTTTCTTGTACCTCGTTGCCACTGACGCCTCGGGACGCCTTTTAATTCATTCGGGTGCTCAGCTGTGTCTAGTTTCCCTGTGTAACAACTCCGGTTTTCATTTCCGGAAAAAAAAACGGAAGTGAAAAATCGGCTGGCTTATGCTTGCTATGGGACGGAGCATCTTAGAGCGTAAATATCTCGGAATCGCTATTTAGACCAAAAATGCAAGCATGGTTTGCGACTGATGTATCCAAACGCTACTATTTCGCTTATCAAAAGTATGTTTTGGGTGTATTAAATGACAATCGCGGATTTTACTTCCTGACTCAGCGGTTTTCCGGCCAAACGCCCTTTCAAAATAAGACTACCTCCCCTCCCGTTCACTTACTATACGTGGCAAAAGCTCTGCACTATTTGTCAATTCAGGACACGTCAGCAAAGGCACGTCTTGAAGCACTTGAGGCACTATTTAAACCTTTAAAGGACCTATAACATAACATTTCATACAATTTATTTTGTGTTTTTGGGGCTCCCATATGTGTTTTCTATCCCCACAAATAACCAACTTTGAACAATCAGGCTTTCATATCATATTTAATGGAAATTGCTCTCAGGAACAGCTCAACTGATTTTGTCCTCATCGTGATGTCATCAATGTCACCCTACTTTGTATAATTCCTCCTCTTCTTCAGTTCAGTTCCACATTTGCATTTCCACTTTTTTTACAATGTCTGCCATTGTTGATTTTCCAAGCTGGCATGGAATGGAAACAAGCCTGGTTTTATCTAGCATCAGTATTATAATGACTCAAATATTAAATAATCTGCATATCAGCACCCCCACCACCTCAGGACATTGTGGTACTGCAGCTAAAACTGCTTTCAAAGTCCAGAAAGAAATGACAAGGACTGGTTATACCAGAGTGGTGATTGAGGCTCAAACCATTAGAAATTACTTTGAGGGACATAGACAATATGATATTAAATATTATAAGCAGTTTTAAAATTCATTCTATTTGCGCTTTAAAGTCACAAAAATGGAATGGCCAAAGAGTGAAGCTTGCATCTCTGACTGACCCTTCTATACTACGTTGTCTTGTGAAGAGGAGCGTTCAGTGTTGTCCAGGAAGGAGCAGAGCTGAGCGGATTACTGTGGGTGAGCTGAGTACAGGGGCTAGCTGCGGAGCTAGCACACACACACACACGCACGTGAGACTGCACGCGTGCACACACACACACAAGCGCCAGGACGCTGTTTTCCTTTCTTTTCTTTTATTTTGGGTTCAACACCTATCCCGAAGTGGAGTTTGGTTTATAGAGTGGTGCATGCCATGGCACCCGAGTTATTTTGGTTTTCTGGGTACTGACAAAACCTGAAGTGGAGTGTGAACTGTGAATTATGTGTGACATGAACTGAACTACCCTTAATTTCCAATACAAACCTTAAACTGACTTTTTGTGTGTGTCGTTTGCATTTCTTGTGTATTGACTGTGGGTTGGTTTGAAATAATTTCACGGGTTTTATTGAAATGTACAGATTTATTATATATACCCTGAGTTAACAGGTAGGTTGCTGTATTTCCTACAGTGACCTTTGTAGGGTTTTTCCTGTGACCAAACATTTAGTGGTGAAACCGCTACACCCTCACCCTCCTGCTGGAGGGGAAAAAAACTGGTCGGAATAACGTGTTCCTTCCACGCGCTACGTCCGGCCGGGGAAACTCTCCCCTGTCAGGTGAAAAGAAGCAGCTTGGACTCCTCAAAGAAGGAAGCATGAGGTCAAACGTTCAGAATAAGGACTTTATGTTCTGAATTTTAAAGCACCTTCTTTCTTTTTATTTATCTTTTCTCTAGCTTTTTGTTTTTGTTTTTGCATTACTGCACGTGTGGAACTAGCTTATGAGATATACACAGGATTTACTTTTAAATAGTTTATCGGTGATGTTTTTTGGTTTCTTTTCTCTTTGCATCAATGAGACGTGTGGAGTTAGCTTATATGAAATATAAGCTAACTCCACGCAAGGATTTCGGACGGTTTTAGGTAGATTACATCGGCCGTTAGCCAAACAAGCTAAAAGTTGCTACATTTTGTTACAGTAAGCTCCCGATTACAGGGAATTAAATGATTACGTCAATAACGTCAGTGGCCATGAGGGATTTATTGATTCATTACGTCAAACAGGATTAATGTCTAAATAATTTACTGGAGACTGGAGTCATGTTTTTCTTCTTTTTGAAGACAGAGGGAACATGTTCACACCGTCCTCCCTGTGCTCCACGGTGACAGGACGGATGATGAGGGGAGCACAGTTTCTACCGTTATTAGTGGACCAAGGACAGAAGAATGGATATAGTTTCTCAGTGAAGGTGCAGCCGGTGAAAGAGTGGAGGAGAACCCTGGCCTCCACATCGTAAAAGGAGACCAGACCCGCCTCGTAATCCACAAACACTCCCACTTTCTGGAGATTCTCTCTTACGGCGAGGACGACATCAGGGTCAGCAGCAGCCATGTACTTATTTCCATTCCGCAACCCTATAGTCCAGTAACCATTGCTGGAACTCGGGATGCTTTCCTTTCCTTTCCTCTCGATGGACTCTCTGACCACTCCTAAAGTCCAATGGGTCTTCCCTGTAAACTGAACCTCGTAGTAAAACCTTCCTGAGGAGAATCCTTGTTTTCCTAAGACATTGACACCTCTAGAGAATCTCCCCATGTTGTCAGGGAGAGCCTTCCGTAGGTATCCATGACTCACTTGTTTTCCATCCTCAGACAGGATGAGCCAGGGATTTGCAGTATCAGGGTCCAGAGCTACATCCACCTCATATTGCTGGACATTCCTCAGCTCAACATCACGGATCTTCTTCATCTCTTGGCCGAGTGTCTTCTCCAGCTGACCCACAGATGTCCTCCCCGTCCCCACAGGTGAAGACCGATGGACCTTGACCTTTGTCCAGTCCTTGGTGGGTCTCCACCCTGTGTAGATGGATGGGAAGTTGAGGAGGTGGTCTTCAGTGCGCCAGATCCGTTTCAGCTCAGAGCTTCTCTTCTCTAATTGAGTGATTTCCCGTTGGAGCTCTTTAATGAAGCCTTCAGCCTGTTTCTCTGTTGTTTTCTGCTTCTCTTCAATGCCATCAATGAGCTCAGCCTGGCTTCTCTCAATACAGCTGATCATAGTGGTGAAGACCTGCACACTGTCTGCTATGACTGTATCACCATCTTTCCTGCTGAGCTCAAGTGAGTGTTTGACCTCCTGGATCTTCTCTCGTCTCTCCTGGATCATCTGCTGAACTTCAGCCTCTGTCTTTGCTTCATATTCTTCCTTCGACTTGCGACTCCTGAACTGTTGAACCATCTCAGAAATAAAATAATTGACAGATAGTTTGGGCCTATTTTTGAAGGTCTTTGCACACAGTGGACACTTATACCCCAGTATACTTATATCCCAGTAATGTGTGATACAGGCTTTGCAGTAGTTGTGTCCACATGCGGTGGCGACTGGATCAGTGAACACGTCCACACAGATAGAACACAGGAAGTGATCCTCAGAGACAGAAATGCTGGCGGACGCCATTCCTACACGCTGAGAATAAACGTCAAAGTGTAACACACTGGAAATGTACTGTAAAAAGCTACTTAAAACTCGTGTGTAGTTTCCTTAAAAGTGTAGTTTCCTGGGGTTCCTAGGCCAGTGATGTGTGATATTACAAAAGCAGAATAAAGAGCTCTAAGGGTCCTTTCTACGATACAATACTGTCCTTCTTCACTCTGTAACGGTCGGTCGTCTCTGTGACATCAGCTTTTAAGTCCAGCTGAGGCAGATCTCATGTCGTCAAACATGACGTCATCAAATGTTGTGGAGTAAAAGTACCATATTTGGATCTGAGATGCAGTGGAGTACAAGTAAACGTATTGGATATCTGAAATAGTGTTACTGTTTTTGAGGGGCGCTAGCCCCTCCTATGCCCAGCTTTGAGGTTTTGTGTGAACACAAATATTGGCTGATGATTGGCTGGTCACCCCATAGCGATGATTTGATTGGCTGAGCAAAGTACATATTGAGGATCAAAGTGAGGGCAGAAAAGTGAAGACGCCAAAAGTGATTGGCTGGAATGACATTTGTGATGATTTGATTGGCTGAGCACGGAATGATAGAACACTTCACACAAGTGTGATTTTTTTAAAACAAACAATTGGACCTATGGAGCTTTTTGATTGGTTAGTGGAAAAGGCATCACGTGATTGGCTCTCAGCCCAGGAAGTGGAAAATCCCTGCCAAAAGTCTGAGCATCTGTCGAACCAATTTGTACTGGAGCAACGCATTTGTTTCTGTTCACAAGTTCAAACATAAACCAAAGGTACAAACACAAGTTATGCACTTTTTTTTTACGAATACAAAATCTGAATTACAAGCGCAC
>NC_136789.1:53435647-53470647 GCF_951216825.1 Electrona antarctica | reverse complement strand
TGCTAGACCTCTGTTACCAACGTAACACTTGTGGTTGTTGCACCACCTCACACTAAGTTCAAACTTAAATGGCTTTTAGTCTTGACTTCAAATCCATATTGAAGTTGTAATTAGGCTAAGTTTGAACTTAAGTGAGAGGTGGTGCAACTGGCTCCTGGAAGTTGGAACACATCTGTGCCACATTAACCATTATTGTCTCCACCAGGCCGAAGGCATGGGGAGAGATTATGTTTTGCACTCCGTCCGTCCGTCCGTGTGTCCGTCCGTCCGTCCGTTTTGCACTCCGTCCGTCCGTCCGTGTGTCCGTCCGTCCGTCCGTGTGTCCGTCCGTCCGTCCGTCCGTCCGTCCGTCCGTCCGTCCGTCCGTCTGTGAACAGCTAATCTCCGGCACCGTTAACCCGGTCGATGCCAAATTTTGCACACACACTCCCTGGATGCCAATGATGAACCTCTGCCCCAAAACTTTCAGAACGGCCTGTTATAGCGCCACCAGGAGGCCGCTTTGTGCAAAACAAGTTTTTGGACAGCACACCTACAGATTTTGTCCAAACATCACGCAAATTGGTACACAGTCTCTCTAGAGCCATTCAACGAAACGGGTCTTTCAGATTTCTCAGACTCCATCCTGATTGGCTAAGATTGGCTTCCAAAGTTCGCAGTAGTGCTCAGTTTTAAACAAAATGCTGCAAATCATTAACACATCGTGTGATTTCCGTGAAATTGCGCACGCACATTCCCACTAGGCCGAGGAAGAAATGCCACGTGAACATTTTCAACTCAGCCTCATGGTGGCGCTATAACTGGCCGAAAAGTGTTTTACCTCCAACTGCACGGATTTGTGGATAACTTTGTATGCCAACTCCCTAGAGGCCAAGGAAAAACCTTTGCCTGGAATTTTTCACATCTTCTCTTTATAGCGCCACCAGGAGGCCGACATATGTAAAGCACATTTTCTAATATTACTCCTTCAGATGTTATCCAAATTTCACGCAAATCGGTACACATGCTCTCCATAGTCATGTGATCAAGACGGGTTTGTTTGATTTCTCATAATCCACCTTCATTGCCTACGATTGGCTTCTAAACTTTTCAGGAGTAGCTTTGTACCCGTTTTGTACAAATCGCCACAACTACTCAACGCAGCGTCCGATTGCGGTGAAACTGTGCATGCATATTCCCACTAGGCTGAGGAAGAAATGCAACTTGACAGTTTTCAAATCAGCCTCATGGTGGCGCTACAACAGGCCAAGCCGTGTCACACACATACACACACACACACACACACACACACACACACACACACACACACACACACACACACACACACACACACACACACACAAAACATGTTTATATTACTCCTAAACATTTTGCCAAACATCACACACTCCTATCCTCCTGGTGGAGACCTGTGCCCAGAAGGGCACTTTTTCTAGTTTTATCTATTTTTATAGATTTTTCATATTCCATCCCGATTGGCTAAGATTGTCTTCCAAAGTTTGCAGGAGTGGCCTCCGTTTTGTACACAATGCCTCAGATCTTGAACTCAGCATCCGATTGCCGTGGAACCTTGCACGCCACATCCCCACCGGGCCATGGACTAGAGATGCGCGGATGGACTTTTTTTGTCAACCGAAACTGCGTGTACACGCTCATTATGGATCCGTTATCCAACCGCATTACCGTATTGTGCCGAATATAAGAGGACTCTGATTATAAGACGACCCCCATGTTTCAAGACTCATTTGTGGAAAAAAGAACATTGAATGTAAAATAGTACGACCCCGTTTTTTTAGGATATTTCCATTGGAAAAAAAAACCTTTATAAAAAGCTTATATTCAGCACAATCGGGTAATTATATCATCCTATTTATATTATCTGCACCAATAACTGCACCGCAGGGATGCGCATGGGATTCTATACGCGGTACGTACAGTACTTGTGCAAACAATGTCGCTCACTGTTATGTAGCGATTGTGTTGTATATTTCCATAAACCCTCCTGGTATCCATTCACTTATTTCTCACATCACAACGTCTTTTCATAAGGCATATCCAGTCTGTGGCTAGGGTTAAGGACTGAAATCACGCCCAGTCCCACGCCAAACTTATTTTTATTTTGTTATAGGTTTCTCTATCAATATAGCTGCCTGAAGTCCACCCATAGAGTTATACAGGATAGAGAACAGACTGCAACGCCCCCTGCTATTCATGTCAATGGAAGTTGCTCAGTGGTGTTTTGAAGCACCCGGAACAACGCTCTACTTCAACTAATTCATTCATCTATCTATCGTGCATTGGCAAGGTTTTATCGCGCGTTAGGGCATTAACATAAAAATCGATTAGTCGATTAGTCGACTAGCAAAACGGTAGTCGACACTGTAAATCAAAAATCGAGTAATCGTTAATATTATTTTTCATATTTTTTATGATTTTTTATGATTTTTTTTTTTACAGCAGACATGCAGCTGTGAGCTCTGTTGTTTTGTTGGTAGTTCTCCAACTTAAGTACTAATCCCTTCCTGGCTGATTGTTTTCATATCATATACAAGCCGACTGTACGTGGGTTTTGCCGTCACCGTCACTCGTGTAGGTGCGGTGTGCGGCGGTGGCTGGCTGCACTGGCAACATTTAAGACAGATTTTCAAAAAGCATATGCCTCATAGGCTCATACGCTCAATGGGGACAACTACAGTGTGTAAATACTTTTACTATTGGTGAGTTTATTACAATATTACTGTAGTTTGTTCAACAAGTTAGATTGGAGACGTGTCGTCGTTTCGTCCGGTACAGTAGTATAGCAGCCTGTCCCTCCTCACTCTGCCCAATAATATCCAGTTTGGTGACAGTCAAACTACAGTAGCTCTTGCCGTGATTTCATGTTTCTTTTTCTTATTCATCTTTCTTCATGCTTATCCAAAAAAAGTGCAGGCGTGCGGCATTATTAAAAACAAACAGCTATGCCGCGCGATCATAGTTATAATAGTCGCGATGGAGTGAATCATCTGATTCATAGCCTGGTAAGCCTATAGCTACGGTAGCAAGCCTAGTATGTAATCATAACCTCCTCCTAGCTTGTAGCTCCTTCTAAAAACCAAAGGAACTGTGGTTGTAACTTGTTGTTGAACATTTAGGTTTGTATGAAAAACATCGCATAATTTATTCCTCCTCCTCCGTCTCAACAAACATTTTCAACAACGTAACATGCTATGCTATCCCTATCGCGCGTAGCACTTATTTTGAAGAGCAAAATGTGGTGTCTTGACCGGTTGTTGTTCTCTCGGTCGGTGGTGGAAAAACCCGACCGGAGTCATGTGAAATGTACCCATTCTGCAAACTGTTAATAAATACTTCAATCAATGAATCACATTTACAGATCAGTTTACATTCTCCACGTATGAAACAAGTGTTGTGATTGGTCGTATATATGATCGTATCCGGGGGAAATATATCTGACGGATGTTCCGGACCGACACTTCCGATAGCGTCTCTGCTTTAGGTTGTGACCAGGCTTTTCTCTGCTCTACACTCTCTGTCTTAAGTTGTGACCAGGCTTTTCTCTGCTCTACACTCTCTGTCTTAAGTTGTGACCAGGCTTTTCTCTGCTCTACACTCTCTGTCTTAGGTTGTGACCAGGCTTTACTCTGCTCTACACTCTCTGTCTTAGGTTGTGACCAGGCTTTTCTCTGCTCTACACTCTCTGTCTTAGGTTGTGACCAGGCTTTTCTCTTCTTTACACTCTCTGTCTTAGGTTGTGACCAGGCTTTTCTCTTCTTTACACTCTCTGTCTTAGGTTGTGACCAGGCTTTTCTCTTCTTTACACTCTCTGTCTTAGGTTGTGACCAGGCTTTTCTCTTCTATACACTCTCTGTCTAAGGGTGTGACCAGGCTTTTCTCTTCTATACACTCTCTGTCTTAGGTTGTGACCAGGCTTTTCTCTTCTATACACTCTCTGTCTTAGGTTGTGACCAGGCTTTTCTCTTCTATACACTCTCTGTCTAAGGGTGTGACCAGGCTTTTCTCTTCTATACACTCTCTGTCTTAGGTTGTGACCAGGCTTTTCTCTTCTTTACACTCTCTGTCTTAGGTTGTGACCAGGCTTTTCTCTTCTATACACTCTCTGTCTTAGGTTGTGACCAGGCTTTTCTCTTCTTTACACTCTCTGTCTTAGGTTGTGACCAGGCTTTTCTCTTCTATTCACTCTCTGTCTTAAGTTGTGACCAGGCTTTTCTCTTCTATTCACTCTCTGTCTTAAGTTGTGACCAGGCTTTTCTCTTCTTTACACTCTCTGTCTTAGGTTGTGACCAGGCTTTTCTCTTCTTTACACTCTCTGTCTTAAGTTGTGACCAGGCTTTTCTCTTCTTTACACTCTCTGTCTTAGGTTGTGACCAGGCTTTTCTCTTCTATACACTCTCTGTCTTAGGTTGTGACCAGGCTTTTCTCTTCTTTACACTCTCTGTCTTAGGTTGTGACCAGGCTTTTCTCTTCTTTACACTCTCTGTCTTAGGTTGTGACCAGGCTTTTCTCTTCTTTACACTCTCTGTCTTAAGTTGTGACCAGGCTTTTATCTGCTATACACTCTCTGTCTTAGGTTGTGACCAGGCTTTTCTCTTCTATACACTCTCTGTCTTAGGTTGTGACCAGGCTTTTCTCTTCTATGCACTCTCTGTCTTAGGTTGTGACCAGGCTTTTCTCTTCTTTACACTCTCTGTCTTAGGTTGTGACCAGGCTTTTCTCTTCTATACACTCTCTGTCTTAAGTTGTGACCAGGCTTTTCTCTGCTCTACACTCTCTGTCTTAGGTTGTGACCAGGCTTTTCTCTGCTCTACACTCTCTGTCTTAGGTTGTGACCAGGCTTTTCTCTTCTTTACACTCTCTGTCTTAGGTTGTGACCAGGCTTTTCTCTTCTTTACACTCTCTGTCTTAGGTTGTGACCAGGCTTTTCTCTGCTCTACACTCTCTGTCTTAGGTTGTGACCAGGCTTTTCTCTTCTTTACACTCTCTGTCTTAGGTTGTGACCAGGCTTTTCTCTGCTCTACACTCTCTGTCTTAGGTTGTGACCAGGCTTTTCTCTGCTCTACACTCTCTGTCTTAGGTTGTGACCAGGCTTTTCTCTTCTTTACACTCTCTGTCTTAGGTTGTGACCAGGCTTTTCTCTTCTTTACACTCTCTGTCTTAGGTTGTGACCAGGCTTTTCTCTTCTTTACACTCTCTGTCTTAGGTTGTGACCAGGCTTTTCTCTTCTTTACACTCTCTGTCTTAGGTTGTGACCAGGCTTTTCTCTTCTTTAAACTCTCTGTCTTAGGTTGTGACCAGGCTTTTCTCTTCTTTACACTCTCTGTCTTAGGTTGTGACCAGGCTTTTCTCTTCTTTAAACTCTCTGTCTTAGGTTGTGACCAGGCTTTTCTCTGCTCTACACTCTCTGTCTTAGGTTGTGACCAGGCTTTTCTCTTCTATACACTCTCTGTCTTAGGTTGTGACCAGGCTTTTCTCTTCTTTAAACTCTCTGTCTTAGGTTGTGACCAGGCTTTTCTCTGCTCTACACTCTCTGTCTTAGGTTGTGACCAGGCTTTTCTCTTCTATACACTCTCTGTCTTAGGTTGTGACCAGGCTTTTCTCTTCTTTAAACTCTCTGTCTTAGGTTGTGACCAGGCTTTTCTCTGCTCTACACTCTCTGTCTTAGGTTGTGACCAGGCTTTTCTCTTCTATACACTCTCTGTCTTAGGTTGTGACCAGGCTTTTCTCTTCTATACACTCTCTGTCTTAGGTTGTGACCAGGCTTTTCTCTTCTATACACTCTCTGTCTTAGGTTGTGACCAGGCTTTTCTCTTCTATACACTCTCTGTCTTAGGTTGTGACCAGGCTTTTCTCTTCTATACACTCTCTGTCTTAAGTTGTGACCAGGCTTTTATCTGCTATACACTCTCTGTCTTAGGTTGTGACCAGGCTTTTATCTGCTATACACTCTCTGTCTTAAGTTGTGACCAGGCTTTTATCTGCTATACACTCTCTGTCTTAGGTTGTGACCAGGCTTTTCTCTTCTTTGCACTCTCTGTCTTAGGTTGTGACCAGGCTTTTCTCTTCTATACACTCTCTGTCTTAGGTTGTGACCAGGCTTTTCTCTTCTATACACTCTCTGTCTTAGGTTGTGACCAGGCTTTTCTCTTCTTTACACTCTCTGTCTTAGGTTGTGACCAGGCTTTTCTCTTCTTTACACTCTGTCTTAGGTTGTGACCAGGCTTTACTCTTCTATACACTCTCTGTCTTAGGTTGTGACCAGGCTTTTCTCTTCTATACACTCTCTGTCTTAGGTTGTGACCAGGCTTTACTCTTCTATACACTCTGTCTTAGGTTGTGACCAGGCTTTACTCTTCTTTACACTCTCTGTCTTAGGTTGTGACCAGGCTTTTCTCTTCTTTACACTCTCTGTCTTAGGTTGTGACCAGGCTTTTCTCTTCTATACACTCTGTCTTAGGTTGTGACCAGGCTTTTCTCTTCTATACACTCTCTGTCTTAGGTTGTGACCAGGCTTTTCTCTTCTTTACACTCTCTGTCTTAGGTTGTGACCAGGCTTTTCTCTTCTATACACTCTCTGTCTTAGGTTGTGACCAGGCTTTTCTCTTCTATACACTCTCTGTCTTAGGTTGTGACCAGGCTTTTCTCTTCTATACACTCTCTGTCTTAGGTTGTGACCAGGCTTTTCTCTTCTATACACTCTCTGTCTTAAGTTGTGACCAGGCTTTTATCTGCTATACACTCTCTGTCTTAGGTTGTGACCAGGCTTTTATCTGCTATACACTCTCTGTCTTAAGTTGTGACCAGGCTTTTATCTGCTATACACTCTCTGTCTTAGGTTGTGACCAGGCTTTTCTCTTCTTTGCACTCTCTGTCTTAGGTTGTGACCAGGCTTTTCTCTTCTATACACTCTCTGTCTTAGGTTGTGACCAGGCTTTTCTCTTCTATACACTCTCTGTCTTAGGTTGTGACCAGGCTTTTCTCTTCTTTACACTCTCTGTCTTAGGTTGTGACCAGGCTTTTCTCTTCTTTACACTCTGTCTTAGGTTGTGACCAGGCTTTACTCTTCTATACACTCTCTGTCTTAGGTTGTGACCAGGCTTTTCTCTTCTATACACTCTCTGTCTTAGGTTGTGACCAGGCTTTACTCTTCTATACACTCTGTCTTAGGTTGTGACCAGGCTTTACTCTTCTTTACACTCTCTGTCTTAGGTTGTGACCAGGCTTTTCTCTTCTTTACACTCTCTGTCTTAGGTTGTGACCAGGCTTTTCTCTTCTATACACTCTGTCTTAGGTTGTGACCAGGCTTTTCTCTTCTATACACTCTCTGTCTTAGGTTGTGACCAGGCTTTTCTCTTCTTTACACTCTCTGTCTTAGGTTGTGACCAGGCTTTTCTCTTCTTTACACTCTCTGTCTTAGGTTGTGACCAGGATTTTCTCTGCTCTACACTCTCTGTCTTAGGTTGTGACCAGGCTTTTCTCTGCTCTACACTCTCTGTCTTAGGTTGTGACCAGGCTTTTCTCTTCTATACACTCTCTGTGTTAAGTTGTGACCAGGCTTTTCTCTTCTATACACTCTCTGTCTTAGGTTGTGACCAGGCTTTTCTCTTCTATACACTCTCTGTGTTAAGTTGTGACCAGGCTTTTCTCTTCTATACACTCTCTGTCTTAGGTTGTGACCAGGCTTTTCTCTTCTTTACACTCTCTGTCTTAGGTTGTGACCAGGATTTTCTCTTCTTTGCACTCTCTGTCTTAGGTTGTGACCAGGCTTTTCTCTTCTATACACTCTCTGTCTTAGGTTGTGACCAGGCTTTTCTCTTCTTTGCACTCTCTGTCTTAGGTTGTGACCAGGCTTTTCTCTTCTTTACACTCTCTGTCTTAGGTTGTGACCAGGCTTTTCTCTTCTTTGCACTCTCTGTCTTAGGTTGTGACCAGGCTTTTCTCTTCTATACACTTTCTGTCTTAGGTTGTGACCAGGCTTTTCTCTTCTATACACTCTCTGTCTTAGGTTGTGACCAGGATTTTCTCTTCGCAGATGTGTAAGGCTGGGACTGAGGCTAACCAGTGATGTACTATGTTATTTTTTCTTGTTCTAATACACACAAAGAGACACTCGGTAGACCAGTGCTCAGGAGGAGAGCAGCTGAAGAGCCGGCCGGCCCCGGACCCCCGTCCCCCCCGCCCTCCCCCCCACCACCACCACCACCATCACCACCATCACCACCTGCATGGCAGCAGCTCAGGGGGGGCCGCAGTGAGGACCACCCCTCTCAGAGGCCTGAGGCTCAATAAACTCAACCTCAAAGGGGCCGCCGAGACCACCGTGAAGATCCTACTGCAGAGGAAACACCAGAGAGGTGAGCTCGGTCCACGCATCGCACGCACACATCGCACGCACGCACGCACGCACGCACGCACGCACGCACGCACGCAAGCACGCACGCAAGCACGCACACACACACACACTGAACTGTCTTCTAACTAGGGTTGCAACAGTTAACAGTTTAGATGCCGTGCTCGAGATAACGAGAGTAACTTACCTTTGTCCAGGACGGCATGCCCGAGATAACGACATTTGATTAATTGTGATTAATCTAGCAAAAAAGTATCAGAACGTCGATGT
The DNA here is from genome assembly GCF_951216825.1 of Electrona antarctica. Lineage (NCBI taxonomy): Eukaryota > Metazoa > Chordata > Actinopteri > Myctophiformes > Myctophidae > Electrona > Electrona antarctica. Next base: position 53,462,009 of record NC_136789.1, on the reverse strand, counting down.
TAGCGGCTCATTACTCAGTATTCGTTTTATCAGACACGCCCCCTTTCCTATACAAACCGCCCCCCTTCGGACACTACAAAGCCTCCCGTGTGCTCAGATCATAGAGTTATAAAGGATAGAGTGAGGACCGGGAGCGACAGCCCCACCCCCACCCCCTGAAATTAATTTCAATGGAAGTTGCTCAGTTTTGCGTTTTGAAGCACCCGGAAGACTGCCGGTATAGTACCATTACAACTCATTGGCTCGAGCGAGCGGAAGTTGAGAGCGGACCTCAAATTTGAGGTCCACGTTATTCGCACACGACGTCACTGAACGTCCATCCACCTCCAGGAACACGTGTGCTGCGGTTCCACTTTTGGCCAGTAGCTGAAAGTACCTTCACTAAAAAACGCCGGGACAACGCTCCACCACACGTCCCAAACTCTTCTCCCTTCTGGCTCCAAAACTATGGAATACACTTCCCATTGCAATCAGTCAGGACTGCAGACTCACTCTCCCAGTCTTCCGTCGTAGTCTGAAAACCCACCTCTTTGTGCACTGTGGTGGCGAAAATGCATATAAACACTATGGTATTGATTAATTAAATGTAGCCTACTAGTAGATGATACTTAACACTCTAATTACCACCTGTTCTTCACTGACCAACTCATTAGATACTGCCGACTCATGTAAACCTATTTCAAACTGTGTGAGTTAACTATAGAATAGAGTCCATTTAAGGAATGACCATCTCTTGTTACTCCTGAAACTCTGTACACTCCTGAAAGTATAACATATGTGTGGGACATGTGTGTGGGGAGTGCTGGGGGAAGCTCTGGAGGGAGACACTAGTCTCTCTCCGGTGTGATGACATATGAAGAATGGAGTTCAAATCCTGATGGTTGAGTCCTGCTTCTTCCTGATGTTGTTTACTTACTAATAGTAATATCAAAAGCTGCCAGAACAGCACATGCTTCAAGCAGCTATAGGGCATTAAGCAACTAGTCGACTATTCAACTAGTCGACCAGTAAATCCACTAGTCAACCTTGTTGGTACTAGTTGACTAGTTGATTTTGTTTTGTTTTTGATTTTGTAGGCCTCAAGATCAGGTAGATTATAGTTATAGTCACCAATGTACAGTATGTATGTAAGTTTTTAAATGTACAAATATTGATTTCCCCCATAATAGGTAGTTACTATACTATAATAGGTAGTTAAACAACTTGTCGACTAGTCGACTAGTAAACTAGGCCACTAGTCAACTAGTAAAAATGACTAGAAGTGAATGCCCTAGCACATGCACATGTGCGTGTGTTTTTTCCTTCTCCATCTCCTAGCATGTATATACAGTTAGCATGTGTTTTAATCTCATAGCCTGTATATATATATATACAGTTGGAGGCCATCGATATTGTCCTTTTCTTTTTGCTGAGGTTTGCGTGATCTGCGCAAAAGGACAGTTAACCCATTTTGGGCGGGAACCCCTTTTGGTGTTTTAAACATCATGTTATAATTTAGCTATTGAAAAATAGCAGATCTACAAGCTCATAGCGCGCCACCGAGTGGCGCGCTACGAGCTTGTAGGTCTGCTATTTTTGAAAAATCGTGAAAATATTTATTTCAGAAAACTGGAGGATTTAGAAGGATTTTTTAAAATTTTGAGGTCAGGCCTAAATGGGTCAAATGATAAGGGACAATATCGGTGGCACCCAACTGTATCTACAGTAAACATGTTTTTTTCCTCACAGCATGTGTATACAGTAAACACTGTTGTTTATTTATTTATTTTGTATCTCCATAGCATGTATGTACAACGGGAAGACGTTCTCCCATGGAGACATGTGGCATCCCGTGCTGGGGAAGGTGTTGGAGTGCATCGTGTGCTCCTGTAACGACGGCCTGCAGGACTGTAAGCGCATCAGCTGCCCCAGCCAGTACCCCTGCTCCCTGCCCGTCAAGTCCCCGGGCAAGTGCTGCAAGGTCTGTCCAGGTAATAATGACATCAGCTGCCCCAGCCAGTACCCCTGCTCCCTGCCCGTCAAGTCCCCGGGCAAGTGCTGCAAGGTCTGTCCAGGTAATAATGACATCAGCTGCCCCAGCCAGTACCCCTGCTCCCTGCCCGTCAAGTCCCCGGGCAAGTGCTGCAAGGTCTGCCCAGGTAATAATGACATCAGCTGCCCCAGCCAGTACCCCTGCTCCCTGCCCGTCAAGTCCCCGGGCAAGTGCTGCAAGGTCTGCCCAGGTAATAATGACATCAGCTGCCCCAGCCAGTACCCCTGCTCCCTGCCCGTCAAGTCCCCGGGCAAGTGCTGCAAGGTCTGTCCAGGTAATAATGACATCAGCTGCCCCAGCCAGTACCCCTGCTCCCTGCCCGTCAAGTCCCCGGGCAAGTGCTGCAAGGTCTGCCCAGGTATTAATGATGACATCATCAGCTGCCCTATAGAGCGTCGCAGTCCCCTTTCATGACGACGCCAGGGCCCAGGAAATGAATCACAATGCATTTTTCCCATAGACATTTCAAAAAGTATTTATTTAAAGATCTTTTAAGCGTCGTACGAAGCCAACTCGAGTCGTGACAAATCATGACAACACACAATATTTTGGACCAAACAAATAATTACATAGAAGAAAAACAACAAAAAAAGTGTTGTAACCTGCCGTTTTTTTCTACTTTCTAATTCTTTCTAAAAAATTGTGTTTGTTGTCATGATTTGTCACGACAAGAGTTGGCTTTGTCCGCGGCGTAAACGTCTTTAAATAAATACTTTCTGAAATGTCTATGAGGAAAATTAACGGAGAATCATTTCCTGGGCCCTGGTAGGGGGCGGGACTGCGGCGCTCTATAGTCAGTACCCCTGCACACACACACACACACAGCAGTGTTGATTCTTTCGTCGACTGAAACTGTTAAAGACGAAAAATGTTCGTCGACTACCTTTGTTTCACTGACGAAAACTAAATGGAAACTAAATGAAAACTAAGCTATGATGACTAAAACTATAAGACTAAATATATTGACACTTTCTAGTGGACAAGAGATCCAGTATAAGTCAATTTACACTTGGTTGCATGCTGAAAGTAGCCGATCTACACGCTGACAACGCGTCGCAGCCAGGGTACTGGCTGGGACCGTGTAAAAATCAGCCATTACGACGGCATTAAGGTCCGCCTAAATACACTTTAGTCGACTAAATCAACTGTAGATTTAGTCGACTAAAATCACATGACATTTAGTCGACTAAAACCAGACTTAACACTAAAACATTCCAGGTGACTAAAACTAAATGAAGTTTCATTTCAAAGACTATGACTAAACTAAAATAGGTATTTGCTGCCAAGAACAACACTGGCTCACAGCAAGGTTTGTCCAGGTAGCCTACAGGACTGCAAGCACATCAACTGTCCCAGCCAGTACCACCTGCACACAGCCTGCGGGGAAGTACTGCAAGGTTTGTCCATGGGTAGCCACAAAACATAACGTATATGGCAGTGAAACACAAAGGGATGTTCTGTAATGTCAAATATCTATCTATAAATGCGCCACGTCTCTGTGTGTGTGTGTGTGTGTGTGCGTGTGTGTGCGTGTACGGTTGTAATGCACGTAACTCGAGAACCGTTTGATCCACCGACTTCACATTCGACACACACGTTCCACACCCGCACAGGGAGTGCAGAGCCAGGTATCGAGTCGGTCCGACCCACGGTTCTCCAGAACCACCACAAAAGGCTCTGGTCAGGCTCTGCCAGTGGGCCTAATGAGGCCAACTCCTTTCACCTGGGCCAGGCTCTGCCAGTGGGCCTAATGAGGCCAACTCCTTTCACCTGGGCCAGGCTCTGCCGCGACATATTAATTACTACACGGGTTGTGTTTATAACCACGCCCCTGGGTAAGTTACGTTTACTGAGGTTAAGGTTAGGGTTAGGTTTAGGTATAGTTTTACTGAGGTTAGGGTTAGGTTTAGGCTGTCAATCACAGCGACTGGCCAATGACAGTGCGTTGACTGCACAACCGTGTAGGCTTTGGCATGTCGCTGCTCTGCCAGTGGGCCTAATGAGGCCAACTCCTTTCACCTGTGCAATTTCCAGCCTCTGCCTCAGCCAATTGAGGCTCAACCAATCAGTTTGCAGTCTTCACACACACACACACACACACACAGGCACACACACAGTGCCTCAAGATACACAGTTCTCAAGTAGGCCAATGGCCGACGGGCACGTACAGTTCTAGTAATACTTAAAACACCAAACGGGCTTCCCGTCCGGAATGGGTTAATATCTAAAAAGCAAGTCCTGGTATGTCCTGCGCCTATTTGTCGGTTGCCTTTGCATCGCACGGTTCTCGTTTCATTCCCCCGGCAGCAACGGGCGGTCATTATTATTATTATTATTATAAGCATTATGATGAGTATCACTTGGCTTGGGTAAGTAAAGTGTGATTCATGTATACTTGGTTGTGTGCCAGTGCACTAAAAACCTCTTCAAGGTTACTTTTTTTGGGTCTCCCTCGGGAGAAATCTGTCTTGGAGACGAGGACCAGCTGCATACATACATACACAATAGAATACAATGCAGTACAGTACAGTACAGTACAGTACAGTACAGTACAGTACAGTACAGTACAGTACAGTACAGTACAGTAACTACATATTGGATTCATGTTAAATGTGTGACCGTAGTCTTACCGTGCAACATGAACACTCCTTAACCCTTAGACAGATTACTACTGGAAAACACGTGGAGTTTTGCATTAGTCTTTTCTGCCCTGTACGTGATTTTCCGTAGTTCTCTTTTTTTATTAATACCAATATATTAATTCGGTCCGCACCTCTGTATATAGTATTGAGCATAAATATCAACTACATTTCCCAGAATTCCCGTGTCACGTGACACACGTGTATGCTTTCCTATTGGAAACTGACGCCCAGCCCCCAGTGAACAGGGGGGTTGGTTGACTCCTCCGAGGTGGGCACTGGAGGAAGAGTTTTTCAGCCAGGTTTGCAGTCGCCGCAAAAAAAACAATCTGAAAAATGATCCATCCGTGTCCAGTGGCATTCTCCAGTCCCAGACCGTTGGCCGGGCTGCAACATCCACCCTCGCGGATTACACGTGTGCAATGTTTTTTCTTCTCCCCACCGGAGTTACCACCAAGGCTGATGCCTTCGCTAAAAGGTAATTTTATTGTATTCGAAAATGCCCTAATATGACATGTCTAGTAAGACGATCCCTATATTTGGCCCGAGCCGACCTAGTGCTGATATCAGATAGATGTGGTAGAACCATATATGGATAGATCTAACTGGTTTAGTCATCGTGACATGCATAGTCGGAGAATATATAACAAGGGTCGGTACTATAGGTGATCGACGTAGCTAACAAAAACATCTGATCAAATGAATGTATTGTACTGTGTCTTTGTGGGCCGAATCGTGGCATACAAATAGATGTTTGTATAATTAGTATCACGATAAAATAATATGGCGACGTTAGAATGACACCACCAATGAGTGATCGCGTGTAATGTAGCTGCCCAGCGTATATCCAGCACCATCACGTCACCACATTCCACTGGCTGTTGGCTAGTAGTAGTTGCTAACAAACACTGCACAAATGGTACTGGCTATTGGCCGGGCCACAAGCCCGGGCAATAGCCAGTACCAATGTTGCTGGATGATTGCGACGCAATGGTGCTGGATATACCCTGGGCAGCTAGCTACATTACCACCGATCACTCATTGGTGTTTCATTCTAACGTTGCCATATTATTTTATCGTGATACTACTTATACAAGCATCTATTTGTATTTGTCATGCCACGACTCGGCCCACAAAGACACTGCACAATAAAATCATTGATCGCCAGCAGCCGGGTAAAACGCCATGTAATAGTAGCGTGCACTGACTACAGCTAAAATGTTTATTTCTTTTTATATATTTAGAACTGGCATCAGATGAGGAGGAGGAGGATGAAGAGTCAAGACTGCGATGGCGTTCTCCGACACTGAACCGGATTCATTCATTCATTCATTTCAGGGGGGGCAGTTTTTGGGTGTTTTTTTTATTTAGCCTACTCACACATAACCTGACTCCGCCAGATGGGGCAGCAGAGAGTACACTGGGTTCCCCCCTCCTGCTCCCATCTGGGAACTCTCAGGCAGACTTGATGCCCGGCCACAAAACGGCCTGGCCAATCAGCAGCAGCTAGAAGCGAAGTTGCTCACAAAACGGCCTGGCCAATCAGCAGCAGCTAGTAGAAGCTAGAAGCTGCTGCTAGAAGTTGCTAGAAGCTGCTGCTGATTGGCCAGGCCGTTTTGTGGCCGGGCATCAAGTCTGCCTGAGAGTTCCCAGATGGGAGCAGGAGGGGGGAACACAGTGTACACTCTGCTGCCCCATATGGCGGAGTCAGGTTAACTCACACACACACACCGTCAAGGACTGGGTTTGGGGACATTTGGGAGGAGTAGCTCTGATCCATAGCTCTAAATGCGCATTTAGAGCTATGGATCAGAGCTAGGGGAGGAGTAACTGTTTTGTATGTAGGCCTATTTATTTTCTGTAATATTTATCATTTTATTATGTTAGTAGTCGTAAAAAATAAAAGACGCTTTTACAATGAGTTAGACCTGTCATGACTATTTTGTTCACTATTGTGAGGTTTATTGTATATGACTAAGCAAGTTTCAACTGTGATTTACTCTGTAACGGTAGATGGTAATAACTCAATTTCTTTTTTATAATACAGTATACATTCAAGTCTATATTTTGATACATATCATGGGCACCAAGTCATATCAAAACAATGTCCTTGGATGTGTTTTTTATCAAAACTGTGTTTCTTCATAACAGGTTTTTGAGATACATGCATGAATAGACAAGGTACTGGTAAGACTATGTAAACATGGTATATATCAAAATGTGCGTTAGAATGTCTAATTTTACCCCAAAAAAGAATTGAGTTTATATGATGTTCCAATTTCAGAGCTATGGGGACTTTTAGCTGGATAGGTCAGATTGATCATGACTGACCATGCTATTTATAGATGGCAAAATATCTACAGTGGTACATGTGAGAAACTTTTTATTTTATTTTAATTGAACTAGACAACTCACCCTTTAAAATGAGATATTGCATGGCTATGTATGCCCAGCAGAAAAAAAGTTATTTAGAAAATAAAACTTCAACCGGGCATAACTTTTTTTGGTTGTCCTAGAAACAGAAACAGTGTAAATGCAGGCTCTTTTAAATGGCTTCCAACACAAGAACTAAACATTTTATCAACTCAGTTCATTTTTTTCCTGGAAGCAGACAAGTCAAGCTTTCTCTGAAGGTCTTTCGTTGTCACACATTCACAACAGAGAATTTTCAATAAATCATTCAAAAACGCCATTCTGCCATAGAGAAGTCTACAAACTATATAGAAATCCTTGAAACTCTCAAAGAGTTAAAAGTTGATTTCTCCCTCTGACATTGCATGTCATGCAAATTTGTCCAGTGCATAGCCTACTACAGGCCTGGTTGACTAGATTTAGAAGACATTTTGATGCTCTTGCTACTGAAATGATCCATTATTTATATGGAGAAATCCCCGTCATTTAACATGCATCTCTATGGGGGAGATGGACAGCTTGGCCCGTCTCCTCGCTGCTAACGTGCCTATTGGACAAGGACCAGTTGGGGAGGGACTTAGCGAGGGGCTAATTGAGTGTGACTGACAGAGGGACAAATGAGTGCTTGTATTGTACCTATGTAATTTTTGAATAAATATTAGAAGTTTTTCAGAAAAGAAGGCATTTTTATAGCTCCACGCAGCGACCCTATATCTCCCGCCTGATGGCAGTAACTCATACTCGGGGGTATAAGACATGGAAGGTGATCTTCAAACCGAACTCACAACCAGTTTTTCGTCGACTAAAACTAAGACGACTACCTTTTTTCACTGACGAAAACTAAATGGAAACTAAATGAAAACTAAGCTATGATGACTAAAACTAAGACTAAAAATACTGACAATTTCGTCAACAAATAAAAACTAGACTAAAATGTTAGGAAGGGACTAGTGGACAAGAGATCCAGTACAGTATAAGTCATTTTACACTTGGTTGCATGCTGAAAATAGCCGAGAAAATAGCCGATCTACAAGCCCACAACGCGCCACGCTGCGACGCGTTGTGAGCTTGTAGATCTGCTATTTTCAGCAAGTGTAAAATCAGCCATTACGACGGCATCAACCCCCGCCAAAATACATTTTAGTCGACTAAATCAACTGTAGATTTAGTCGACTAAAATCTGATGATATTTAGTCGACTAAAACTAGACTAAACACTAAAACATTCCGGGTGACTAAAATGTGACTGAAACTAAATTAAAACTATTGACTATGACTAAAACTAAAATCAAAATTTGGAACGGATGTTCCTATGTTGCTTCTCGTCCGTTCAGCAGAGGTCAAGGCGAGCAGCAGCAGCAACCAGACGCAGTGCTACCCCGGCTATAAGAACAAGCTGCTGGCCGTGTACAAGGTGGAGTCGTCTCTGAAAGCGCAGACGCACGAGGCGGCGGTGGTCCGGGTCATCGCCGTGGAGAGACAGAGCAACGCAGAGCTGGAGGTGCAGGTGTGGAAGGCCGTGGAGGGCACGGGGGACACAGGTGGGTGGCACGACCAATCAATGTGAATTAAATACAACAGGTGTCGTTTTGAGGAAACTCATCTGATTGGTTGGAAACGGCTTCTAGCCGTTCCTTAAACCAGCGCAAAGGAACACCTAATCAAAACAAAGATTTCAGCTGTGTTTTTTTCACCCAGAGCGCAGCAGACTCGGTGGCTATAGGCTAGCTAGTTTCTTGGGACATTTGTAGTCGTAGTGGCTACATCTGTCATTAAAAAAAAGCGATTATCTTCTGCAATATTTTCAGAACTCGCCCAGCTGTTAAACAGAAACGCTGGCCAGGTACCAGAGATATGGGACAATTATTTTTTTTAATTTTGTATCTGAAAAAATAAAAAATAAAATAAAACAAATAATAATAATAATAATAATAATAATGCAACTCTACGTCTTGGCACAGGTAGGGTATGCTGCTTAAAACGTAACCTGACGTTCCTGGCACAGATTCTGTTAACACTTAGACCGCTATCATTTATTGAAAAATTAGGATCTAATTCACGCCAGCATTTTTTAAATTTGAGCTCTTATTTTGAAAAGCCGCCATTTCCAGTCCATGAGCAGTAGGCATAACCTAGGAAACAACACGGAGCGGACAGGCCTTGTTTACCATCTGAAGCCAGACCGGAGCTCTGCAGAGCTCCAGATCGTCATATCTGTGCCGTCAAAGAAACGCTGTTTTGACCAAAATGCCATCTGGGACAAGGAATAGGAGATACAGGCGATTGAAAGAAATGGATAGAATGGATTATTATGGCGACGACGATCTAAGATGGGCGATCCAGTGCTGTGCTAACAACACAGCTAGCTAACCGGCTAACGTGAGTAGCATTATGGCTCGAACAATCGAACGCGCCATAAAAGCGCAATTGCCGAAGGCCGTCGGCAATGGCGTTAAGCGTCAGTATCAAAATTAGGCTTCAATTGACTTTAATTGTCGGCAATGGCGCTGAAAGTAATGGCATTTAATGTTTGTGTTGGCACCGTTTGTTTTACATCACCAATCAACATGAGTTAGACTTTAATAAATTAGCGCCCATCACTTCACACAGGTGTGATTTTATTTAATCAACTAAATCAACAGCCAAAAACAATGCATGTCCAAATATTTTTTCCAGGACATTTGATAAATTCCAGACCTTTTCCAGGACTGGAAAATGTATTTTTCTAATTTCTAAATATTTCCAGGAATTTCATAAGTGGGAACCCTGTATATTATTATACCGAAGTCTGATGTAATTTACACATCCTTCCTGGGTCGCGATTTTCTTTTTGCTTCCCCCTGATGTTCTGAATTCCCATAGATGTGTTTAATATTGCGTCATATAAGAACTGTGTTCTAAAATTAAACAAATGATCCTGGCCGATATGAAGCATCAACTGATGGCGAGAAATCGCTAACGTTACCGCCAGCAGAATTGGTTCAATTTTCGCCAGAAACAGACTGTATCAAATATGACTGACCGACTCGTAAATGATACAGAGACACCTCCCCCGACAATATCACGGAGATAGTTTGTTTATTTTTAGACCATAATTCTTATACGAGATGATTCTAAGAAACACACATTTTGTCTTGAACCCCAAAAAAAACTAAAGACAATGTAAAAACAAAAAAAGTCGCAATTTTGTCAAAACTGTTCCGTTTTCTATTCATTGATTAATTAAATAAATAAGAGGCCAACCTTGTGGAGCTTGTAGAGCGGCTGCCTTCGCTATTCGGGATTACGAAATACGAATGTGACGTTATTGGGGTCTGACTCGAGAGCTAGACGCTCAAAAACGTCACCTTTTAGTGGTGATAATAACATAAATATCCATGATGGGAGCCATGAGTAAATGTTTGTTTAAAACTTTATTTAATGATCGTATTCTTTCAATATAAAAGGTTTGTTTTATTTTTGATCTGTCGTTGTTATATCATATTTGTATACCAGTATGGGTAACATGTATACCCATCTCGCCCCACTGCTCTACCTAGCTGTAAAATAACAAACATAATTCATGTTGGTGATTATATAAAAGGTATTATATTAATTTACAATAGTTCACTCTGTATATCCATGGGCATAATAGCACGATGATGCCATTACAAAACATGGGCTACATATGGAAGAAATGTGTTTAATAAAACGAAATTAACTGCTAGAAGGTCCTAAATTAACTTAAGTAAGCAGTCACCGTCTCTGTCTCATGTTATTCTTCCTTGGTTTTACAGAGTATAGAGATCGACTACTATACAATCAAATAAATCTGTACAGAAGATCATTTCAGATTTCAAGGAGGGAGGGAAATACTAAATTAACTGTTAACTACATTAACACTTTACCAACACGCGGGGGCGAGTTGGCAAAGGGGCGAGTCGTCTGGTATTCCCAGTATGCCCAGCTGTGTATGTGTTGCTGGGGGGGCTGAGTTGGCCCGGCGGGGACACACTCCCGGACTTGGGATCTTGTGGAGAGACTGGTGGGTTTCGGGGGGGGGGGGGGGGGGGTGAATATAGGGGAGCGTGTAGTGGTGGGAGGGGGGGGGACAGAACGAGGTTTGGGAGGGATCAGGGGCGGGGTAGACCAGACAGTCTGCTCGGTTGACAAGCTGCTCTATCTCAGGGGTTCTCAACGTTTTTGGCCGGGGACCCCCGGAAAGGCTTTGGCAATGTCTCGGGACCCCCGCCCCGCCCCCTCCCGACCCCCAATATAAATTGACTGCTACAATAACCTTAACCCATTTTGGGCGGGAACCCCTTTTGGTGTTTTAAGCATTGTTATAATTTAGCTATTGAAAAATAGCAGATCTACAAGCTCATAGCGCGCCACCGAGTGGCGCGCTACGAGCTTGTAGGTCTGCTATTTTTGAAAAATCGTGAAAATAAAATTAAAAAAAAAAAAACCCGAGGGGTCGCGACCCACGGGTTGAGAACCCCTGCTCTATCTGACAGATGTCGTGTCCCCTTGTCATATGTCTACGAGGGGTCTGGGGACGGAGCTGCACATTGCACTCGCAGACTCTTGTATTTTTCAGTTTTTCATCATGTATTCCTTCTGTCCAGCACCTGGGCTTTTATCGCTGCTGGGGGTGTGCGTGCCTTTAGTAAACTCTTTTACTACGCAGAGAGGAGACCTTCCACCCTGGCCAGAGGCCCTCATCTAGAGCTTTAAAACAGAGACCTTCCACCTGTCCTTGGCCCGAGGCCTTCATCTTGAGCTTTTCATTTGTGTGCAGGCGTTTTACAGCTGATGGAAGCGGGAGACATTCCAAAGAAAGACGTCATGGCCAATCCAGAAAACTATACGTTACTCACAACAGTCGACGAAGGTTTGTTCCTCTTGAAGAATACCAATCGTGTTCTCTTGTTTAAAGGTTCAAGCACTATTAGTAATCATTTGAATTCAGTAACAACAGGTGTGGTAAAGACCAGAGACTGCCTTTCTCTCTTGAAATACATTTTCAGGTGGGTTGTCATCACTTCCAATTTCACTTGCTTAGTTCTCTGTCCTGATTGGATGAAATTGGTATCCTGACCTGAACATGCATTTTCTGTTTACTGAAGCAAGAGCTTGGGTAGACTCCTGTTACTGAACACACACTCTATAGCAATGCTTACTGTCACAATATAGAGCTATTTAACACTGTTACTGAACACACTCTATAGCAATGATTACTGTTACAATATAGAGCTATTTAACACTGTTACTGAACACACACTCTATAGCAATGATTACTGTCACAATATAGAGCTATTTAACACTGTTACTGAATACACTCTATGGCAATGATTACTGTCACAATATAGAGCTATTTAACACTGTTACTGAACACACACTCTATAGCAATGATTACTGTCACAATATAGAGCTATTTAACACTGTTACTGAACACTATAGCAATGATTACTGTCACAATTTAGAGCTATTTAACACTGTTACTGAACACTCTATAGCAATGATTACTGTCACAATATAGAGCTATTTAACACTGTTACTGAACACACTCTATAGCAATGATTACTGTCACAATATAGAGCTATTTAACACTGTTACTGAACACACACTATAGCAATGATTACTGTCACAATATAGAGCTATTTAACACTGTTACTGAACACTATAGCAATGATTACTGTCACAATATAGAGCTATTTAACACTGTTACTGAACACACTATAGCAATGATTACTGTCACAATATAGTGCTATTTAACACTGTTACTGAACACACTCTATAGCAATGATTACTGTCACAATATAGAGCTATTTAACATTGTTACTGAACACTATAGCAATGATTACTGTCACAATATAGAGCTATTTAACACTGTTACTGAACACTATAGCAATGATTACTGTCACAATATAGAGCTATTTAACACTGTTACTGAACACTATAGCAATGATTACTGTCACAATATAGAGCTATTTAACACTGTTACTGAACACACTCTATAGCAATGATTACTGTCACAATATAGAGCTATTTAACACTGTTACTGAACACACACTCTATAGCAATGATTACTGTCACAATATAGAAGTTTTTTAACACTGTTACTGAACATACATTCTATAGCAATGAATACTGTCACAATATAGAGCTATTTAACACTGTTACTGAACACACTCTATAGCAATGATTACTGTCACAATATAGAGCTATTTAACACTGTTACTGAACACACTCTATAGCAATGATTACTGTCACAATATAGTGCTATTTAACACTGTTACTGAACACACTCTATAGCAATGATTACTGTCACAATATAGAGCTATTTAACACTGTTACTGAACACTATAGCAATGATTACTGTCACAATATAGAGCTATTTAACACTTACTGAACACACTATAGCAATGATTACTGTCACAATATAGAGCTATTTAACACTGTTACTGAACACTATAGCAATGATTACCGTCACAATATAGAGCTATTTAACACTGTTACTGAACACTATAGCAATGATTACTGTCACAATATAGAGCTATTTAACACTGTTACTGAACACACTCTATAGCAATAATTACTGTCACAATATAGAGCTATTTAACACTGTTACTGAACACTATAGCAATGATTACTGTCACAATATAGAAGTTTTTTAACACTGTTACTGAACATACATTCTATAGCAATGAATACTGTCACAATATAGAGCTATTTAACACTGTTACTGAACACACACTCTATAGCAATGATTACTATCACAATATAGAAGTTTTTAACACTGTTACTGAACAAACTCTATAGCAATGATTACTGTCACATTGTGTCACAATATAGAGCTGTTTAACAAAAACAAAACAATATCACTTACCCTACCTTTAATGTGCCCATTTAATTGAATTTGCAATGATTGACGATGGACTGTTTAGATTATTATTGACGTCGGTGCCACCGTGCCAGGCATCGAGCTGATCGTGAGGTATCTCCGCTCGGAGCTCATTTCATACATTACAAAAGGTTTCGATTGCGTTTTCTTTCGCAGAGACTTGGAGGAAGTTTCGCGAGGAGGGAGACAACCTCAGCGAGGTTCAGAGCACGGTGTGTGAAGACGGCATACGAGAGATCCTCAAGTTCCTCAACCCCAAGCAAGCAGACGGGCTGTGTTCCCCCTGAAGCTCTGCTCTGCGTCCTGCCCTCACGTCACAGACCTGCTGTTGTCACTAGAGCAACCAGCAGGTACGGTACGCCATGGACATGCAGCATACAGTGTATATCTTCACAACGCATCAACTAGAGACATATTTTAGAGGGAATTGAGAGCTTTTATTTCTCTGTTGCACTTTGATTTTTTTTTGTGTGTCCCGCATTTTATTTTTTATTTTTTAATATTGTCACTTATCGGAGGTGGTTAGAAAGTGACACGATATCCCATCATAAGGTGATAAGGAAACGTTTTAGAAAAATGGGTATCCACTGTAATGTGACTGAGTCTTGTTTTGGTTTTATGTACTATTTGAAAAATAGATTAAAAAAAGATTAATTTATGGCTGTGCTATTAGTAAACATAATAGACCAATGCCAAAACCATTACTATGACAGTAATTACCACATTGTATCAATTCTCCCGTCCGCCTGGTATAAGCACCCGGTCGAGGCATTCAATTTCATTTTCATTCAAATGCAATGTGATTTCCATGAAGCTGCAGTGGCCTTGTGGTTAGAGTGTCCGCCCTGAGACTGGGAGGACGGGGGTTCGATCCCCGGGCTGGGTCATACCAAAGACTCTGGAAAATGGGACACAGTGCCTCCCTGCTTGGCACTCAAGCATCAAGGGTTGGATTTGGGCAGTGGTTTTCAACCAGTGGTCCTTGAGGGGGTTCCAAGTGGTCCCCAGCTACTTGATGGAGAGTTGGTAACCAAATGGACCCTTATAGATCTCTAACTCTTGAGCGCGTGAAATGAAACCAAATGGACCCTCCCGGGTCCATTTGGTTTCATTTTACACTCTCAAGAGTTACATTATTGTTAAACATCTGCATTACTTGATTTACAAGAATTCAATGTTTGCCTGTTTGCCTCTCCTACTATGATACCAACATCAATGCAGCATGGAATTGTGGACAAAATCTTGTCCAAAGACGACACAATATTCTCAGTTTGGGGTTTTGAGGGGCTAAATGTCATCAAGTGGTGGTTCCGTGGCTCAAATGCTGAATACATAATGGGCCTTGATATGAAAAGGGTTGAAACCCCCTGGATTAGGGGGTAAGTCCCTGTGACATATTAGCGTCATCAAGTCATCAAGCTGTCATCAAGCTCACGCTATAGAGCGTCGCAGTCCCGCCCCCCTCCAGAGACCCGGAAAAGAAATCCCTGTTAATTTTCCTCATAGACTTTTCAGAAAGTATTTATTTAAAGACGTTTACGCCGCGGACAAAGCCAACTCTTGTCGTGACAAATCATGACAACAAACACAATTTGTCGGGCTGAACAAAATAATTAGAAAGAAGAAGAAAACGGCAGGTTAGAACACTTTTTTGTGGTTTTTCTTCTTTGTAATTATTTGTTTGGTCCAAAATATTGTGTTTGTTGTCATGATTTGTCACGACAAGAGTTGGCTTTGTACGACGCTTATAAGGTCTTTAAATAAATACGTTTTGAAATGTCTATGGGAAAAATGCATTGGGAACTATTTCCTGGGCCTGGTGTCGTCATGAAAGGGGGTGGGACTGCGATGCTCTATAGGCTCCTGCCCGTATGGGCCTCATGGCTCAGCCAGAGCCATAGAGTATAAGACAGAGTTACGACAACTCCGTTCACTTCATGGGGCCAAGTCCAATGGCAGCTCTTCTACATAATTGACTTCTATTGACGAAGAGCATTTTGACCAGAAGTTGGCATAATGCACTGGACTCAGGCAACAGTTCAGCTTTAATGATCTTAAATTCCTTTATTTTAGATCGTTTTTTTAGTAATAGTACAGCATAAACATTACAGAGACTTTAGTTGTCACTGTACACTACTTTAAAACAGCACACATGCCTAAAATGGCTGATATTTGCGCCGCCCTCGTTGAAAACAATGCATTTCAAACACACTGGAGAGTGACAGCTTGTCACTCTCCAGGCTGCATGAACAGAGCTCGAGCGCTCGGTTTTCTGCCCCCTCAATGTCGCAACTCTGTCTTACACTCTTACTCTATGGCTCTGGGCTCTGCAAGGCTTACTTACACTTAATGTTCACCAACAAAAAAAAATGTGTGACATTCTAAGGATTTACTTACTTACCGTACTTTATTTGTTTATTTGGTCGGGACATGGTGTAATACAGTGGTTCTCAAAGTGCGTTCCGGGAACCTTTGCCTGACCCCTATCAGGGGGTCCCCGGGGGTCCCCAGCAAAATGTATTAATACACCGACACAATCATTTGAACCACGTTATCCATTTATACCTGTAGGTACATTGGCTGTGCAAAAATAACAGATGTACAAGCTCCCAGCACGTCACTTAATGCCACGCTGCAAGCTAGTAGATCTGCTTTTTTTTTTTTACAAAAAAAACTTCAGATGTGGGTCCGCGACCAAATACATAACAATTTAGGGGTCCATGAAAAAGTTTGAGAACCACTGATGTAATTCATACACATGATTAAAGTGTAAATATTGCCGGATGTAGCGAACGCTAATTCCCAAAAAACCCTGGTCCCCAAAAACATAAACAACAGTGCAATAGTACAACATACCTGCAGCTCAGTCACTGAGGAAATGGCGGACACTAAACCACCGTACTGTACCATATTATGATCACACAATCTGTGATCGCGAGACATGGCCAAAGCATTCCCGGGGGTCCCCCCACCCCCCCAGCCAAAAAAAAGTTGAGAACCCCTGCTTTAAACCACTGAAATGACCCCCCTTTAGTTCAAAGTCATGTCCATTGTACCTGTGTAGGGCCTTTCAAACGGGAAGCGAGGAACGCACACGTTGTTGCCATGGATCAACGAGAGGCCAAGAGGGGCGCGACAACGCAAGCGTAAAAGAAAAAGAAGCTAAACAGAATCCAGGTCTGGTGAGTCGCGGGCGGGCGTGTGCGCGAAGCGAGCACACCACACGCGCAACAAATTCACGGGACCGCGCTCGCGTAAAATACGTAGTGCGTTGTCGCACCGCGACTGCTCCGCGCGAAAACGCAGGTCTCGTTGGAAATGAACTATAGGCGTGTTAAACATCGCGTCACGTTTGAAAGGCCCTTATGTATCATTGTACAAAGTGCAAGCGGTTGTTGATATAACAAGACAGACTTATGTACAGCCACTGTTTGAAATGTAATGGATTTGTTCCAAAAAAAGAAAAGAAAAAAAGGTACTTCATGCAATTATCACCAATACAGTATTTATTGTAAATAACAAAACGGAAGATTTGTGGCATAACGTAAAGGATTGTGTTATTTCTTTGTATGAATTGTGTGTGTGTGTGTGTGCGTGTGTGTGTGTGTGTGTGTGTGTGTGTGTGTGTGTGTGTGTGTGTGTGTGTGTGTGTGTGTGTGTGTGTGTGTGTGTGTGTGTGTGTGTGTGTGTGTGTGTGTGTGCGTGTGTGTGTGTGTGTGTGTGTGTGTGCGTATGTGCGTGCGTGCGTGCGTTCGGAAATGATTGCACTACACAGTGAAGTATAGTGAGTATGATTACAATTGGCTGACCTCCAGCAATGGTTCCCAAACTGGGGGTCGGGATCGCCAGGGAGGTCCCCAAATTATTTTGGAGGGTCCGCCAGATTAGCATTGTTTTCACACTCGACAGTAAAACCAACCAATATTATACAGTATAAGTGTTTACAGGGTATCTGTACATTTCTGCAATTTACCAACTTTTATAAGACCTTTTTAATTACCACATGGGACAAATATTAACCCAGAAAGAGGCAGACATTGTGAAAATAGCCGATCTACAAGCTCAGGTGAGGTTGTGAGGTGGGGGTCCCCCTGCAGTTCAAATAATGATTATTTTGGGAGGCCTGAGAAGTCGATATGACGATATCTTCCCACCTTATTTGAATGCTAACAACATAATCAACTTGCCTCCCACGATGTTCACAACGCTTCCGTCAAACCACACCAATGGGTCGCCATGCAACTCAAGTAAACTCATGTAGACGCATGTAGTTGCAAGCAACCATTGAATTGAACCAATTCACCCTTTGTCAAGTCCCGCCCGTGGCTGTGCCCCTCTTCGCACCCATTGGTTGCCATTTCGTGGTTGGACAAAAATCCTCTCTCTACATCCACTACCATTGAAATAAGGTGTTTTTCAGTTGCTTCGTATTGATATGCTGTGTGTTCAATTCTTATTTTAAACTTGGTGTCAGTAAAAAGGAACATCACAGGTGCAGCATGGTGACTGGGCATATCATGTTTGTTTTTAGTTTTTTCCAAAAATGATGTTTTTGCAAATTCAACATAAACAAGGCGTAATTAACCATGGCGGTACAAGGCAGATAGAGCCTGCTGGTTGGTCAGTCAGGGACCAATCAGAAGAATGACAAAGGGTGAATTGAATCACTTCGACATGCACCGACGTGCGACAGGAGTCGCAGGACATATCACACCGCCGGGAAGAACGCTGAAACCGCGTCTTCGAGTCTCTCGACCCATTGGTGTGGTTTGGGCTTTTATTCATTCATCATCATACATATATTCATCTCTGAATATGATGATCAGAGGATAAAGCAGATGCGACGCGTCCTCCCCACTTCCGTGTCGTCTTCACAGACGCGGGAATAATCTTTACACAATCCAAAACAATAGCAGCACATAATAGCTTCCTGCTTATTACGAAATAACTTTTTCCTGAGAAGTAACTGTTTTGGACATGCGTGGTTTCCAACCGACAGCGACAATAATTATGATTGATAGCAGCTGGGTGTGATGATTTCTGTACAAGTGTGTGTAAGGACTGTTTGGGTATATATATATATATATATGCGAGTGTTGTTGTTTTTTGCTTTTATTATTTAAATATAAACCACTGTTACTGGATCTTGACCGCAATATTTCGGTATAGGTTGCGACATTTTACTACTCCGCCAACTCTGACAACATGTTTTGTACTCAAGCTATATGGCTCACGTTCATAACTGCACTTTGTATTTTCTGCTCACCCTCCCCCCTCCCCCTCTCCCCCCATAAAATCATATCTTTGATATACATCACTTGTTTTTGCTTATTATTTCTCCACTTGCTGCCTCATTCCTTGCCTGTACTGCAGTGTTGATTTTGTCAGCAGATTTAGTTTTAGTCATAGTCATATTTTACTTAAATGAAATGTTTTAGGGTCCTAGTCTAGTTTTTATTCGACTATAAATATCCTTTTTGTCGACTAAATCAACTGTAGATTCAGTCGACAAGAATGTATTGTGGCGGGCTTGATGGCGTTTTAATGGCTGATTTTACACTTGGTTGCATGCTGAAAATAGCAGATCTACAAGCTCACAATGCGTTTGCGGCGCGACGGGTTGTGAGCTTGTAGATCTGCTATTTTCAGAGCGCAACCAAAACATAAATAAAGTGTGCAACCAAGCATAAAGTGACTTGTCTTTTAGTTCTACTGGATCTCTTCTCCACTAGTCCCTCCCCAACATTTTAGTATAGTATTTAGTCTAGTATTTATTTGTTGACAAAATTGTCAATATATTTAGTCATCATAGCTTAGTTTTTATTTTGTTTTAATTCAGTTTTCCTCAGTGAACAAAAGCTATTCGACGAACATTTTTTGTCATAGTTTTAGTCGACGAAATCTACACTACTGCACTGAATGGCCGTAACTCTTAGCACAGATCATTATGAAGGGTGTTTATGACAAGCCGTCGATGTGCATAAGTGTGTGTGTGCGATTTACTGGCACATTAAATTCATACCGTGGCTGATTGTCACCGCCGGATTAAGAGGTGGTGAATTCGTCAGACCACTGTGATCTTTCTCCGCAACGTCGCAATGCTGCCATTTATGCACCGTTCAACGTTTTGTTTGACAAAGTATAAATCAGGCTTAAAGAGGTTTTGTGTCGTATACCTGGACAAGGTTTGCAAAATATGCGAAACGTAGCAAAATATGTGGGTAGTCCACGATTCTGCACCCTTTTTTAACTTAATTTTTATTTAAACATACAAAATAAAAAAAATGACAGTTACAGTGCAAGGGTTCAAATATGTCATTAATAAACAACGTATTCCAGTCCATTTATGAATGTCCATCATTGTTAACATCGGTGTCGTTCTGCTGGTTTCTATATTCAGTCCATTTCTCCCATTTTTCAATGAATAGTTCCTCTTGTAGTCTCAGTGTATGAGTTAGTTTCTCCATTACGAATATCTCCTCCACAATGCTCAGCCACTGCTCACAAACTATGCACCCTTTTTGAGAGAAATTGACCCCGGCATAATCGGCGCCATTATTATGCTGTAAAATGATCGCATAATAATCACATTTCTCTGGAGCGTCTAAGTGCGTCTGCAATCTGCATATAGGGATGAGTAAAGCCTAACTCACACTTTCGTAGTCAAACATTTAAACCAAAAATGAATGTAAACTTAACATGTACAGCTTTTATTGTTGGCAGAGGAAGTGTAGCGCCAAGGATGACATTAGATAATTGACACTGGGTGAAAAAAAGTGTTGCAAAAGTGGGATATAAAAATTATTAATAAAATAAAAAATAAAAAACACATTTGTTTTGTGACCAAGTTTTTATTAAGCATTTTTCATTTTCATTACAGATCCTCCATCGCCCCACCCTCCCCAAGGTTCCACTTATCGTTGCAACAAGAAAAGACATTTCATCAGTTAGTTCAACATTTTACAATATATAGTCATATTGGCTGGTAGACTTAATAATAAGATTGAAAAGTGGGCATACATACATACATACATACATATGACATAGTTGTGCTTTGACCTTTTCTACCACATCTGTAAGTGCTTCAATAGACTGCCTTTTAGCTCCATTAGCTCTCGCAATTGATATTTCCAACCCTAATACATTCAGAAATAGTATTTTCCATTAAAAAACATGTACAGCTTTTATTTATAGATAAGTTAGAGCCAATACGACATCTTTTTTTGGTTCTGCGATCCAGTTTTTCTCCAGACCTTGAGATTTAAGTTGTTGACGTTAACCGCCGTCTGGCCAAAAGGAGTCCTCCTGCCTATCGAGAGTAGGGGAGAGACATGCAGCAATGGTCGTCATGAACGGGAGTCGAACACGCGACGCGTTGTCAGGCTAAATGTGGCCTATATGTGGCATGCGCCTTGACCACTTGGCCAGCGGGCGCCCCGCCCTGCCTATCGTTTATCAGATAGATTAGCTCCGCTCGTTTGATTTGGTTTTATTAAGTCCCTAATGGGACTGATCGAGGGTAGCTACTGGGACGTAAGTCGGGACTTGATCAACCCCGGCTGGGTCACCTGAGAGAGGGGTATGATGTTGGAAGACCCGAAACCCCGATGACCTTGGGATACATCACTGAGGATACGTCCCAGGTGATGACCTTGGGATACATCACTGAGGATACGTCCCAGGTGATGACCTTGGGATACATCACTGAGGATACGTCCCAGGTGATGACCTTGGGATACATCACTGAGGATACGTCCCAGGTGATGACAATGGGATACATCACTGAGGATACGTCCCAGGTGATGACCTCAGGATACATCACTGAGGATACGTCCCAGGTGATGACCTTGGGATACATCACTGAGGATACGTCCCAGGTGATGACCTTGGGATACATCACTGAGGATACGTCCCAGGTGATGGCCTTGGGAAACATCACTGAGGATACATCCCAGGTGATGACCTTGGGATACATCACTGAGGATACGTCCCAGGTGATGACCTTGGGATACATCACTGACGATACGTCCCAGGTGATGACCTTGGGATACATCACTGACGATACGTCCCAGGTGATGACCTTGGGATACATCACTGACGATACGTCCCAGGTGATGACCTTGGGATACATCACTGACGATACGTCCCAGGTGATGACCTTGGGATACATCACTGACATATACTGTAGGGGGAGCTGTGGTGGAAAATGTATGTTACGTAGTTCCAGGAAGTGAGGTACCAGGAACAGCTATAAAAGTACAGGAAGTGAGGCCGCCACAGGTTCCATTTTAGGTATAAAAAAAAGAGTGTTTGGTTGAATTTT
Source organism: Electrona antarctica (assembly GCF_951216825.1). NCBI lineage: Eukaryota > Metazoa > Chordata > Actinopteri > Myctophiformes > Myctophidae > Electrona > Electrona antarctica. The sequence goes on along the minus strand of NC_136789.1, from coordinate 53,439,718 downwards.
GTGAAAGAGACTCTTTTAAGGTCAATACTAAACCATAATCAGAAATGGATAAACCGGAGTAGTGGGGCCAGAACACGTTGAGATCTGGAAGAAGAAAAGTTCTGTCAAGGAACATTTGACAAAGGGGAACCTGCTGTTGGCCTCCTGCAGTTGAAGGTTGGGTGAGGAATATTCTTTTTTCCCCCTTTTTGAGCAATGCATTGACTTTTTTATTGATGACTTTATGGATGGTTTTCAGAAAATAGAAGATCTACAGTTTTTGGTTTGATTGCTTTTGGGATTACTTTTGATGCTTGACTCATTGGAGACATTGAAAGGAACTTTACGTTGCGGGACATTTTCATTTGTACTGAAATCTTGTTCAAGTTTAAGTCGTATACAAATATTGCACTTTAACCTCAAAAGCAACAGTTTTGTGCCTTTTGGTCTGCAATACAGTTTGGTTACAGTCATTGTTGTTTTTGGCAGCAAATTTCTATTTTAGTTTAGTCATAGTCATAGTTTTTGTCATATTTAAGTCACCTGGAATGTTTTAGTGTAGATCATAAGATTTTAGTTGTATGTCTTTTGGGGGTCCTTAATGCTGTCTTAATGGCTGATTTTACACTTGCTGAAAATAGCCGATCTACAAGCTCACAACGCACCGCAGCGCGACGCTTGGTGAACTTGTAGATCTGCTATTTTCAGCATGCAACCAAGTGTAAATGACATTTACACTTTAGTCTAGTTTTTAATTTGTTGTCAATATTTATTAAAGTCTTTAATAGTTTTAGTCATCATGGCTTAGTTTCCGTTTGGTTTTCGTCAGTGAAGAAATGTAGTGGACGAACATTTTTTGTCATAGTATTAGTCGACTAAATCAACACTGACGCAGGTATACAGGACCTTTTATTTAATTTAGTTCTATAATAAAACTCAGACGTATAACTGTCCTAACTTAACCCATTTAGGCATGAGATCAGATTCTACAAAATGTCTTCTATATTCTGACAGTTTTCTGAAAAAGCTATGTTTCTATGTCAGTCGTTCTTTGACTTTTTCAAAAATAGCAGACCTACAAGCTATGAGCTTGTAGATCTGCTATTTTTCAATAGCTAAAGCATAACATATAATACTAACACCAAAAGGGGTTCCCGCCCAGAACGGGTTAACACACACACACACACACACACACACACACACACACACACACACACACACACACACACACACACAAATAATGCTTAGAATGCGTTTCATTTCCTGGCTATTGTCACAGGTAAACCACGAGTCCACCGTCGAATCGGAGGTGAAATATCAAAACCTTGTGTTCCAAAGATGCATATCTTTCGATTTATAAAACAATTTGGAACGACTCGGCGGACGAGTCAAAAAAGTCACTTTCAGCGAAATAAATCAAAACCTTATTTATTTATGTACTGTAGCAACAAAGCGCTGCACGTAAAAAAAAAAGAGATGTGAAACCAAATGAGCGGGAACCCCTTTTGGTGTTTTAAACACCAATAATAATTTAGCTATTGAAAAATAGCAGATCTACAAGCTCATAGCGCGCCACCAAGTGGCGCGCTACGAGCTTGTAGGTCTGCTATTTTTGAAAAATCGTGAAAATATTTATTTCAGAAAACTGGAGGATTTAGAATATTTTTTAAAAATTTTGAGGTCAGGCCTAAATGGGTTAAGGGCCAAAAACGTAAAAAAAAAAGTATAAACAAAAGACGATAATAATAATTCGATACCCGACATAACGTAATAATAATAATAATAACAATAACAATGAAATAAGGTTTTTGTCAGCGTTTGGATGGCGGATATCGTTCCGTCTTTCATCTTGATATGAGTTCTAGAAGAAGCTACAGGGCTATTGTTTCCATCGCAGCGTCTGAACAAAGGAGAGGAAAGAGAAAGAGATGAATTATAGCACTTATGTTGAATAGTTGCCTATAGGTGTTGCCAAAAGCACACAACGCCAACTTGGAATGAGCCGTTTCTTTTCTCTCTTTTTTTTTCATCAGAGTATAAAGTCCCACATTACAGACGTGATATCCTGAAACATCCAGTCTGTTTATCACACTGGAACCGACAAAACATCTGTGTCGTTTGACTCGTTTCCCATGCGTCGGCTCAATAAAATGGTAAAATGGTGCATTTATAAAGCGGCCTTTACAGTTGGGTGCCACCGATATTGTCCCTTATCATTTGACCCATTTAGGCCTGACCTCAACATTTTAAAAAATCCTTCTAAATCCTCCAGTTTTCTGAAATAAATATTTTCACGATTTAAAAAAAATAGCAGATCTACAAGCTCATAGCGCGCCACTCGGTGGCGCGCTATGAGCTTGTAGATCTGCTATTTTTCAATAGCTAAATTATAACAATGTTTAAAACACCAAAAGGGGTTCCCGCCCAAAATGGGTTAACTGTCCTTTTGCGCAGATCACGCAAACCTCAGCAAAAAGAAAAGGACAATATCGATGGCCTCCAACTGTATAAAGCGGTCTTTATCTAAGGCGCGTTGCATAGATTTGTGCATTACATTCATTCACACACCAGTGGAAGAAACCGCGCAACAGCTCATCGGGAGCAATTCTGGGTTCAGAGTCTTGCTCAAGGACACTTCGACACTAACTCTTGGGGAAGCGGCGAAGCCCACGGGTTTGTGAACTGGGAACCTTGCGGTTGCCATCCGGCCACTCTACCCCTAAGCCACCGCCACCCCTAAAACAATTGCAGATCTACAAGCTTGTACATACAGGCGATTATAGTTTGACTATACTGGCGTACTGAGTACTTAATGTATACCTCTGTTAAAAGCGTGAAAGCATCCGTGTAATTTTTAGTTAAAAAGTATTGAATACAATCATTTTGACCACTTTCACCATAATTATGTTATATACTTTGGCTATTATAAAAAATAGCAGATATAAAAGGTCACTTCATGCCACACTATGAGCTTGTAGATCTGCCATTTTCGGAAAAAAACACGAACATTTCTGAAAATCTTTGAATATGGACTTTATTTTTAATTTTTTAAGCAAAACCAAATCTTTGCTTCTTGGTGGTCCCTGGAGCTAAATATTTTGAGGGGGGTGGTCAGATGGCCAAATACATATAATTCTGGGGCTCCTTGAGAACCACTGACTACTGTATATAGCAACATACATTTTTTAAAGAAAACTATTACAGTATAAGACATTTTGTTTTGTGGTATAATGGTTCCTTTGCATGGATCAGGTCTCAGTGGGTTATAGCAACCCTCCAGAACAGAACAAGGCTGTCTGTCTGTTGGCCCGTGTCGCTCAGCAAGTTGTCAGAGTTCCCACGGCACACTTAATTCACTGTAAGAGAAAAAAATCAAACATATTTATCCACATTCGTACACTCTTGACTGAGAGACGTGTACTACGAATGTAAACCAAATGGACCCGCCGCCGCTGCAATCTGGAACATATTTCAACGAATAGAATGATATTTTAACCGATCTGTATGGTATATATACTGTACTGCATTGGTTCCCAAACTTTATAGCCCGTGACCCAAAAAGAGAGATTAGACGTGTACGTTTGGCCCAGGACACAAACTATAGTGAAAATAGCAGATCTACAAGCACACAACGTGTCGCTTCGCGCCACGTTGTGAGCTTGTAGATCGCCTATTTTCACTACCACTTACACATTTTCTATTCTACTTTCTTAGATTTTTCTTTTAGTTCTTCACAAAGTTACTGAAAAAAGTCATTACATTTAGTTTTTAATTCATAAAAGAAAAAATATATTTTTTGCGAATGTTTTTTTGAAAATGTTTTGAAATAATAATAATTAAAAACAAAATGTAGGAAACATACAATAAAGAGATCCATAAAAATGTGCCCGCGACCCACAAATGCATGGGTTCTGACCCACTGTTTGGGAACAGTGTCATACTGACACACGCAATAACTACGAGCCTATGTTAATACATGCAATTTAATTAGTACATCACACTAACTATAGTACATGCGTATGGTAGTGCATGTTAATTCAGTTTAAATAGTACATATGGTATAATATAGAGCTAGTTTAAAGGAGAATTCCA
>NC_136789.1:53325647-53430647 GCF_951216825.1 Electrona antarctica | reverse complement strand
GGTTTGTGTAGCGGCCGGCTGGGCCAAGCTGACGACGAAACCCAGACCGCCTGGACACCAACCATGTGTAATAATACCTCTTAAGTACTTTAGGCCCGTTACTGTACTGTGTATACTCCATCTTATACCATGAAGAAGGAACACAGCCCACTGGATAAAGACGCACACAATAATGGACGCCAGGGTTAATGATCTAATTTCTAATCCAATGAAATGATCCTGGAGGATTATTGGCAGTGCCTGTGGACCGCAAACTCTGTCCAGAAGATAGTATCTGCTTTTTCATTTTGTTTTGGACCTAAATACCTTGGGTGTCCAACTGGCATGTAATGATACCAACTTCGCACGCACGCACGCACGCACGCACGCACGCACGCACGCACGCACGCACGCACGCACGCACGCGTCAAGATCAATTATTTTCAGATGGTAATTTGAGGACATTATACCAGGCATTTTTCATCTTAACAAATGGGAGCATTGTGGGGAAATTTGGCCCTAGTAAGTAATGCAAGTACACGCAGGCACGCAGGCACACAGGCACGCACGCACGCACGCACGCACGCGCGCACACACACTGCGTCGACCATAAACCCCTTCACAGACACGCACTCAAATGCTAAGACGCTTCCCATGGAAGATAAGAGTTCAATCTCCGGCGTCCGATATATTTTTTTATAGTTATCGTTTTCCAGATAATTTGTTTGAGCTGCTGCTCCCCTGCTTGTGGGTCCTGAATGATTTGATGCTCAGGTTCCCAGGCTGCCTGTCCTTCCTGGACCATGGGTCCTTCCTGGACCATGGGTCCTTCCTGGACCAGGTTCCCAGGCTGCCTGTCCTTCCTGGACCATGCAGGGACCACTTGGAACTGTGTTCACAGCGGCGCGCCCATCTGACCTGCACTTAACCCATTTAGGGCCTGACGTCGAAATTAAAAAAAAGTCTTCTATTCTGAAAGAATATATATTCAAAGATTTGTGCCGCATTTTCACGACTTTTCAAAAATAGCAGACTTACAAGCTCGTAGCTTGTAGATCTGCTATTTTTCAATAGCTAAAGTATAACATAATGCTTAGTTAAAACACCAAAAGGGGCCTGGGCCATGGCTCAATGGTCCAGGCACCTTGGCTGCAGGTAATCCAGTCTGGCAGTGTGCCGCGGGTTCGACTCCCCATCCCGACGGCCTTTACTGCATGTCTTCCCCCCCATCTCTCTCCCCATTTCCTGTCAGCCTACTGTCTGTCCCTCCATAAAAAATAAATAAAATAAAAGGCAAAAGCCACGAAAAAAACATTTGAAAAAAAAAGAAAAACACCAAAAGGGGTACCCGTCCAGAATGGGTTCCTATATCGCGATGAAAATGTATGTTTCACGCTTTTGAAGATAAAAAAAAACGCCACGTCAAATATCTCTTTAGAGGAGCTAAAAAAAAAGGTTTGGGAATCACTGGCTGGTTTTGTGGATGTTTGGAATTCCCTGAGTGACTAACCCAGCTCAGCTGTTCATGTTCAGTCTGGCCTCTGGCCATCCCAACAGCTGGCCCAGTGGTGTGGGGTGGATATACAATGTTTTCTTTTTTCTTTTTTTATTACATTTTTATCCCACAATTTTGTAACCCATTTTTTTCCCCCTCCATCAGGCGCCCCGGCTGGCCAGGGGGAGGTAGTTTAGAGACCAGGATTACTGCATGTTTTTTTTGTGAGGGTACCTACCCTATAGGGGACACGGGGAGAGCATGCAAACTCCACACAGAAAAGCCCTTTCGCCAACCCCGCCTCGGGTATGGGCACTGATGACGCGGAGGAGGGAACACGCCGCCAGCGCCCACAGCGGGAATCGAACCCAGGACCTTCTAGCTGTGAGGCGACAGCACTACCGACTGTGCCAAAGTCAAAGTCGTACGATTTGTCACACACGTTACCGTAGTGAAATTTGTTCTCTTTATTTGACCCATCTCTTGGAGCGGTGAGCCGCAGCCAAGGAGCGGTGAGCTGCAGCCGTGCCGCGCTCGGGAATCATTTGATTAGTTGATTTGACCCCCAATCCAACCCTTTGATGCTGAGTGCCAAGCAGGGAGGCATTGGGTCCCATTTTTACAGTCTTTGGTATGACCCGGCCGGGGATCCAACCCCGACCTCCCAGTTTCAGGGCCACTGTCTGGTGCCCCCTGCGTGGATATACAATGTTGACGTACTTTTACTTTACTTGAGTGTTTCTATTTTCTTTCCTCCAATAATTTCTCGAGAATTCTACTTCTAGTTCCAATTATACGTCTTCTACTCGACTACATCTCAGAGGCAAATATGTTTTTACTCCACTGTACTACTGTTACATTATTTAGAATCCAAATAAACACATATAATACACATTTTAGATTATTAATTCAATAGGCTACATACAGACATAATTATACTAACCACTTACGCCCAATTTCATACTTTGGCTATTCAAAAAAGCTCACAACGTGCGGGTTAAGGTTAGCTTTTAGTTGCTATACTTTTGAAAAACGCCTTTTTTGAACAAAGAAATGCGAGTACGGTACTTACTTTGGTGTATATTTAAGTAATATTTTGACGCCAATACTTGTGTGTACGTGTATACCGAGTTATATTCTCCCAGCACCACTGCAGCTGCAGATGGCTTGGGGCATGCAGTCAGAGGAGTTACTCTTCTCCAGGTATCTCTGACTGCAGACGGCTTGGGGCATGCAGTCAGAGGAGTTACTCTTCTCCAGGTATCTCTGACTGCAGACGGCTTGAGGCATGCAGTCAGAGGAGTTACTCTTCTCCAGGTATCTCTGACTGCAGACGGCTTGAGGCATGCAGTCAGAGGAGTTACTCTTCTCCAGGTATCTCTGACTGCAGACGGCTTGAGGCATGCAGTCAGAGGAGTTACTCTTCTCCAGGTATCTCTGACTGCAGACGGCTTGGGGCATGCAGTCAGAGGAGTTAAATACTTCTCCAGGTATCTCTGACTGCAGACGGCTAGAGGCATGCAGTCAGAGGAGTTACTCTTCTCCAGGTATCTCTGACTGCAGACGGCTTGGGGCATGCAGTCAGAGGAGTTAAATACTTCTCCAGGTATCTCTGACTGCAGACGGCTTGGGGCATGCAGTCAGAGGAGTTAAATACTTCTCCAGGTATCTCTGACTGCAGACGGCTTGAGGCATGCAGTCAGAGGAGTTAAATACCTCCAGGTATCTCTGACTGCAGACGGCTTGAGGCATGCAGTCAGAGGAGTTACTCTTCTCCAGGTATCACTGACTGCAGACGGCTTGAGGCATGCAGTCAGAGGAGTTCTACTTCTCCAGGTATCTCTGACTGCAGACGGCTTGAGGCATGCAGTCAGAGGAGTTAAATACTTCTCCAGGTATCTCTGACTGCAGACGGCTTGAGGCATGCAGTCAGAGGAGTTACTCTTCTCCAGGTATCTCTGACTGCAGACGGCTTGAGGCATGCAGTCAGATGAGTTACTCTTCTCCAGGTATCTCTGACTGCAGACGGCTTGGGGCATGCAGTCAGATGAGTTACTCTTCTCCAGGTATCTCTGACTGCAGACGGCTAGAGGCATGCAGTCAGAGGAGTTAAATACTTCTCCAGGTATCTCTGACTGCAGACGGCTAGAGGCATGCAGTCAGAGGAGTTACTCTTCTCCAGGTATCTCTGACTGCAGATGGCTTGGGGCATGCAGTCAGAGGAGTTACTCTTCTCCAGGTATCTCTGACTGCAGACGGCTTGAGGCATGCAGTCAGAGGAGTTAAATACTTCTCCAGGTATCTCTGACTGCAGACGGCTTGAGGCATGCAGTCAGGGATAAATAAACCGTCCAGCTGTCTTCGTCTGGATTCCAGCCCGCTACCCATGCACGCCGGAGCCCAACTTCTGTCAACACTGCCGAACATGCTATGGGCCCTTCAGTGTTACACACACACCATTGATTTGACTTTTTACGGTGAAAGCGTGTGTGTGAAGCTGCGCTTCATCACGGCTCCGCGGCTTTGAAGGCTTTTTGTGAAATGTTAAAGGAGGTGTAAGTGATATGTTTTTTTTGTCTTTTTGTTTATGTATATGGTCGCTGCCGGGGCTATAGAGACCTCACAGTTCTTTTGGACATATGGGGATTCTTTCCACCAGACGGCGAACCATTTTATTATTCAATCATTGCAACAGAACAGTGGTTCTCAAAACCTTTTTTCATGCGAAAGAACCCCCAAATTGATACTGTATCGGAGTGCTTAAAGGGGAAAACCACCCATTTTCAACATTTTACTATGTCATTAATATACCTTAGAGCTGTTGTGTGGAAATAATAAAAAAAGTCCCCCCATTCTGTGTTTACTAGGACTGTAATTATGAAAGAAATCATTAACATGGTGAAACACATCTTGATGACATCATCAAGATGTGTTTCACCATGTTAATGATTTTTTTTCAGACCTCTAGTTCTAGGAAACACAGAATGGGGGGACTTTTTTGTTATTTCCACACAACAGCTCTAAGGTATATTAATGACATAGTAAAATGTTGAAAATGAGTGGAATGCCCCTTTAACACATTTTGCCGGTGACCCCCTGGAACCCCAAAAGGCAGCTCAGATATACTGAATTTTTTTTTATTTAGAATTATATTATGTACAGTATTATAATTATATTATAATGATATATATTTAGGCTTCAATAGCCTATGTCACATTGTTGCACGGCCGAATCGCGATGCATTGCTCGATTATTTTTGACACCACTAAAAATGAATAGCCTGTGGATGGCTGTCTGTTTCAACAAGAGCTTTAACTGGTTTAACAGTGTATATACCCACCACCCATTCAACATCAGATTTAACAGTGTACCCACCACCCATTCAACATCAGATATACCACCACCCAGTCAACAGCAGATTTAACAGTGTACCCACCACCCATTCAACATCAGATATACCACCACCCATTCAACATCAGATATACCACCACCCATTCAACATCAGATTTAACAGTGTACCCACCACCCATTCAACATCAGATATACCACCACCCAGTCAACAGCAGATTTAACAGTGTACCCACCACCCATTCAACATCAGATATACCACCACCCAGTCAACAGCAGATTTAACAGTGTATAACAGTATTAACAGTGTTAACTGGGGACAGGGAGGAACTCCTTATATGGTCAGCACACTCTATAGGGAGGATTATCACAACAAAACAAAAAAAATAAGTGACATTTGAATTATGTGAATTCACTGAATATACCTTTTAACTGGAGTATATGAATAGGCCTTTTAAAGGGGCATTCCACTCATTTTCAACATTTTACTATGTCATTAATATACCTTAGAGCTGTTGTGTGGAAATAATAAAAAAAGTCCCCCCATTCTGTGTTTCCTAGAACTAGAGGTCTGAAAAAAATCATTAACATGGTGAAACACATCTTGATGATGTCATCAAGATGTGTTTCACCATGTTAATGATTTTTTTCATAATTACAGTTCTAGGAAACACAAAATGGGGGGACTTTTTTATTATTTCCACACAACAGCTCTAAGGTATATTAATGACATAGTAAAATGTTGAAAATGGGTGGTTTTCCCCTTTAAGTGGTTTGGGTACGGTGTTGTTCACGCTCACAGAACACTCCACACAAATTATGGCCTATACAGACGGTAGTAGCAGACGTGGAATTCAGAGTACCGATTGCTATGTTCGGCATTTATTTAGTTTTTTCTTCTCTCACTTTGTGAGTAGTGAAGTGAGAAAAAGAATCAGTCTGCATGGACTGACAGGCTACGGTGTTTATGCTCGCCAATCAGGTTTTAATCACACAAACTCGAATCAACGTTTATTGTACCAAAAAATGTCATCTGTGTGATTGTTATAACAGGAAAACTAATGAAGCGACACCTTCCTCTCCTCTCTCCCCCCCACAATAATCTCCAAAACATCCGCCTCCTGTCTGTCTCTCTCTCTCTCTCTCTCTCTCTCTCTCTCTCTCTCTCTCTCTCTCTCTCTAAGAGCCCACCGACCGGTTCCTCTCCAGATTGGTGTGAGCCGAAGCGTGCTCAAATCAACCGGGCAGCCTTTTGATTCAAAGGGCGCCAAATTGTGTTAAGTTAATTAAATCTGATAGACGTTGTTTGCTTTCATAGCTGATTAACCCATTAAGACCAAGAGACCAGATTCTACAAAAGGACTTCTAGTCAGATCCTGTACCGTTTTCTGAGATATCAGTGGTGCTCAAACTATTTCATGTCAAGGACCCGCAAAATTATATATGTATATGTATTTGGCCGCCGACCACCGTCTGAAAATGTGTTGTTCAAGAAGCAAGGATTTGAGTTAAAAACGTTCACTGTTAAAGTAGCCTATATATATATATATATAGGCCTAATTCAAAGATTTGCGGCACATTTTTTCATAATTTTTCAAAAATAGCAGATCTGTAAATCTGCTATTTTTTTCAACAGCTAAAGGTAAAAAAAAAAAAGCTAGGGTGACGCATGCATGCGTTCCAGGTCTTAGTGGGTTAAGGTGTTCGAACAGGAACCCCCCCACCCCCCCACCCCCCCACACCCCCCCGAGTTTATACTTTGTCAAAAGACTTGGGACATCTATTAAGGGTGTATTTTTTTACACCCTTTTTCCCCCCTCATTAATTAAGTTGGCCCTGATCATTTCAGCGGGTGACTGGCGGACGGCCAAAGACAATCTGCACAATACCGGCCGGGGGAATCATGTCATGTCATGTCACGGATGAGGAGGCTTTGGTACAGTAACTATAAAAGTACATTTACTATAGTACAGTAACTATAAAAGTACATTCTCAATAAATACCGGGGGATTCATGTCTGCATGGATGAGGGCTTTAGTGGAAGGAAAGTAACTATAAAAGTAGCCTACATGTACTCAAGTTACTTAAGTAACAAGTTTGAGGTATTTTAAAAGCTAGTGTTTCCATTTCTTAAAGGAGCATTCAGTGATTTGGGTGATTTGGAAAACCACCGCCCCGGTAACAAAATGTGCACATGCACGCTCTACAGTGGGGGGAAGTGCAACAGGCCAACAGCATGTGCACCAAGGCCCGCCCCCACTCGATCATGATTGGAGGAAGGCCCCTCTCATCCTGATTGGATGACGGTTTTGCCACCCGCCACCAAAACTGAAACTAGGGTTTTTTGACCCCAGGGGCTCACTGGGGACAGGGAGGATTTCCTTATATGGTCAGCACACTCTATAGTAGGGAGGATTATCCAGAAAAAAAGAAAAGATAAGTGATATTTGAATTAAGTCAAATCACTGAATATACCTTTAATGCTTTATCTCATAGGAAAATATCACGCTTTTTACGCCACTACGTTTATTAGAAAGCTTTAGCTACTGGTTGCTTCCTGAGGCCCCCACCATAAAATAATGGATAGATATAGTATTATAAATTATATTTATAATATGGAACAGAACAGATCACTTTCTCTCTCAGACTGCAGAAGGAGAAATGTATAAAGTTTTGGTCTAACTGGGTGGAATATATTATTCCTTTGCGACCAGATTTTGTAGCGGCAAGGATTGAATGATTCTGTCTTACTCATGTCCCCCTATGAATATTATATTGTATTGTACTTTAATTTCTGTACACATCATCCATCTCTCCCATATGCTTTATTTTATTTTTTGTTCCTGTCTAAAAATGAGAAAAAGAAAACCTGTGGACAAAGAAACACTTTTTGAAAAATGGTTGTATAATATGATTGTGATGTCCCTAAATAAAGAATTAATAGCGTTAATTACTTAAGCAATAAGCCACGAGAGGTCTCAGGTTACCGGGTATTTTACAATGGCTGGGGGCGTAGGCAGACCCGACGCGGAGCGGAGGGTCTTCTACCCCCCAGCCATTGTAAAATACCCGATAAGCTGGGGCCTCGAGTGGCTTATTGCTTTTCTAAAACGGTTACAAACATATAGCAATATTAACCTAAATACAACTATTAAATTCACAAAAGTAGCTACGCTTTGCACCACCAGAGCGAGCCACATCACTTCCTTGTTTTGCTCGGCAAGTAGCCTATGTGACGGGAGAATAGCGCTTGATGTCTTTACGGGGCTGCCTGGAGCCACACATTCACAGTCATATGAGCCGGGCGGCGCTTAGACGCCCGCACGGCATGGGGTTGTAAGGTAATCAAGCGCTCCCCTTCCCCAGTACAGCTACAGAGATGCGGAATCAGGTGCGAATGATATAGTGATTGAAGGTGTGGGTTATCGGTGAAATTTACACCGGTCACGTGACGGTAACCAGCCAATCAGAATCAAGTATTGGGACTAACCGTTTTAGAAATATAGTTTTTAGGGTCCTTGACATGAAAGATTTTGAGAACCACTGACACAGAAACATGTTTTTTTCAGAAAAATTTCAGGACTTAGAAGACATTTTTAGAATGGTGGTCAGGTCTAAATGGGTTAAGTCCAACCGTGTCTTGGTCCAGCCAGCCTCTTGGCTGTGAGGTCAGTGGTGTAAACACACACATGCTTCTAATGGACGTTAGATTGCAATTAATAAACCTCGTTTGACAGCGGGATTGTTTTCATTCTGATGGGAGAGCGCACGAGCATGTGCACACAAGCGCACGCAGGCACGCATGCATGCACGCACGCACGCACACACACACATTTGTATTACTATTATTCTAGTGAGTCACTGTGAGACGGCTTTGAAAATTGCAGATATAGACGCACGCACGCACGCACACACGCACGCACACTATGATTAACGATGGCATTAATTCAGACAACGGCCCAGACGGTTCACAAACACGGTGTTTGAGGATCACACCGAGAAGGGGTGTTCAGGGCTTGACATTATACATTTTTGAGTACATTTCCCATTCACTTGTCCTGACGAGTACATTTCCCATTCACTTGTCCTTCTGACGAGTACATTTCCCATTCACTTGTCCTGACGAGTACATTTCCCATTCACTTGTCCTTCTGACGAGTACATTTCCCATTCACTTGTCCTTCTGACGAGTACATTTCCCATTCACTTGTCCTGACGAGTACATTTCCCATTCACTTGTCCTTCTGACGAGTACATTTCCCATTCACTTGTCCTGACGAGTACATTTCCCATTCACTTGTCCTGACGAGTACATTTCCCATTCACTTGTCCTGACGAGTATATTTCCCATTCACTTGTCCTGACGAGTACATTTCCCATTCACTTGTCCTGACGAGTACATTTCCCATTCACTTGTCCTTCTGACGAGTACATTTCCCATTCACTTGTCCTGACGAGTACATTTCCCATTCACTTGTCCTGACGAGTACATTTCCCATTCACTTGTTCTGACGAGTACATTTCCCATTCACTTGTTCTGACGAGTACATTTCCCATTCACTTGTCCTGACGAGTACATTTCCCATTCACTTGTCCTTCTGACGAGTACATTTCTCATTCACTTGTCCTGACGAGTACATTTCCCATTCACTTGTCCTGACGAGTACATTTCCCATTCACTTGTCCTTCTGACGAGTATATTTCCCATTCACTTGTCCTGACGAGTACATTTCCCATTCACTTGTTCTGACGAGTACATTTCCCATTCACTTGTCCTGACGAGTACATTTCCCATTCACTTGTCCTGACGAGTACATTTCCCATTCACTTGTCCTGACGAGTACATTTCCCATTCACTTGTCCTGACGAGTACATTTCCCATTCACTTGTCCTGACGAGTACATTTCCCATTCACTTGTCCTGACGAGTACATTTCCCATTCACTTGTTCTGACGAGTACATTTCCCATTCACTTGTCCTGACGAGTACATTTCCCATTCACTTGTCCTTCTGATGAGTACATTTCCCATTCACTTGTCCTGACGAGTACATTTCCCATTCACTTGTCCTGACGAGTACATTTCCCATTCACTTGTCCTTCTGACGAGTACATTTCCCATTCACTTGTTCTGACGAGTACATTTCCCATTCACTTACATGTCCTTCTGACGAGTACATTTCCCATTCACTTGTCCTGACGAGTACATTTCCCATTCACTTGTCCTGACGAGTACATTTCCCATTCACTTGTCCGGGCACAAAAGTCACTTGTCCGGAGCACACCACACCGTGTGGGTTAACGTGGTTATTTTCAACAGCTTTTTAACTGTTGGCCCTCTCTCTCGCTACATCTACCTGTATTTTGATTTGGCATGGCTCTGTTATGTCTGGCATCAGTGCATGTTTAATCTCCATGATGTTAATATTATGTTTAACACTGTATGTGCATTTGACTGGAGCTATAGTATTGGTAAATGGTGCATTTTTATAGAGCGCTTTCATCCAAACCGCTTTACTTTGATTGTGCATTACATTCACCCATTCACGCACACACATTCATACACCGATGGCGGAGGAAACCATGCAAGGCACCAACCAGCACATCAGGAGCAATTTGGAGTTCAGAGTCTTGCTCAAGGACACTTTGACACTAACTCTGGGGGAGCCCGGGATCGAACCTTGCGGATTGCCAGTGTCATATACCCCTGAGCCACTGCCGCCCGATGCATTTGACTGGGGCTATAGTATAGCTGCATTTGACTGGGGCTATAGTATAGCTGCATTTGACTCCATTGCATGTGCATTTTGACTCCATACTGCATGTGCACTTGACTGGAGATGTAAATTTGACTCCATGTTATGTGCCTTTGACCCACAAGGTCCAAAGAACCATCTTAATATAATTAATATTACTTTTGGAATACGGTGAGAACGCCATACACCCAAAAAGAAACGTACATACGCCAAAAATAGCAGATCTACAAGCTTGTGAGATTGACCTTGTAGATGTTGCTATTTTTGGTGCTCGGACACGGCCGAGCACCACAGCTTAAGCTGTGAATCTGTGTGCAGAGGCACAAAGAAATGGCTCCTTTTTCCTCACCGTGCCTCTGTTATCTCTCCGCTTGGCCAAAGCGAGTGTTCTCTCTCTCGCTCTCTCTCTCTCTCTCCTCTCTGCCAGACTCAGTTATCACCGCTATATAGCACGAGTCCAAAGAGCACACGGACAGAAATGTGTTTTCAATTAATCACTGATCACCTCAACGCCTAGCCTATCCCAGGAATGGACAAAGAAGATGTCCAACACATCAGATCACACATCACAGCCAGTCAGTGTTCTGTTGTGTGATGATGAATCATTAGGGGACGGAGAGGGTTGGAGAGCGTAGGTGGCGCTAGTGCACCCGCGAGGTGGAGGCTTATTGAACCGTTTTCCACGAAAGCCCCCATTTTATGATCCACGCGCCAAAAAATAAATGCATACAGAGCTAATAGAAACTTTGCAGGCTTTCTATTCCTGGAAGGTTAGCATGCTGTAATGAATGGAAGCCATTGTTCTTGCATTGATGATATATTAAAATCACACCCGTGTGAAGTAAGTGGTGCAACTCCGTGTGGGGGTCCCATGGGGGGGGGGGGGGGGGGGGGGGTGTTCCAGACCCACAGGAACGCACCCAGGGTGCCGGCCCAATTCCGGCGAGCCACCCCGTGTCCGAAACGGTTGAGAAATGACAGAGTTACTGTGTGGGGGTCCCTCTACTGTACCCTCTACTGTACTGTACTGTCACTGTACTATACTGGCACACCCAAAATCACCATATATACAGTTAATATGTGTGTGTTTGTGTGTGTGTTAGGTTGCGCACAGGTGGTGAAAAACAACCATGCTGTTTTCATGCTCAGACGCACCCAGCCAGCCACCCAGCCACCCACACACATAGTCACTTAAGGAAGTGGTTGCACCACTTAATCAAAATGTTGAAATCTTGTTTAAAACCAAAAAACTTTGTCTAGCGATGATGCCACTGGTTGGTGGGTTTCTCAAGTGTCCTCCAGCCCTATTATACGAGACACAGAGTGGGTAGGAATTTTTGTTATCACAAGTGAGGACCGATTTATCAAGCTATGTTGAAAATGTCGGCCTGTACGTTGCCAGTTTCCGGCACGCAAAAACAACAAAGTGGAACTAAGCATTTCAGTTCTTCACATGTGGAAGGCTGGATAGCGGCTGGTCTTCGCCAATATACCTTTGAGATTCATGATGGAATAATGAGATAAACATGAAGTGGTCAGCGAGAGGAGACGTGACGCTGATATGCAAACGATATTCAGTACCTCCTACACACCATGGTGGACACAGCCTAGGGTCATAATGAGTGTAGTTCCTTGTGCATGTCTTTTTGATTGAAACCTTTATTTCAGGGGAATCCAATTAAGACCAAGGTCTCTTTTTGAATGGCGCCCTGTATACAAAACATTTACAGCATTTACAGCAATGAAGTGATGAACAACATGTTTAGAAAAGGAGGAAATGACAGCTAAAATAAAGCAAATCCCACTATCAGATTCCACAGCAACCAGAAGTACTGAATTACTGGATGGTGATTTGTCCAAACAGCTTTGTGGGAATACAAAATGCAGAATGCATTTCCCCAGAAGTGGACAAGTCCACTGACACCAGTGATAATGGTCAGTTGGTGGTGTTTGTGAGGTATTATAATGATACCAGTGATAATGGTCAGTTGGTGGTGTTTGTGAGGCATTATGATGATACCAGTGATAATGGTCAGTTGGTGGTGTTTGTGAGGCATTATGATGATACCAGTGATAATGGTCAGTTGGTGGTGTTTGTGAGGTATTATGATGAGGCAAAGGGGGAGTTTATTGAGTATTAATTTAGTGTTTGAGTGGTGCAACCACTATAGACGGCTATGTGTGTGTCCCTCCTTGTGTCCGAGCACGAAAATAGCGTTTTTTCAGTTCCAAGTATTTTTGTAGTTGCAGATATCGTGATATATCGTTGATGAAATTTCATACAATATATCGATATATCGCAAATATCGCAATATATCGAATATCGTGATATTATCCTTATCGAGGGCCTAATATCACGATATATATCGTATCGTGAGGTACCCATATCGTCCCACCCCTACTGTATATGCGTGTGGTACACCAGCTGTACAGTATAGCTCAGAGGAAAAAGCTCCAGAGGGTCATTAACACGGCACAAACGATCGTTGGCTGCCCTCTTCCCACATTGGAGGACCTACACAGATCCCGCTGTCTCAAAAAAACACAGAAAGAACATTCTAAAGGACACTTCGCACCCCGGTCACTCACTGTTTGAACTGTTGCCGTCAGGTAGACGGTACAGAGTGCTCAAGTCAGGGACCAGCAGACTCTGCAACAGTTTCTATCCCACAGCGGTAGCCACACTAAATGCTGCTAAGAAATGATCCGTTACATATTACATGTTTTTTTGTGCTGGTTCTAAGTTAAGTACAATCAGGGTTTTGTGCAATAACAGCTGCAACTAAGGGTGTACTGTGTAATATATGTCGTGAAATATGAAGTACGGTTATGTGTGTGTTTTGTTGTATTAGCTTTTATAGTTTTTGAGTGGTGTAAACCACTCCTACAACTGGCTTTGTTAGTTTGTCTGTCTGTCTGTTCATACCAAAAAATGAGCATGGTTGCTATGGTCACCCAGTTCACACAGGTGTGATTTCATTACGTCAGACCACAGCTGATCAGTCTATATAAGACCTTACACCACTCAGTTCACACGGGTGTGATTTTTATTTTGTTATAGCCAGTTTATGATGCACTGATTGGTTGGCACTTTTAATTTCGTTGTACTTTCGTTGCAATGACAAATAAAGATCTATCTATCTATCAAAACAGAATCAAAATCTTAAAACCACATATTACAAAAAGCAGGTGCATACGCCTTCCTCTAGTGTGAGGTCAGTTAAAATTCATATGAAACAAGGGCATCCAGCTTCAACTTGTCTTGACAGATATTCAATAGATGTGGAGTTTAGTTTAGTTTCAGAAAGTAGGTTTTTTTTGGCCACTCGGTAGGCGTTCCTGCATAACTTCCAGGTACGATGATGTCACCTGCATACCCTCTATAAAGCTCCTTTGAATTGACTCATTGAGTACCAGCTGGTGAGAATGGTGACTGAGTGGTGTCTGACTGTGATTGGCTAACTAGTAGGCGGGACCAGGCTGGTGATTGGCGTGGCACCTAGTGACGTGCTGTGAGCTTGTATATCTGCTCTTTTTTGAATAGCCAATGTATTTAAATAAGGATAAAGTGGTTAAAATGATTCTAATTGTTATTAACACATTTAGCTGGGGACCCCCTAGAACCACCAAGGACCCTTACTGTAGGACTCCTATATAGGAACCCCCTAGAACCACCCCAAGGACCCTTACTGTAGGACTCCTATATAGGAACCCCCTAGAACCACCCCAAGGACCCTTACTGTAGGACTCCTATATAGGAACCCCCTAGAACCACCCCAAGGACCCTTACTGTAGGACTCCTATATAGGAACCCCCTAGAACCACCCCAAGGACCCTTACTGTAGGACTCCTATATGAACCCCCTAGAACCACCCCAAGGACCCTTACTGTAGGACTCCTATATAGGAACCCCCTAGAACCACCCCAAGGACCCTTACTGTAGGACTCCTATATAGGAACCCCCTAGAACCACCCCAAGGACCCTTACTGTAGGACTCCTATATAGGAACCCCCTAGAACCACCAAGGACCCTTACTGTAGGACTCCTATATAGGAACCCCCTAGAACCACCAAGGACCCTTACTGTAGGACTCCTATATAGGAACCCCCTAGAACCACCAAGGACCCTTACTGTAGGACTCCTATAGGAACCCCCTAGAACCACCAAGGACCCTTACTGTAGGACTCCTATAGGAACCCCCTAGAACCACCAAGGACCCTTACTGTAGGACTCCTATATAGGAACCCCCTAGAACCACCAAGGACCCTTACTGTAGGACTCCTATATAGGAACCCCCTAGAACCACCAAGGACCCTTACTGTAGGACTCCTATATAGGAACCCCCTAGAACCACCAAGGACCCTTACTGTAGGACTCCTAGGAACCCCCTAGAACCACCAAGGACCCTTACTGTAGGACTCCTAGGAACCCCCTAGAACCACCCCAAGGACCCTTACTGTAGGACTCCTATAGGAACCCCCTAGAACCACCCCAAGGACCCTTACTGTAGGACTCCTATAGGAACCCCCTAGAACCACCAAGGACCCTTACTGTAGGACTCCTATAGGAACCCCCTAGAACCACCCCAAGGACCCTTACTGTAGGACTCCTATAGGAACCCCCTAGAACCACCCCAAGGACCCTTACTGTAGGACTCCTATAGGAACCCCCTAGAACCACCAAGGACCCTTACTGTAGGACTCCTATAGGAACCCCCTAGAACCACCCCAAGGACCCTTACTGTAGGACTCCTATAGGAACCCCCTAGAACCACCCCAAGGACCCTTACTGTAGGACTCCTATAGGAACCCCCTAGAACCACCAAGGACCCTTACTGTAGGACTCCTAGGAACCCCCTAGAACCACCCCAAGGACCCTTACTGTAGGACTCCTATAGGAACCCCCTAGAACCACCCCAAGGACCCTTACTGTAGGACTCCTATAGGAACCCCCTAGAACCACCAAGGACCCTTACTGTAGGACTCCTATAGGAACCCCCTAGAACCACCCCAAGGACCCTTACTGTAGGACTCCTATAGGAACCCCCTAGAACCACCAAGGACCCTTACTGTAGGACTCCTATAGGAACCCCCTAGAACCACCCCAAGGACCCTTACTGTACGACTCCTATAGGAACCCACTTTGAGAACTAGATACTGTACTTGTAGATCTGCTATATTTGCCAAAAGTTTGACATGCTTGTCGGTATTGTGACTGACGATCCTCTGGGGCCTTCCTTGGCCTGTGTGCAGTGGCGTGCACAGATAGACACTAGGGGGTGCTGCCCTTTTGGCAATGTGCCCTTTTGAGAGAAAAAAACATACAAAATAAAAATATTTTTTGTACAGTGTACAAATCTCACACTATTAAGGCAACCGGCCGGTTCCACGCGCTGCACAAGGTGCCCATTTTTTCACTTGAGCACCTGCCCCTCTAAATGTCTGTGCACGCCTGTGTGTGTGTGTGTGTGTGTGTGTGTGTGTGTGTGTGTGTGTGTGTGTGTGTGTGTGTGTGTGTGTGTGTGTGTGTGTGTGTGTGTGTGTGTGTGTGTGTGTGTGTGTGTGTGTGTGTGTGTGTGTGTGTGTGTGTGTGTGTGTGTGTGTGTGTGTGTGTGTGTGTGTGTGTGTGTGTCTCCTTGAGCAGGGTGCTGGTTGGAGGTCAGGAGATAATCAGGGGAGTGGAGACACCTGGCCACTAGTCTGTCTCCTCACAGAATAAAGAGCCTTTGCAGATAGGGCTATTTTTGGGAATAGAGACACTATAGGGTCCGTCATCCATGTGTGGTTCATTTCTTTTTCTTTCTTTTTTTTGTCAAATCAGTTTTTTATCAAGAACAGGTTATACATTATTATACAATTGGTATACATTCTTTTTTTCTTTTCCTTTTATGAAAAACAAAAGAAAGAAATTAAGGAAATAAAATAAAACGGACAACTAGAAAACAATCGATCCCTCCCACCATTCTGTGAGACCGCATAGAATACTAGTGTAAAGTAGTAATATGATGAAGTACTGTCAGACCGATTAATTGATCAGTCCGAATAAGCGGTCTGTCTTTACAGATAAACAAGCCCAAAGTAACAGCTTGAACAGATCTACAAGCTCACAATATTAAATATAAAGGTATTAAAGTTAAATCTGACTTGCCTAAGCATGCAGTGCAGACTCCCTGTTACATGTATTTTGCAGAATGGACAACATTATTATAATTTTTCAACACAGAATGAGATCATATCGACATCGGTAATATCGGTTATCGGCCATAACAGCAATTAATTATATCGGATATCGATATCGGCCAAAATGTCTCATCGGGACATCCCTATTTATAATGTCCTCAAAATGGTGGTCCTGTGGCTCAAAATGCAGAATAAATAATGGACCTTGATATGAAAAAGGTTGAAAACCACTGCTTTTATAACCAATATAACCCTATACAAATACAGGGCAGGCCTCCATACTAGCCAAGCCCACAACCCCCCCCCTCCGGTTTTCGCTGTACACCAAATTATCTTCACCGAATAATAACCTTTAGATCAAACTTGGATCTTGTGGAGATGCTCTGTTGTTCTCCGCCCCAGAATAACCCATTTAGGACTGACGTCGAAATTTAAACAATGTTTTCTAAATCATGAGAATTTTCTGAAAACCTCATGTTTCTATATCAGTGGTTCTCAATATTTCATGTCAAGAACCCCAATAATGATATGTAATTGGCCGCCGACGCCCATCTGAAAATATGTTGTTCCAGGGACCCCCCCAGAAGCAAATATTTGAGTTAAAAACGTAGGCTCTGAAAGAATATATTCAAACATTTGGGCCACATTTTCACGATTTCTCAAAAACAGCAGACCTACAAGCTCGTAGCGCGGCACTCGGTGCCGCGCTACGAGCTTGTAGACCTGCTATTTTTCAATAGCTAAAGTAGAACATGCTCCTTAAAAC
This sequence comes from Electrona antarctica, assembly GCF_951216825.1. Classification (NCBI taxonomy): domain Eukaryota; kingdom Metazoa; phylum Chordata; class Actinopteri; order Myctophiformes; family Myctophidae; genus Electrona; species Electrona antarctica. Next base: position 53,413,125 of record NC_136789.1, on the reverse strand, counting down.
ACCAAAAGGGGTTCCCGCCCAGAATGGAATAATGACGGGGGACATTATAGGGTTCAAGTAGCCAAGTGGTTCATGTCAAAACATTGAAAGCAGATATGCCTTTTTTTCCTTCTTCTTCTTCTTCTCTTCCTCTTCTATCCCCGAAGGAGAATAGAAGAGAGGGAATGAAGCGAAGGTCGTCGGAAACAGGCAGAGGTCAGAGTTGTGATTACTTGGGTCTCTTAGTACCATGGACTGTTCACTCTCACTGCTCATCAAAACATCCATCGTTCTCTCCTCCTCGGGCTATAAGCCTGAAGAAGGGCCTATAATATAAATCGTCTCTTGTCGGGTAGCCTCGGAAACCCAGACGTTTTTATTTCCAGGGAGGAAAAAAAAGTCTGGGTCCGAGTCCACTTCAATTCGGCATAGAGTAGCGCAAACATCACTCACTCTCTGCTGATTTCTGATCGTCTGCACCTTTGTTAAATTGACACGCACACATATACACACACACACACACACACTCCTCTCTTTCTCTGTCGCTCTAATTAATTAGTCTCATGTCTAGCAGCTGCGCATAGTTTCTGCCGGCGGATCCTGCCGGGAGCTGCCTATGCCATAAAAAGCATAGGTGAGTTCCAGGCTACTTGTCGGGTGGAAACCTCAATATGTCCAAAACGGTTACTTTTTCAGGATTCCAATTCGAAAAGTTGCAAAAGTAGCAGTTGTAGATCGGCTACTGTTGATGCTTTCGTGTAACGCTGTGTGGCAGCGGTGGTTTGCGGAGCGGTCTTGATACCGGAAGGTCGCCAGTTCGAATCCCCGGACCGGCACGTTAAAATTACCACCGCTGAAGTGCCCTTGAGCAAGGCATTGAACCCCAACCATGAAATGTTCTATGAGCAGGGCGTGGCTGTAAACAAGCATCTCGAGCTTAGTCCACTTACCCTGGGTAAACAAAGAACTTTGCTTTACTTTGCTTTTGCTGTAGTGTATGATCAAGTCGGGCGTTGATTTACGAGAAATAAAACACCAAACGTTAGAATATGGAGATAAGAGGTTTCTGCCCGACAGCAACGTTATCCGTCAAGGTATTATAGTATTTTTACACATGCAATATTCAGTGTATGCCTATAATAAATGATCTTCGATATACTGTTCAAGGTTCAAGTTGTCTGTATGCCCAGATTATGCCAGAATATGGACACACACACACCCATATTTGGAGATCACTGACGTCAATTAACCTAATGAAATGAGAAAACTCTACCTCCTGAGACACTCAAATCGTATCATTTTCTTTTTTGTAACTGGAACACACTCACACCCTTTTTTTTTCTTCTGCGGGCCACTCGCCCTCCTCAGCGGTTCTTGTATTCATTTTTACTGAGGTTACGTTTAGGAATAAAGTTATGTTTAGGAATAAGGTTAGGTTTAGGCATAGTTTTACTGAGGTTACGTTCAGGAATAAGGTTAGGTTTAGGCATAGTTTTACTGAGGTTATACGTTTAGGAATAAGGTTAGGTTTAGGCATAGTTTTTACTGAGGTTATGTTTAGGAATAAAGTTAGGTTTAGGCATAGTTTTTCTGAGGTTATGTTTAGGAATAAGGTTATGTTTAGGAATAAGGTTATGTTTAGGCATAGTTTTACTGAGGTTAGGTTTAGGAATAAGGTTATGGTTTAGGCATATAGTTTTACGGAGGTTAGGTTTAGGAATAAGGTTATGGTTTAGGCATATAGTTTTACTGAGGTTAGGTTTAGGAATAAGGTTATGGTTTTAGGCATATAGTTTTACTGGAGGTTACGTTTAGGAATAAGGTTATGGTTTTAGGCATATAGTTTTACTGAGGTTAGGTTTAGGAATAAGGTTATGGTTTAGGCATATCGTTTTACTGAGGTTAGGTTTAGGAATAAGGTTATGGTTTTAGGCATATAGTTTTACTGGAGGTTACGTTTAGGAATAAGCGTTCTTGTCATTGTTTTACAGAGCGTGCAGCACTCATGGTTCAACACAGTACTCATTTTCTAAACGTGGCTTGAGGGTGCAACCAGATAGCCAAGTATGGTTTCCACATATAGCACATGGGCACACAGACCTGATCAACGGCCCCCGGGCGGTGGTTCGATTTCCAGGTCGGCTGCACCATTTTGCTGACTTTTCCCTTACTCTGTCTGTCTCTCTTCACTATACTGCTGTCAAAGAAAGGCTTAACTTATTTAGACCTGACGTCGAAATTTAAAAAATGTCTTTTCTGAAAAAAACATGTTTCTATGTCAGTTGTTCTCAAACATATTCATGTCAAGGACCCCAAATATGACATTGGTTGCCGACCCCCATCTGAAAATATGTAGTTCCAGGGACCCTCTCAGTATAGCAAAGATTTTAGTTAAAAAACTCGCTCTGAAAGAACATAATTATATTCAAAGATTTCAGGCACATTTTCACATTTTTTCAAAAAATAGCAGACCTACAAGCTTGAAGCGCGCCACTCGGTGGCGCGCTATGAGCTTGTAGATCTGCTATTTTTCAATAGCTAAATTATAACAATGTATGTAACACCAAAAGGGGTTCCCGCCCAAAATGGGTTAAAAATGCCCCCAAAAAAGTGAACTGGCACTGGGCAGAACTTCAAGGCCTGCTCTTGGCAATAGCCAATGATGAGCCTTGAAGTATTAATGATGATGAGAGATGAGATAAACGCTGGCGTTAGCGCTCAGACACGACGCAGACGCGAGGAAATAAAGTGGGATTATAATTGTTTTGTCAGGTGTTAGATAGTTAAGCGTCACCCAAACGTGTGAATGCATTCAGTCAAAGCAATTCCTTTGTGCATTTATAATTATAATTGTGCCTTAAAAAAAATCAAAAATCAAATCATGTGCCTGCAAGTAACCGTCGATGATGGATTTATAAATGCTTGCACGCACACACACACACCACGCGTTTGCATTACTATACTTGTGAGGATATGAACATTTTAGGATGGGGATTTTTATGAATGAATTTGAATATACATATATTAACCCTGAGCCTGAGCATTGTTGTTAGCTTGTAGATCTGCTATTTTCGGAGCACGCAAGAGCATAGAGCTTAAAACTAACCTCCAAATGTCTTAATTCTAAGACCTAACATTAATTGTAAGCTGAACTTTAAACCCCCTTTTTTAAAACAATGTAACAAACTATTTCTCTATTTGAGGATCAGAAACAATTGTCCTCAAAATGCCTGTTTCTCAAATTCTACTATCCTTATGGGGACATTTCACAAGAGTGATGCAAGTACACAACCGCACACACACACACACACACACACACACACTACACAGACGTTTAGGATTTATGATTTTATTTTCGGCGTTGCGGAGACATGACAATCGGTGGTGTGTTTGGCCTTCGTGGATGCAATATCGTGAACCTCCCTTGATACATCTTCAAAATACCTTTTGATTTATTCCACCTGGGACGAGCGGAGCATTCCACAGCTGCACACATGTGTGCACGGCGCTGCACCGAAGGAAGAACGCACGCTAATTGGAATCATACGTAGAGAGAGAGAGAGAGAGGCATTTGAAACAGACACAGACGAAACTAAAGAAATTATCAAATAGTTTCCATTTGTGAAATAAATGACAGACAGAGCGTACAGCAGCCCCATGCATGCATGTGCTTTCGCTCCACTCTGCTCCAATGTAAACAGATAACGTACCGCTGCTGGCTCGGACAGAAGTCTTGCATCTCCATATTTCATCCGTTTGATTATCAGCATGACGGTGATAATTACAACAACTGCCCTGTGCTGCGGGTTAAAAATCATCCGTGCTGCGGGTTAAATAATCACCCGTCGTTCCTGACATGTGTGGCAGGTTAAAACTAATCTGTGCTATGCGGGTAAAACATCACCCGTGGTTTCTTGTGAGGTTATAGGTATAGGGTTAGGTTAGGGTATTGGGGAGACTCGTTCTCAACCTGTGGGTCATCATGTGGGGAGGGGGCTATTACTATAACTGTTTTGATAGCACAGTGAGCTTTTGCCTCTAAGATGTAGATGTATAAGTAAGTATTGCAAATTGGTAATACTGTCAGGACCACGCCCATGCCCTCTTTCCAGAGATCATCATCTCCAACCCACTAACTATACACACCTGCTCCTCATTAGTCCACACCTATATAATCACCCCCTCTGCCACTCCACTGGAGTCAGTATTGTTTGCCTGCACTAGACACTAGCCACTCTACACGGTCCCGTCCGTTTGTAGCTTATGTCAGTGTTTGTTGCTTATTCTAACTTTTCCTTTGACTACGACTTTTGCCTATTCCCTTGTACCTTTGCCTGGATTTATTAAACATCCTTGAAACATGCGCCTGCATCCAAGAATATCATTACAAATACTCCAGTAAAGTTAAAGATACCTCAAAATGTTACAGAACATGAGTAAATGTACTTAGTTTACTTTCCATCACTGTGGTCTGTGAAAACCTAGCCTTGGAAACCGCAGGCGTTTTAGTTGCAAAGTAAAAATCACACCCATGTGAACTGAGTGGTGCAACTACCCTCTCCCCTCTCCACCTATACGAGCTATACAAGTTTGAATAGCACATCAGTGAGCTGGAACCAATTAAGGCCCCAGTAAAGGCTCATTCATAGTCTGGATTTTCGGTGTGAAGTGACCATCGCTCCGGTGGTGAGGTGAGCACCGGAGCTGAAATTACGTTGAGCGGTGGTGAGTAAAAACAGAGAGAAGGGCTGGGGAGGTGGTTTGCTCTTCACCGCGGCTCGTGACGTCATGTTGTAGTTTGGTGGTCACCTCATCTCACCACCGAAAATCCAGACTATGAATAACGCTTAAGGCTATATCCAACATTGAAGCTAAAGCAAAGCAAAGCAAAGCAAAGTTACTATATTTACCCAGGGTATCTGGGCTAAGCTCAAGAACTTGTTTCCAGCCAGGCCCTGCTCATAGAACATTTCATGGTAGTGGTTCAATGCCTTGCTCAAGGGCACTTCAGCGGTGGTAATTTTAACGTGTCGGACCGCTGATTCGAACTGGCGACCTTCCGGTATCAAGACTGCTCCGCAATCCGTTCGGCCACCGCTGCCACTACCTACTGGCGAAGTGTGGAACTGCAGCACTTTCATGGAGGTGGACGGAGGAGGTTCATGACGTCATGTGCGTCAGCCCCGGACTTCGAAACACCACTGAGCAACTTCTATTGAAATGAATAGCTGGGGGGCGGGGCTAACGCTCCGGTTCGGTCTCTATCCTTTTATTACTCTACAGTTGGAGGCCATCGATATTGTCCTTTTCTTTTTGCTGAGGTTTGCGTGATCTGCGCAAAAGGACAGTTAACCCATTTTGGGCGGGAACCCCTTTTGGTGTTTTAAACATTGTTATAATTTAGCTATTGAAAAATAGCAGATCTACAAGCTCATAGCGCGCCACCGAGTGGCGCGCTACGAGCTTGTAGGTCTGCTATTTTTGAAAAATCGTGAAAATATTTATTTGAGAAAACTGGAGGATTTAGAAGGATTTTTAAAAAGGTCAGACCTAAATGGGTCAAATGATGAGGGACAATATCGGTGGCACCCAACTGTATATGGCTGGAACCAATCCTACCTGAAGGGAGGGAACAGATGGTGGAGGTGAACGGAACCCTGTCCGTCCCAAAGCCCCCAGAATGGCTGGCCAACGTTGAAGCCGCGAGACGTAGTGGTCAGAGCTGGTACGAGGAAACCCCGTGCCACTGCAGATTAACATTGAGCACTCGTTTGTTGAAACTGAATCCATTCTCTTTGCGTCCAAAACAAACCTCGCTCTGCAAGGCTTCACGGTTAAAGTGGATGATGTGATCACATGAAAAGAGGAAATTGCCTACCTGCCTACACTGCGCACATCTTTCCAGTGTAAAAATGGCAACTAAAGTAATAAAAAAAGTCAGGCAATAGCTAAATGTCTTATTTTTGTTTTTACATACAAAATGTTCTTTAAATACTATAGTCCTAGACCCCAGGAAATTACATCTGGCCAAGATCACGGGATCTACTGAATGTGAAGACGGGGGTAGGGGAATTCAAAGTCAGTTTGTCACCTCCGCCCGGCGCCGTCACATTCAGTAAATCCTGTGATCTTTTGTGGCAACAAAATGTAGTAATAATACCTAAACTTCTTTGCCTTTTGTTTTTTTCTATTTTGAAAAACTTTTTTGAATAGTTAAAGGACCACTTCACCACTTTTCAACCTATCTTCATATAATAGGGCCTCACTAATAATCATGAAAAAATGGCGCAATTCTTTTCTACTCGTTCTGTGTCTCATAGGAGGGCTGTGGGCAGTTCAGAAACCGCAGTTCAGAAACCGATTATCAGAAAAGTGGTGAAGTGGTCCTTTAAAATAGCCGGTCTACAAGATGTAGTCGATGTAGATCGGCTAGTTGAACTATTCAAAATCCTTTTTCAAAATAATAGCATGGACAAAAATAGAGCCCGTAATGCCTACAATTGCCCTGACAAGTGCTTGTCAGGGTGTGTGTGGGTAGGTCCTCATTTAAAATATGATTATTTTATGGGTCGCGACTCGTGGCCTTTTTGAGTAATACTATTGGTTACTATTTTCCAAAAGTATGCATAGAAGCATGCATAGAAGGAAGTATGAGGTCAGTCCGCTTACCCCCCCCCCCCAGGTTGGCCGATGGAGTGTAGAGCCCAGGATTACATTAGATAATTGACACTGGGTGAAAAAATGGGTTGTAAAATCGTGGGATAAAAATCTAAGAAAAAAAAAAGTAAAAGTAACTAGTTACTATGTTCACGCTGATAGGTGCTGTGCCATCTCCCAGAGGTCTAGCATATTGCCGGGCCGATACGGACTACAAGCCACTCTGACGTTACTGATTTACAAGGTCATAGCATGACCGTGTAAATCTGCTAATGTGCTCTGAAAATGTTTGAAAATGTAGTACACCGCTCCCAAAAAAAGAATAACCTTTAAGCAATTACACCAGCCCATGCTTGCAACATTAGGAATTAATTCAATGTTTATCTCATTATATGCTTCACTTCAAACAACCCTGTTTTTTTTTGTTACAGTAATTAAATCACATTTATTGACAGAAACATCATGCTGTTCTTTAATATGTCATAATAATGCTCCGCTTTTAGGAAGTCCACTGGACAGATATCATACAAATATCAAAGAATGAAACGGCCCATTAATCTTTCAGACGAGAAGCAGAAATGTTGAAGGTTGAATGCAGTTCGCGTTCATTTCCACCATGAGTCATTTATTAACGGAAGAAGATCCAAGCTCTACATCACCTGTCCTACTTTACTATTAATTAGAAACACACATGAAGTAATAAAAGTGTTATCCAACTAACTGTGAGAATGTCTGCAGAGATGAAGCGTCCATGTCTGTTTCTCTGCGGTGCTCATTCTTCATTATAGTCTGGACTTTTTTTTTCTTTTTTGTAAAAGTCGTACAAGTGAATACCATGTACTGTACAAATACGTAGACTTAAAAGTCTGCTATGAAACATTTCCTTGAATAAAAGTATGTAAATGTACGGTAAATGTATCCGCATCAAAATACAGTCAAAAGTGAAATGACTCGTCCAGTAAAAGTTAAAGATGGGAGTTTGACAGAACATGAGTAAATATACTTTAGTTTACTTTCCAAGAAGAAGAAGAAGAAGAAGAAGAAGAAGAACTCCTCCTCCTCCCTTAGTCCAATTCCTCCAGGGTGCTTCTGTGTTTATTCCTACTAACAACAACACTACATGTTTAGGGCAGTGGTGCTGACAGAATCTGCTGTTATACCATGAGATTAGTGAAACCCAGATGAATCTTGCCTGAGTGAAATCATTATTCTGGTCCTCCACTCCAGACTCTCCAGTCCTTCATTCCCTCAGACTCCAGACTCTCCAGTCCTTCATTCCCTCAGACTCCAGACTCTCCAGTCCTTCATTCCCTCAGACTCCAGACTCTCCAGTCCTTCATTCCCTCAGACTCCAGACTCTCCAGTCCTTCATTCCCTCAGACTCCAGACTCTCCAGTCCTTCATTCCCTCAGACTCCAGACTCTCCAGTCCTTCATTCCCTCAGACTCCAGACTCTCTCTAGTCGTCCATTCCCTCAGACTCCAGGCGCGTTGCTTGTTCCGCTCTCTTCTCATACACCATGTGGTGTTTTCCCCTCAGATCCCTCAGCAGTGACACAGCTTCTTCATATAAATGCTTGTTGTCTGGACCCCGGTCCTCCAAGACACTACCTGGACCGCAAAATACAAGAAATAAACATGAATGAATGTCAGTGCGTGCGTGTGGCGTGTGCCTCACGGCGTTGCGAGCTTGTAGATCAGGTATTTTCGCTGTTTTTGTCACTTTCTTATAATACATTTGGCCAATGTTTGACCAGTTTTTAATTAGGGGTGCATGATTATGAAATTATGACCGATATCCGATTATTTGCAGGGTCATCTGCCGATACCGATTCTGACCTTTTCCGATATTTTACAGAGAACCACAATGGAAACAAGCCTAGGCCCTAATAATTATTATTTTGAGACCGATCTGATATACCGAAATGGTATTTTTTATGGCTCATATGGCCGATTCCGATACGCTACCGATTAAATCGTGCATCTCTATTTTTAATAGTAGGCCTATCATTTGTTGATTACTTGATGCAGTAATGGTATTTAAAATTTTGCATTAAAAGTCTTAAAAGTACATAAATGGTCACTTCACTGTCAGCTCATGTGTCCCGGCCCACAGGTTGACAAACACTGCTGTAGAGAATAATTATACCAGACGTCCCAATAGAGCGTCGCAGTCCCGCCCCCTACCATGGCACAGGAAATGATTCTCTGTTCATTTTCCTCATAGACATTTCAGAAAGTATTGATTTAAAGACGTTTACGCCGCGGACAAAGCCAACTCGAGTCGTGACAAATCATGACAACAAACACAATTTTGTGGGCCGAACAAATAATTAGAAAGAAGATATAAAAACGGCAGGTTACAACACTTTTTTTGTTGTTTTTCTTCTTTGTAATTATTTGTTTGGTCCAAAATATTGTTTGTGTTGTCATGAGTTGTCACGACTCGAGTTGGCTTTGTCCGCGGCGTAACCGTCTTTAAATAAATACTTTTTTTAAATGTCTATGAGAAAAATGCATTGGGATTAATTTCCTGGGCCATGGTAGGGGGCGGGACTGCGACGCTCTATTGGACCGGCATCGTTCCGAGTCCAGACAATCCACTCTAAAGCATATATAAAAGTATGTCCCTGTTTTCAACATTCACTATACCAAACTGCATGTCCTACAGTCTGTCACAGTCACACACTTTGCCTGTCATGTATGTGTTCTGCAGCCAGTGCATACATGGCAGGCAGGCAGGCAGGCAGGCAGGCAGGCAGACAGACAGACAGACAGACAGACAGACAGATCATACTTAATGGTATTCCTCTAATAAAGCTCGTGCTCTCTTTCATTTCCCGCAGCATTTCTTCAACGTTTTCATGACGTTTCTTCGTTGATCTGAAGCAGGGCGCCGGGAGCGCTTTGACCTGGACATGAAGAATAATATTACATTATTATATTACATTCATTAATATGAATTAATTATTTGGGAAATGGCATCACTTCGTGCTATACTTGTAAAATTGTAAAAATTGTAAAATTAACTTGAACCCTAATGGGGTTTCATTTTACGCTCTCAAGAGTTAACTTATTGTTAAACATCAGCATAACTTAATTTACAAGAAGTCTACACTGTAGAATGTAGAAGAATAACGTTCTCTCTGCTATGGTACCACATCAATACAGCATGGAATTGTGAACAAATGATTATCCAACGATAACTAAATCCTTTAGTTTTGTGTCTGAGAGGCTAAATCTCATCAGATGGTTGTCCGTGGCTCAAATGCTGAATGATGAATGGTCCTTGATATGAAAGAGGTTGAAAACCACTGGTTTTAATTGGACGGCTTCAGTCAGCAGCAATAATAACCTTCTTCTCCTGTTCTCTGTATGGAATCTGCAGGCTGTCCAGTTTGGCTCTGGAGTCTCTGTAGACGATGGGGTTGTTCAGAGCGTGCTTCAGCATCCTGATGGTGGGCTGGATGCCTGTAGAACACAGAGATGGATTCAACGCGGAGAATACAGAGATGGATTCAACACGGAGAATACAGAGATGGATTCAACACAGAGAATACAGAGATGGATTCAACACGGAGAATACAGAGCGTGCTTCAGCATCCTGATGGTAGGCTGGATTCCTGGAGAACATGTGGTTCCCAAACTTTTTCATGTCCAGAACCCCCAAATTGACACTTATTAGCCTGCAGACCCCCATTTGAAAAGATAATGCCAGGGACCCCCATAAGAGAAGATTTCTGCGGCTCTAGCAGTGATTCTCAACCCGTTTAATTTCAAGGACCCCCAGTTTGACATGCATTAGTCCTTGGACCCCCCATTTAATGACATTTCTATCTCTGGGACCCCCAATTTATATTGTAAAATCAATGTTAATTTAACTCTCAGAGTTACAGAACCATAAGGGCCCATTTGGTTCCAAACTATCATTTAGCTGGGGACCCCCTGGAACTCCCTCAAGGACCCCTGGGGGTCCCCGGACCCCACTTTGGGAAACACTGCTGTAGAACACAGAGAATACAGAGAGTGTTTCAGCATTCTGTGATGGTAGGCTGGATTCCTGTGTAGAACAGTGGTTCTCAACCAGTGGTCCGGGGACCACCAGTGGTCCTTGAGGGGGTTCCAGGTGGTCCCCAGCTAAATGATGGAGAGTTGGTAATCAAATGGACCCTTATTAGATCTTTAACTCTTGAGAGTAGAGTAATTTTTGTCTCTAGAGCTCTTTAGAGTACATTTCTCAACCACTCCAAGGAACAGCAATGTCCCTATGTCCACGTACCTGTCCCTATGTTTATGAGTACCAGTAGGGGCAAAAGTGGCGCTGTTGTGCTAGAAACACAGAGAGAGAGATAGTGTTGCACTGTTGCCTGCTAATTACAGAAAGAGAGAAAGGGGGGGGGGGGGGTAGAGGGAGAGGTGTCTGCTAAATGCTAATTCCCCCACACCGTAAAGGACGCGTTTTCAGATTTTTAGCTGTGTTTTTCCGTCGGTTCTCCGAAAAAACGCCGGTTTTTCGCGTCAAACGCTGTCATTTCTCGACCATTTCAGACGCGGGGCGGCTCGCCGGAACCGGGCTGGCACCCTGGGCGCGTTCCTGTTGGTCTGGAAGTTCCGGGGACCCACCGGGGACCCCCACATGGAGTTGCACCACTCGGTTCACACGGGTGGGATTTTTTTGTTAACATCTGCATTACTTAATTTACAAGAAGTCTACACAATTAGAGAACGTAGAAGAATTGTTATTTTTCATCAATGTTTGCATTTCTCTCCTATGGATGTTACCGCATCAATACAGCATGGAATTGTAGACAAAATCTTATCCAACGATAACAAAATAATACGTTTTGGGTCTGAGAGGCTAAATGTAATCAAATGGTGGTCCGTGGCTCAAATGCTGAATAAATAATGGACCTGTGATATGAAAAGGGTTGAAAACAACTGCTGTAGAACACAGAATACTATACAGAATACGGAGCGTGTTTCAGAATTCTGACAGCAGGTTGGACAGTCACAGGGGATGATGGAGTGGTTCTCAAAGGGGTCCTTCAGGGGCTCCAGGGGGTCCCCGTCGGCAAAATGTCTTAATACACCATCCCAATCATTTGAACCCCTTCATCCATATATATTATACGTTGGATATTCAAAAGAATGGCACATATAGCCTACGACTAAGCTCACGTGTCACAATAATACTACACGTTGTGAGCTTGTAGATCAGATACTTACAATGTTTCCCTATGCCCAGCTTTCCGGGCTTGTGTAAACACAGACATTGAAGACAAAAGTGCAGATGGAAAAGTAAGGACGCAAATTGTGATTGGCCAGAATAGATGATGTATGATGATAAGAGCGGACTCAAAGTGGTTAATTCACAATTTACGTTGGGTTTGTAAGTTCTTAAAATGTTTATTTATGTTATGTATAGGAGGGCAGGCAGTAAAATATAATACATTGAGTTGCGTTTTGATGTGTTTTCTGGAGCTATAAATGACTTACGATGAGTGGCACAAATAAATAATGAAATGAGTTGAATCGAAATGAAAGCTTTCGTGTGGGCAGGAGGAGGAAGTGGCCAACACCATAATGCTTACCAGGGGTGGACAAAGTACTCGCATTGTTTATCTAAGTAAAAGTATCAATACTGCAATATAGAAATATTATTTGTTACAAGTAAGGGGCGACTCACACGGTCGCAACAGATTGATGTATGCTTGTTGTATGAGATGTATAGCTGATGCAAGCTCGCAATGCATTTCCAATGGGAGTCACATGGTTTGACACAACATTTGTGTTGTATGAGGGGGAGGGGGGCAGTCGAAACACAGCCGAAAGCCATACAACACAAATGTTGTGTCAAACCATGTGACTCCCATTGGAAATGCATTGCGAGCTTGCATCATACAACAAGCATGCATCAATGTTGTATGCTAGATGTAAAGGTGTGAGTCAGGCCTAAGTGTCCAGAATTCAAAATTAAATACTTAATAACAAAATACTTCACTACAGAAGTATTGCATTGACTTAAACATTTACGCAATTAAAGTACCAACAGTAAAAGTACACATTATGCATTATGTCCCATTTCAAGTTTTCAAATGTATAAAAATATTTTGAAAATAGCAGATGTACAAGCTCACAACGCATCGCGATGCGACGCATTGTGAGCTTGTAGGTCGGCTATTTTCAAATGGCAGAAATGGTTAATGTATGCTAAGTGGTTAATGTATGTTTAGTAATAATAATCAAAATCTTCAAAGTAACTAAAGTTTTCTAATTGTAGTGGAGTAAAAGTACAATGTTTGTCTCTGAGATGTAGTGGAGTAGAAGTAAAAGTACTGGAAATTGGAATTACTCAAGTTAAGTACAAATACCTCAAAATTGTACTTAAGTAAATGTACTTTCCACCACGGATGCTTACCAGCGGCCTCCATCGCATCAGGATCTGCTTTTGCATTCATCAATGTTTCGTAGCTCTTCTTCTTGCATTTTTCGGGAATGGCGTCACTCTCCGCTTCGCCAGCGCTCTGAGCCTCCTCAGCTGTCCGGTCGAGAAAGTCTGTCGGCTGACAGTGGATATGATAATCAATGAAGACCAAACGTTAACGATAGGGTTGTCCCGATCCGATCACGCGATCGGAAATCGCGGGGGCCGATCACCTCATTTTCAAATGATCGGATCGGGAACAAAACAACGTGATCGGGACAGTCCTATAGTAGCCTATCAATATTATATATCCATATCATGATATTAGATTTGATATTGTAGATGTTGTACTGTTGTGATATGGCATAATCTTAGAGTATATATGAATAGAGACGGCACCGGATTTCTCCTCCCATCCACTTGCATTAAGTTGCTCAAAAGCGCATGAGGCGATTTCACTCCTCCTTCCGGCTAGGAACAGAGTGCATTCTGGGAAGGATTGGGCAAAATTTCAGTTCACGTATGAAACAGTGTTCACGTGTCATCATAAACGTGCGCGATGATAGTCAACGGACCAGAATTGGCCCAGCGCTGCAATACCAAATTCGGCCACTATGTCCATTTCGCCTCAGGGTTTCCTCCGGGTGCCGTCTCTATTCATAATATACTCTAAGGGCATATGTGTTCTATGAAAATATAAATATCGGATCCGGAAAAATCGGTATCGGCAGATACTCCAAATCAAATGATCGGAATCGGATCGGGAGCAAAACAACATCCCTAGTTAACGACATTACTAAACCTCTTGAAAACATGGATACACCAATTTGGACATCCTGCATGGGCCCATACCGACGCCAAATCAAATAATAACTTTGCTGATGCAGTATATAGCCAAAATTAATACAGATATTTGTTTGTTTTGTTGTTTAGTCATTTTATTGTCAATGCCCGTTTAGTGCCAGGGAAACAAATACGTAAATCTTCATTATGAAAATGACAGCTTGGTATAGTCAACAGTCGTGGAAAGTAACTAAGTACATTTACTTAAGTACTGTACTTAACCCATTTTGACCTGACGTAAAAATAAATAAATAAATAAAGTCTTCTGAAAGAATATATATTCAAAGATCTGTGCCGCATTTTCACGATTTAAAAAAAATAGCAGACCTACAAGCTCATAGCGCGCCACTCGGTGGCGCGCTATGAGCTTGTAGATCTGCTATTTTTCAATAGCTAAAGTATAACATAATGCTTTAAAACACCAAAAGGGGTCCCCGCCCAGAATGGGTTAAGTACAATTTTGAGGTATTTGTACTGTACTTGAGTATTTCCAATTTCCAGTACTTTTACTTTACTTTAGTTACTAGTTACTTTGGAGATTGAAATTTTGATTAGAAAACATACATTAACCACTTCAACCCTATACATTTCGGCCATTTGAAAATAACCGATCTACAAACATTGTGAGCTTGTAGATCGGCTATTTTCAATAGATTTTCTACACATTTTGAACTTGTGAAATGGGACATTCTGCAATATGAGTACTTTTACTTTTAGCACTTTAAGTTACATTTTGATGCTGATACTTTTGTACATTTTCAATTCCGTACTTTTACTTGTAACGAAGTAGTTAAATTGCAGTATTGGTACTTTTACTTAAAGGTATATTCAGTGATTTCACTTAATTCAAATATCACTTTTTTTTTCTTATTTTTTGGATAATCCTCGTTACTATAAAGTGTGCTGACCATATAAGGAGTTCCTCCCTGTCCCCAGTGAGCCCCTGGGGTCAAAAAACCCTAGTTTCGGTTTGGGCTTTGTGTGGCAAAGCCTTCATCCAATCAGGATGAGAGGGGCCTTCCTCCAATCATGATCGAGTGGGGCGGGCATTGGTGCACGTGCTGTTGGTCTGTTGTACTTCCCCCACTGTAGAGCGTGTGCATGTGCACATCTTGTTACCGGGTGGACCGGGTTTTTTTCCAAATCACCCAAATCACTGAATGCTCCTTTAAGTAAAACAATTGAGTACTTTTTCCACCACTGATAGTCAATGAGGCGATGATACCAGCCGATATGTTGTTGCAGTCCTACTTGAGGCCTGGCAATTCTATTGTGGGCCAACATTTGCCGGAAATAGACAATGTAAAAGCTTGTGGATCGGCTATTTTCGGCAAAAAAAGATTTGGGGCCCTTAGGCACTATATTTTGCGTGTCTTGTACCAGTGCGTGGCCAGTTGGCCACTCAAAACAGCTTAACAGCATTGGCCACACATACAGGTCTTAAGTTAAGTCTTGGTCCAAGGGAAACTAGTTAACTAGTTATACTAAGTATAAAAGCGTTTAAGTGGTTAAAATAATACTAACCAAAAATGCATAAAACATCACAATTGAACTCAGGCACAGCTGCTCCAAGCTTTCTTAGTACTGTTCCAATATTACTGACAAGTTATCAACGTTGTAGACTTGAGGTAGCCTGGCTCCAGCCCCGGAATCGCTAGCCGCACGCCCATTAAAAATATGTTCTGGGCGAGTCAAGTGAAACGAAATGAAAATGCATGCAGGCTGAGTGTCAGGCTAGACTTGAGGTGTAGTGATATACGTACCACTCACGCTGGGCAAGACCTATACGCTGGATCATTTTTTTTTTTGGGGGGGGGGGGAGTTTGGCGGAAGTATACCGCTCAATGAAATGACGTTGACGCTATACAAATCCGTTTCCATTCTCCGTGAATGAAACAAGTGTTGTGATTGGTCGAAAAACATCGTATCCGGGGGAAATACATCTGACGTCTGCCGAAACACTCTCTGCCTTAGGTCGTGACCAGGCTTTTCTCTTCGCAGATGAGTAAAGGCTGGGACCGAGGTTACATAATACCACTATATATCCTATCGTCTGTGTCGGGTGGAAACCTCATAGCTGGGGGCGGACTTGTAAAGATTTGGCTTTTGGTGACTTTTGCAGTGGTGTTAGGTATGGGTATAAGCCTAAGGTTTTCAAAAAGATGTGTTGGGCTTTTTCTTCTCTCTTTTTGGTTAGGAGTTAAGTTGGGATTTAGTATAGGATATTTTTAATTATTGTAAACCTCCATGTATGGAACCTCTTGACTGACATGTTTTAGTCTGACGTCATGCTGACACCGTCAGGTTAGACGACACAGTACATATTTGGTGGATGGTTGCGGTGGAGAGTGAGTATATATATATATGGTTATGTGACATCAGCGGCAGAGACACAGTATCAGAGAAGGTCGAGCAGAGTCACACAGCTGGACAAATTGGAGCATGGAGCAGCAACAGAGACAGACATTCGTTAAGAGCTCTAGGCAGCAACAGAGACAGACATTCTTTAAGAGCTCTAGGCAGCAACAGAGACAGACATACTTCAAGGAAAACAGAACTGAGACGTCTCTTCAGAACTCTTTCCGTTACAGATCAGTTGGATATTCAGTAAGTTGCAGGTCTGTCAGATCAGTTGATATTCAGTGAGTTGCAGGTCTGTCGGATCAGTTGATATTCAGGGAGTTCCAATGATGCAGTGGACAGTGAATCTGAGAGGAACACGAGATGATAGATGGGAATATGCTCTAGTGACCGTGGGTCACCACCAGGTGTTCTCATTTGGTTATTCCTCTGAAGATCCCGTCAATGTGTACGTCTTCAACACAGTGTCTCTGAGATGGAGGAAGTTGCCTCCAGTGACACCTGGAAGAGGACAGCGTCCCCTTGAGGTCCCCTCCGGGCGCCGCGGCCACACAGCTGTGCTGGTAGGAGAAATCGCCTACATCTGGGGAGGGTCGACTAACGCAGGTGACTGCAACGTGCTTTATGCATTTGATGTCGACGCTCACACGTGGTTCAAACCCATGGTTTCTGGGACTGTTCCAGAGGGGAGGGTCCTCCACTCAGCCTGTGTCTTGGGGAAGGTCATGTTTGTTCATGGTGGATTGACCCTGACTCATGGACGCACTAATGACATGTACAAGTTGGACACCACCACAATGCTCTGGACTTTAATTAACACCACAGGCACTAGACCACCTGCTTCATTTCTTCACTCTGCCACCATCATCGGGACAAAGATGTTTGTATTCTCCCCCGGCCTGGGGGAGAACAACGGCAGAGTTTTTGACACAAAGAACCAACCATTGGATGAACACACCCTCTACTCACCCTCCTCTACTAGGATCGGGTCGAGCAGCCTTTACCTACAATGGAGAGCTGTACATATTTTTTTATAATCCTATTCTGAGAATATATCTGTGGAAATACAATCTAGAGACTTTCTCCTGGAAGGAGGTTAAGCCCAAGGGGAGCGGCCCGTCAAGGATGGCGGCCCGTTGTCGCATTGTGGGAGATCTCCTCCTCTTTGGAGGATACAGTGGTGGCCTGTTTATCTTAGAGAGGAGTCCTAGTCTGAAGACGTTATGCAAGCTGTCAGTTATTCAGTACGATCTGGATCAGTCTGAACTCCCACACGTCGTCAGGTGGGAACTGGCAGCCATGATGAATAAAGCATAAATTAAATATGGTCTGAACCGCTGGCCATAGCGCCACCTAGGCTACAATGTAGCCTAGGTGGCGGGTTCGAGTCCCTTTGCTGCGTGTCACTCCCCGTCTCTCTCTCCCCATTTTCTGTCAGCCTACTGTCCTATCTATAATAATAAAGGCATAAAAGACCCAAAAATAAATGAAATTTATAAAAAATGATTAAAAAAGAGATATGATCTTACTGGATCTCCTCCAGGAAGTGCCATCTCCATTTTGTGTCTTTATTAACCAAACAAAAACAAACGTTTTGAGAGTAAAAATATAAACGATAAGATAATTCCAGGCAAAAAAATAATATATATATTCAAAACTTTTAAAACTAAGAGTAAAAAAAATAATAAGCAAACATTTTAAGCAAAACATTTTAAACAAAAATATTTTGAATGTTTTTTGTTCTTCTATTTTGTGAATAAAATTTGAATCAAATTCGAATTGTACAGTGCGTTCATTGAATCGTTAACTGCCTACAAACGTTAGCAGCAAGACCCTTAGCATTGTTTGTATAGTAATGTTAACTCCATAGACACATTATACAATTACAAAACACCTGGGGGTCTATAGCGTAAGAGTAATGTGAACTCGATAGATGCATACTAAACAGAAAAAGTACAACAATCTCGACACTCCATCTTTAATGTATTAACTCATCCCCCGCCAGTATAGGTGGCAGCAAAGGTTAAACTACTGCCACTAGTCAGTCTCGTTCTATTTTAGAAGAAGAGCACTTCCGCCTCCCCTGCATGAGGCAGGGAGGTGTGTGTGTGTGTGTGTGTGTGTGTGTGTGTGTGTGTGTGTGTGTGTGTGTGTGTGTGTGTGTGTGTGTGTGTGTGTGTGTGTGTGTGCGTGCGCGTGTGCGCGTGCGCGTGTGCGTGTGTGTGTGTGTGTTCCTCGTCTATCTATCTATCTTTAGAAACATTCATATTTACCCGCGAGATAACATGGAGTTACTATTTGAGTGGGTAAACATGGTCGCTTTGTTTATCATGCAGGCCAGCTCGCTCATGTCCACCGGCTCCCTGGTTATCTGAAACCCCTCAGATCTGAACCGCACACCTCTCAGGGCAGCCGCTTTCACTCACTCCTCTCTGCCTTCTCCCTAGCTCTCACTAACCATGGCTGAGGGAAGTAGGGGGGCTGGAGCACCCCCTCCCTTCGGACGGGAGGGGTTAAAATAATAATAATTGAATGTACATGTATGTTACTAGGCCTAATACATATGCTGTAGCACAGTATCGACGCCTTATCCTTGTTCATTGCCTGTGTTAGTTTGCTCATGCGTGTGGAGAGGGAAAGTTTAAGCCACTTTTCCATGTGAAAATGCACGAAAATGCGCATGCTGCGCACGCAACACCCCCTACTAAATGTTCAGCACCTACTACTGCAGCGGCAGCGGCTATGAAGCAATATAGCACTAACGGCCGATTAAGGGATCTCTTAAAGGGATCTCTTAAAGCCAAGACTGGTGATTGGTTACATCTGGTTTAATTATTGCAACGCCCAAACCACACCTATGCATAATATAACGGGTAACGGAGGTGTTTAAGGGATTTAGACAGGTAACCAAAATACCAACTTTAGTGGGGGAACACCCTTTCCCCACTCCTAAATCCCCAAATAGTGGCTTTAGGAAGATGAGACAAAAATGGAGCCCATAGACTCCAAGGACTTTTTTTTGTTGCTATCCCTTTTGGAGTGTTGGACTCTACTCTGCTGCTGTTTATAGCCTACATTTCTGTCTAATAAAGTATTCAATCAATCAATCAATCAAAAGGCTGTTCATTTACAAAAAATATATATATATGGAGATAAGAGGTTTCTGCCCAACAGCGACGATATATTCGTTGCTGTCGGGAGGAAACCTCATAACTCCATTTTTTTTTGGCATAAATCAGTGCAATTGAACACCCTTTACGTCTGTGTGTTGTTTAGAAAATATTGAACCAATGGAAAGTAGTAAAAACTGCTTTGGACAAAACCTCTTAACTCCATTGGACCCTCAAAATGTCTGCTAAAGCAACTAACTCCACCCCCTCTCCCCCTTTCCTGGAAGTAATTGACAATATATAAAGTTACAACACCAACTTTGATGAGGCTGTATTGCTTTGTTTTAAAAAATATATGGTTTTCTTAATTTCCTGAAAAATGTATATTTTTCATTTCCTGAAAAATGAACATTTTGGAGTTATGAGGTTTCGTCCCGACAGCAGAGATATATGTATAGGCTTACTGTACCTGCGTGACAAAGAAACACTGTGCGTCGTCGTCACATGTTTCATGTATTCCACTCTGTGCCCCATCATTTTTCGGGGCCGTTTTCACATCTGCCTCCTCCTCCTCCTCCTCCTCCTCCTCCTCCTCCTCCTCCTCCTCCGTTGTTTCCCCGGCCTTGGCTGGCGGAGCGTGCAGGGCAGACATAATAATAATATAATCCTCACAAACATGTTGTTCATCCTTTTTGTCCTCCACAAAACGTTGCTCGCCAAAAGGAGGAAACCTACGAAGTGCGGGCTTCATCTCTGGGATTGCTTTTTCCACCTGCGAAAAGAAATAAAATAAACAATGGTGTTATGTAATCGAACCTTATTTTTGAGATATTTAGAGTTTTTTTTGTATTATAAATGAATCTCTTTTCAACTAGATTGAGGATCAGTAAAGAGTAGAGACGCACGATATAACGTACGGACGGTATATCTCAAAATAATCCAGATTATATTAACAGATATTGATGATACAATAATAATGTGACCATCAATGGCTTTGTACTCGCAGAGCAGCCAGTCAGTCTGCCTTGTTTCCATTGTGGTCCTCTGTATAATATCGTAATCGGACAGAATCAGAATCGGCAGATATGACCCTGCAAATAATCGGATATCGGTCATAATTTGGGTAAAATGGACAAACTTAAAGATGGAGTGCCACGATTTTTTTCCACCCTAAAACATGATCATCAGGTATTATTATAATATAAGGAGGAAGAACTTTTTCCAAAAAGTGTACAGTATTTGTTAAAATCATGCTTTTATGTGGACACTCCCACCAGTTCATTAAGTATGCCTGGTTTGCCTGGTGGGTGGTGATAGGTGGTGATCCACCTGAACTGAAGTCGCACCCACAGCTGTAGTTGTATGATAAAGGGGGAAGGGTTAGGGGAGGGCTGATAGTGTGATGTCACTAGCTATATTACTGTTTATTTCATTGGCCCGTTTGACTGTCAAGGGTTCAGCCTCCAGGGAGAAACCCTAAATACAAAGTTAATACACCCATTGCACATAAAAACGACTCCAGGGTGTCTAATGGAGTATACTGTCACCTCATAGACACATGAAAAACTGGAAAAATACAAACATTGTGGCACTCCCATTCTGGGCGGGAACCCCTTTTGGTGTTAGCATTATGTTATGCTTTAGCTATTGAAAAATAGCAGATCTACAAGCTCATAGCGCGCCACCGAGTGGCGCGCTACGAGCTTGTAGGTCTGCTATTTTTGAAAGAATCGAAGAACCACTGACATAGAAACATAGCTTTTTCAGAAAACTGTCAGGATGTAGAAGACATTTTTAGAATCTGATCTCAGGTCGAAATGGGTTAAAAGTGGGAACGTTATTCTAACCGTTGGTTTTGGGTGAAAGCGCAACGCGAGCGGGGAACTGGGCACCACGGCGGGGGTCTTCCTCCGTGTTATCCGAACGCCAAGCCTCTCTTGAAGGAAATACGTCAGCAGCGGAGGGTCTCCTGCAACGAGACGAGCGACATGTCTTTTCACGTAACGTTTAGCTCCATGGCATACTGTACAATCTGTTCAGCAGAATGCTTTAAACCATGTGGTTTTCAACCCTTTTCATATCAAGGCCTGTTATTTATTTGGCATTTGAGCCACCATTTGATGACAATTAGCCTCTCGGACACAAAACCGAATAATATTTTGTTATCGTTGGATCCGATTTTGTCCACAATTCCGTGCTGTATTGATCAAAATAACAATTATTCTACAATCTGTTGTGTAGACCTCTGGTAAATTAAGTAATGCAAGATGTTTAACAAACATTTAACTCTTGAGAGTGTACAATTAAACCAAATGGACCCGTACATGTCCATTTGGTTTCATTTTACACTCTCAAGAGTTTAAAGATCTAATAAGGGTCCATTTGGTTACTAACTCTCCATGCATTTAGCTGGGGACCACCTGGAACCCCCTCAAGGACCACTGGTGGTCCCCGGACCACTGATTGAAAACCACTGCTTTAAACGTCAGAGACCAGACAGTGGCCTTGTGGTTAGAGTGTCCGCCCTGAAACTGGGAGGTCGGGGTTCGATCCCCGGCCGGGTCATACCAAAGACTGTAAAAAATGGGACCCAATGCCTCCCTGCTTGACACTCAGCATCAAAGGGTTGGATTGGGGGTCAAATCTACTAATCAAATGATTCCCGAGCACGGCGCACGCTGCAGCTCACCGCTCCAAGAGATGGGTCAAATGCGGAGAACAAATGTCACTGCGGTAACGTGTGTGACAAATCGTACGACTTTGACTTTGAGACCCATCTTTTCACATAACTGTTCACTCATGCATGCAGTCTGTTCAAAAATAATGCTTTAAAGGTCGACTGTGGCGACTGTGGCTCAGGAGGTAGAGCAGGTCGTCCAATGATCCATGGGTCGGCGGTTCGAATCCCGGCTCCTCCTGTCTACATGTCGAAGTATCCTTGGGCAAGACACTGAACCCCAAATTGCTCCCGATGTGCTGGTTGGTATACCTTGCATGGCTTCCGCCGCAATCGGTGTATGAATGTGTGTGTGAATGGGTGAATGTAATGCACAATCTATGTAAAGCGCCTTGGATAAAGGCGCTATATAAATGCACCATTTACCATTTACCATTTAAGGTCGGTGGTTCTCAGTCAGGGGTTCTTGACGAGGTTCCCTAGGGGGGTCCCCAGCTGAATCAGTTTAACAGCTTTATTAACCTATTAAGACCTGAGGCCGATTGGCCTTCTAAAACTAGTTTGTGCCAAGGACCCCCAAAATGATACGTGTATTTGGCCACGGACCACCATCTGAAAATGTGTTGTGCCAGGGAGTGGACCCCAAGGGGCCAGTGAGGCTATTCAACGTTGAAGCTGGAAGTACCCTCACTAAAAACGCCGGGCCAACGCTCCACACGTCCCAAACTCTTCTCCCTTCTGGCCCCAAAACTGTGGAATGCACTCCCCGTTGCAGTCAGAACTGCGGCATCACTCCCAATCTTCCGCCGTAGTCTGAAGACCCACCTTTTCAGACTCCATCATGGCCCATAGCACTTATCCTACCCCCTTAGATAGCACTTTTTAGACTTAGATAGCATTTGAAACAGACTTATAGCATGTCATGTAGACAGCACAATAATTGCATTGTATATAGTCATAGCACATCATAGTAGCCTACATATGTATAGCATAGTATAGTATATATGTATAGTTAATATGTATAGTGTCATTATATAGATATGTTCTAGTTACGTTCTTAGCTTACGCATGTTTCTTGATAAATGCTTTTTATATATGTGATGTATTCCCATACTTTTGTTCCTGCCTAATGTAAGTCGCTCTGGATTAAGAGCGTCTGCTAAATGCCTAAATTGTAAATTGTAAATTGAAGCTCTGGGCCCTAGTGGTAGGAGGAGGGACTACAGGCGGACCCGTGGATTCATGACCGGGAAACCCCGTGCAGCTGGGCTTTAACATTGAGCGCTCGGTTGCACTTCCGCATTTGACCACCAACATTTTTTCAGTTCAGTCTCTATCCTTTTATATACTCTATGGAGTGGACACACCCAGCCAGCCAGACCTTTCCAATTTGGAAAAAATAGCAGATGTACTGCAGCTTGTATAGATCTGCTACTTTTTGAGAACCACTTCTCTAAATCAGTGTTCAGTTTGTATGAACATGTATGTTTAAATGTAGAACGACACATGGGTTAACCCTAATTTATAGGCCTGCAGTATACATGCCATGGTCATTTGGAAATAGCCAATCTATTTATGTGATGTATTCCCATGCTTTTTTGTTCTTGCTTAATGTAAGTCGCTCTGGATTAAGAGCGTCTGCTAAATGCCTAAATTGTAATTGTAAATATAAGCTCACAACAGGTCGCATGATCGCGTCGCAGTTGGAATAATTTTTGAACACGTTTTTTAAGAACGCAAATCAAACACAAAAACCAAAAACACAGATCTTCTCTTTATACGGGCCGGGGGGGCCGTGGTCCCCGATGCACTCCCCTTATAGCATGGCGACAAATCATTGTCAGATGGCCGGGGTGCATCATGGATGGGGCCCCCGCCGGGGCCAATTACAGATCCATTTTCGGGGGTCCCTGACACGAAGCCGTTTGAGAAGAGAACCGCTAGCTTTACATAAGAAAGCGAGGAGAAAACAACAGGATGCATACCACTGGTGCGTGCGGTGAGAGGGTTGGAGTGGATGACAACCTCGCCGAGCCTCGGAAACAACGCCGCAGGCAACAGCGCCTCTTCCTCCGCCATCTGACGGCGGGGTGGGGGGGGAGGAGGTGGGGGAGACAGACAGGCAGTCAGTCAGTCGCTGAGAGACACTTTGCGGTGGGCTCATTTTTCCGCACCCCCCCCCCCCCCCCATTTTTGCATAACCCATTAAGACCTGAGGAGTTTTTTTTTCTGAAAACCTCTGAAAAACCTCAGTGGTGCTCAAACTTCGTCATGTTCAAGGACCAATTATCTGTATTTGGGCCCGCCGACCCCCCCCATCTGAAAATACGTTGTTCCAGGCCCCCCCCGGAAAGCAAATATTTGAGTTAAAACACTCACTGTGAAACAATATATATATTCAAAGAATTGCACACATTTTCAAAAAAAAAAAAAAAAGGAGATCTACAAGCTCATAGTGCGTCACTCGGTGCCACGCTATGAGCTTGTAGATCTGCTGTTTCAACAGCTAAAGTAAAAATAATAATAATAATAATGGTTTTAAAGTGGTTTAAAAGCTACTTTAAGGTGACACAGACTCCTCGGGGGTCTAAATGGGATAATGCTATGTAGATAGGAACCATGTACAAAAACAGACCTTATTGTCCGCCACGTTGAGGAAGCGAAGCTCTGGCAGGGGAGGCAGAACGGAGTCTCCTTCGGAGGAATGTTCCCAGCGGATCATCGTCTCCTCCGTCGTCGTGTCACGTCGGCCTGGACGACTCGGGGACGGTTGCGGCGAGGGGTCGGCCTGTTAAAAACGGAGCCATGGGTGCCACCCCGAGTTTCAAAGATCAGAGATCACAGAAGAAAGGCACGCACGATCGTGATGTTTGCGTGGTTATTGTTGCAAGACAAGCAAAACAGCAAACAATGGATGGACGTGTGTGTGTGTGTGTGTGTGGCGTGTTCCATCCATTGTAATAGGCGTGAGAGGAGAGGATGAATAAATAATGTCCATGTTAATACTGCCTCGATCTTGCTGACCCCTTTTTTTTTGCTTCCCCAAACGTCCTGTAATCACGTCCTGCCACTAACAAGGAATGGAACATACTGTATATAGTTCATGTTTGGTTACTTTTTACATTCATATATTTCACCCATCTTGTATCTATAGTGGTAACTCGATCTGTATTTAGGCCTTTTCAGACGGGGAGCGAGAGGCGTGCATTTATTTTGGAAGCGCTGAGAAGTTGAGGGGGACGATTGCGCAAGTGTAGTATTTTCACGGACGCGGTCCCGGCCGTGAAATTGTCGCGCAAGTGCTCGTTTCGTGCACGCGGGCGACTATACGTGGATTGTGGCGAGCTTGTTTTTCGCGCTACACGCGTCCCGCGCCCCCTCATGAGCAGACCTGTCACTGATGCAGGCGACAACACCTGTGTCACTCGCTCCACCTCTTGTCTTCCACCTCAGGTGTTGTACAGTGCCTATAGAGCGTCGCAGTCCCGCCCCTTACCATGGACCAGGAAATTATTCTCCGTTCATTTTCCTCATAGACATTTCAGAAAGTATTTATTTAAAGACGGTTACGCCGCGGACAAAGCCAACTCGAGTCGTGACAAATCATGACAACAAACACAATTTTTGGGGCTGAAAAAATTATTAGAAAGAAGAAAAAAACGGCAGGTTACAACACTTTTTTTGTTGTTTTTCTTCTTTGTAATTATTTGTTTGGTCCAAAATATTGTTTGTTGTCATGAGTTGTCACGACTCGAGTTGGCTTTGTCCGCGGCGTAACCGTCTTTAAATAAATACTTTAAGAAATGTCTATGAGGAAAATGCATTGGGTTTCATTTCCTGGTCCATGGTAGGAGGGGGGACTGCGACGCTCTGGGCGCTACTCTTCCTGGGTTACTGAGGGAACTGAGCTCATGCTTCCTTCAATGCATGAGGAGTGAGCAGGCCGACTTCTTATCACCTGACGTGGGGGAATTTCCCCCGGTAGGACGTAGCGTGTGGTGGGAACACGTTATTTTAACCAGTTCCTTTCCCCTCATGCATCAGGCGCTCTGTCTGACCAGGGGGAGGCAGTATTAGAGACCAGGGACACGGGGGAGAACATGCAAACTCCACAAAGAAAGGCCCTTTCGCCAACCTATAGGGTATCGACACTGGTCACGCGGAGGAGAGAACACGCCGTGCCCCACCAGGTATTCCTAACCTTAACTTCAGTAAAACTATATGCATTAACCTAACCTTATTCCTAAATGTAACCTCAGTAAAACTATGCCTAAACCTAACCTTATTCCTAAATGTAACCTCGGTAAAACTATGCCTAAACCTAACCTTATTCCTAACCGTGACCTCAGTAAAACTATGCCTAAACCGAACCTTATTCCTAAATGTAACCTCAGTAAAACTATGCCTAAACCTAACCTTATTCTTAAACGTAACCTCGGTAAAACTATGCCTAAACATAACCTTATTCCTGAACGTAACCTTGTAAAACTATGCCTAAACCTAAACTTATTCCTAAATGTAACCTCGGTAAAACTATGCCTAAACCTAACCTTATTCCTAACCGTGACCTCAGTAAAACTATGCCTAAACCGAACCTTATTCCTAAACGTAACCTCGGTAAAACTATGCCTAAACATAACCTTATTCCTAAACGTAACCTCGGTAAAACTAGGCCTAAACCTAACCTTATTCCTATTCCTAACCTTAACCTCAGTAAAACTATGCCTAAACATAACCTTATTCCTAACCTTAACCTCAGTAAAACTATGTAGACGAGTGCATATATGAAAAAAAGGCACCTTACCCTAAAAAAATTGCAACAGAAGGTTTCTCAACTGTTTTTTGTAGAAGTAGGTGTCCTTAATAACATACTAAAAGTTTACCAAAGTTTGACCATGCGAAAGGTGTTATTTTCAAGGTGGCGTCCAAGATGGCGTCCGGAATCATTAAAATAGCCTAACTCCTTCATTATTCACCCTAGACAAGTAATTTTTGTGTCTAACTCTATGTTTTTGGGGTCTAGGAATCCATTGAACTTGTCCAAATTGCAGAGATACATTTAGATAATTAGTGTTCTGTACCATACTGTACTGTACTATACCGTACTGTACTGTATTGTTCCATACTATACTGTACTGTATTGTTCCATACTGTACTGTATTGTTCCATACTGTACTGTACTGTATTGTTCCATACTGTACTGTACTGTATTGTTCCATACTGTACTGTACTGTGAAATGTTGCGCAATAACATGGTTTTTCATGCAAATGCAAACTGTACAGTAATTATGACAGTTGCATGGATGCAAAGTAGTGCGTTATGTCTGGACACGCATGCCGGTGGTGTTATGCATGGTGAGATGTGGGCAAACGGTGTGGTTTGGTAGGAGAAGGCGGACAAAGGCAGCCGGATAAACGGGGTGCGTGTGTTTTAATTAGGGTGGCAGGATTTTTGTAATACATTAGGAAGGCAATCAGTAGGAGTGTGCAAAGAGGGTGATTATGGAGGTTGGTGCAGAGCTGTCAGAACCTAAGTCTCTCAATAACCACATTATCAAAACACTCCTTTGAAACAGGTTGATGACTATTATTTGGGTTCATATCTTCTTCCCAAAAGGACTTTCAAACTAAAATGGTAAATGGTGCATTTATATAGCGCCTTTATCCAAGGCGCTTTACATAGATTGTGCATTACATTCACCCATTCACATGTACATTCATACACCGATGGCGGCGGAAACCATGCAAGGCACCAACCAGCACATCAGGAGCAATTAGGGGTTCAGAGTCTTACTCAAGGACACTTCGACAGAAACTCTGGGGGAGCCCGGGTTCGAGCTGGTAACCTTGTGGTTACCAGTGAAATACATTTTGCACTTAAACCCCAAACTAGTACAGTTTCGGGAATAAGAAGATGCCTGTGACAAGTACATCTGAACCCTATCCGTGCCACACTCCACCACCATCCCTGCGCATATACACCAACTACATACATTATGATAGCTCTGTACTGACTTGAACACCCTCTCTGGGCCCATAAGGGGGCTTTTCTCTCCACTGTATCCCCACTGAGGAGTCCCATCTTCCCCATAGACCAGACAAGTGGCCATTTGTTCCTACTAAGTGTGTTTGCTGCAAAGACTGAGCTTGTAGATCGCCTATTTTCACAATGTTTGTCCCGACCCCCAGTTTGGGAACAACTGCCCTAGGGGACTTGGATTATTATTATTTTGCCAGACACCTTTACAAACAATAGTGAAGACCTTTCTTGTTAAGACATTTCTTCCAAGATGTGTGTAATATTCCCAGTCTATCACTTGGCAGCCATGCTTTTACAAATGTCACAGTACCAACCATTAATAATGAATGCACTCCTTATTGGTATGGAATCAAATCAAAATAAATCTCCTGAAAGCTTCAACAGAATGTGAATTATGTGTATAGGTAATGAATTCACCAATCCTGGGCATTACGGCATATAGAAAAGGGAGAAATGTCCTATTACACTGTTATAACCTTATAACCAATTGCTTTATTATATAATTGTACTTGTAATTGCTTGACTATAATTTAAATATGCTAATTGGATTCCTAGATCACCAAAACATGGGGTTAGGCACCAAAATGACTTGTCTACCGTGAATAATGAAGGAGTAATGGCCTTTTATGGAACTGGGGGCGGCCATCTTGAAAATCTGACCTTTCGCATGGTCAAACTTTGGTAAACTTTTAGTATGTTATTAAGGACACCTAATACTACAAAAAACAGTTGAGAAACCTTCTGTTGCAATTTTTTTAGGGTCAAACCATAATTGCACCCGACTTTAATGCCTAAACCTAACCTTATACCTAACCGTGACCTCAGTTAAACCAATACAAGAATATAAGAACCGCTGGGGGGAGAGTGTTTTCCGTTTACCGCACCTGTCACCAATGCACTGATTTTAATTGATATCTATCGTGAAATGGCCATCATTAGATGGCTATTTCTAAAGGCTTTTAAAACGTTCTTGTTTGGTTTATCCCCCCTTTGTTGTACCTTTTTAACTCCCCAACCCAAACCAAAGAGCTCGAATCTTCATCACACTTTTTTGGACTAATTCCGAGCACTCCAGACCCCTCTCTTTTATTCGGAGGAATGGGACATTTCTTTGTTTTGTCTAGAGGAGCCTTTTTCACAGAGCCTGTTTCAAATGGCTGGGCATGCATGTGGCCCCATCAGTGACTGTTCTGCACAATCGCTACAGACAGGGGGGAAATTAATATGGAAATGCAATACATAACAGTGCGTATTAGGCCCCGTTAACTGTAGTGCTGCAGCTGCTGCGCTGTGCCGCTATGTGTATCTGTTGTGTTCCTCATGTTTTAACCCGTTTTGGGCGGGAACCCCTTTTGTTTTTTTAAACATTATGTTATAATTTAGCTATTGGAAAATAGCAGATCTACAAGCTCATAGCGCGCCACCGAGTGGCGCGCTACGAGCTTGTAGGTCTGCTATTTTTGAAAAACCGCTATAATGTGGCGCAAATCATTGAATATATATTTCAGAGCGAACATTTTTAACTAAAATATTTGCTTCATGGGGAACTACATATTTTGAGATGGGGGTCCGTGGCCCAATAGAGATAATTCTGGGGGTCCTTTACATGAAAAAGGTTGAGCACAACTGACATAAACTTGGGTTCTTCAGAAAACTATTAGGATTTAGAAGCCTTTTTTCAGTCCAAAATGGGTTAATGGGTTTGGTCTTTTGGTGGTTGTGTGTGTCACCGTCTCCA
The DNA here is from genome assembly GCF_951216825.1 of Electrona antarctica. Classification (NCBI taxonomy): domain Eukaryota; kingdom Metazoa; phylum Chordata; class Actinopteri; order Myctophiformes; family Myctophidae; genus Electrona; species Electrona antarctica. The sequence continues at coordinate 53,383,297 of NC_136789.1, read as the reverse complement.
CACCTGAGCGCAAAACTTTCTTAAGCTGCGCACTTCTTAAGCTGCGCGCAGCTTAAAGCTTGAGTTTTTAGACAGCTGGTGGATGGAAAAGAAGCTCCACCTCCGCCGAAGACTTGAGCGGAGGAGAGCGTTTCCGGGAATCTGGCCGTCGCGCAAGTATTCAGCGGAGGTGGAGCTTAATTTCCATCCACCAGCTGTCTAAAAACTCAAGCTTTAAGCTACGCGCAGCCGAGAACGTGCGCAGCTCTTTCGACCGTCTGGCAGTACCTTGTGTTGTGCTGTTTCTGTGTTTATAGTCAATAATAAGAGGACCACGGTGGAAACAAGCCTCGGGGCTGTCTTGTGTTTTTACCCTCCGTGATATGTTTGTTGTTGTTGTTTTTTGGAAGTGCTATTTTGCTCTTTCTTTTTTCACCACATAAAATCAATCGATACTTTATTGAGCCAGCATGCCGTTATAGTCACAGAGTCTGAATAAAAGGGACGGGATGCAGCATTGTCCCATCACAACACAGTGGTCAGGGTGGCCGGGTGGACGTCGAAATTTAAAACATGTCTTCTAGACAGTTTTCTGAAAAACCTCATGTTTCTATGTCAGTGGTTCTCAAACATATTCATGTCAAGGACTCCAAATATATATGACATTGGCCGCCAACCCCCCCATCTGAAAATATGTTGTTCCAGGGACCCTCCCAGTAGCAAAGATTTCAGGCACATTTTCACGATTTTTCAAAAAATAGCAGATCTACAAGCTCGTAGCGGTGCCGCACTACGAGCTTGTAGATCTGCTATTTTTCAACAGCTAAAGTACAACATAATGCTTAAAACACCAAAAGGGGTTCCCGCCCAAAATGGTATAACTGTACCTCTGTACTTTTTGCAAACTGTTAATAAATTGTTCAGTTCAAACAAACAATCAGGGTTCCGTTTACCTCTGTTCCTTTGGACAGCTCGCTCGGACTGGACTCGTTATGGGCTGCAGTTAGATGGAAATTAGACAGTAATATTGATTAGACATGTAGAATATACATTGAATATTCGTAATTTTCGTAATTAGTAAGTATAGTTTATATCTTCCAAGTTTTCTGTTGCTGCTCTTTTGGCCTGTATCAGAGCCATAGAGTAAGACAGAGTCATGGGCTCTTCTACATAGACTTCTATTGGTTTGTCCCTTTTAAAAAGGGACAACCGGAAGTTTACGGAATGCATTGGAGTCTATGGGCTCACGCGAGTACATGAACCACGTGACCAGGCTGTTTTCTGCCCCCTCAATGTCGTAACTCTGTCTTATATACTCTATAGCTCTGGTCTGTATAAAACAAAAAAACAAAAAAAATAACAATATCTGGGTATATACTTACCACGGTCTTGTTCTTTGTCGTGCTGTTTGCTTCCAGCCTTCTGGAGTAAATATGGTATTTCAGAGATGAGGTTCCCTTGCAGGTTCAAGTACCGTAGCCTATACAGTATGTATATCATTATGACAATGACATATTAAAACGACAGGTTCAATACTGTAGCCTATATCATATGACAATGACATTATTGAAACAAATACGATTCCCCGCAGACTGTAGACTGGCGGCTGCAGACTTCATAACTGCATGCGGAAAAATATTAAATGTTTAACCACATAAATCCTACAGTTTATTGACCAGGTGGAGGCCTGTACTTGGCCCCCTCCTTTTTCCCCTCTACACCTTTGCCAAAAACTACAAGCTGAAAATGTACATAAAATAACATTTAGTCAAGTTATCAGTGGTGTCAAAAAGAATCGATTCAGCAATGCAATGCAACGAGCTGCAACTATTATGTGGTTAAAGGTTAAAGTCCTACTATCTGTCACATACATTGCTGAATGTGAGATTTGTTCTCTGCATTTGACCAGGGGGGTGCTACAAGCACTATGTGTAGTTTTTTTATATGTTTATGTCCACTCTTGTTTGAGCATGGACCTTATTTTGATATTTATTTGCTTATGAAACTGTATGTTGATTTTCTTGTGTCTTATGGCAAGGCTTTAATATTATTCCCTGTATTGTTGTAATTGGTGACTTTCAATAATATCCTAGGAATGTTCTACAGAAGTAGGCTACTGCACCTTAAGTCACATGACTGGGGTTTTTCACAGCTGCTATCTGGTGAATGATTACTACCGTATATGCAATTTGATTGCTTGCCTAAACCTACTGTTGTATATTTAATGAAAATGTCAGCCTATTCTCAAACTATGCCTGAAGAAGGCAGAAAAGGCCGAAACGTTGCTATGACTCTTATTTAAATAAAACTCTTGAACCAGCAAGAGGCGCTGTGTGGGTCTCTCCTCCTCCATACATTCTCTGCATTTGACCCATCTCTTGGAGCGGTGAGACGTAGCCGCGCCGCGTTCTGGAATCATTTGTAGTTGTATCTAACCCCCCAAAACAACACTTGATGCCGAGTGCCAAGCAGGGAGGCACTGGCGGTCCCATTTTTACTGTCTTTGGTATGACCCGGCCGGGGGTATCGAACCCCAGTTTCAGGGCGGACACTCTATAACCACAAGGCCACTGAGATGGTACTGTATGTGTGTGTGTATGATGTGAAATCAAAACATATTATCATATTTTATTACATGGCTTGGTTGAATGCTTGATTCTGATTGGTCAATCGCTTAATTCAGCGGTGAATTATGTGTCGATAATGACTGCTCCGCTGTATAACAGACCGCTGCCTAATCAAACCCCCTGAGCACCAGCTGCGCGGCTGCGCCCCGCTTGATTTACTGCTGTTTCCAACATGACAGCCATGTAAACACACACACACACTAGTGACACACAATGTCATTTACAGCTAAACATTGCTCTTAAAAATGTTTTTGAAAACATTTGAGCGAGAAATAGACGAAGCAGGACCCGAAAATGGATTCTATTTGATCAACTCACTTCCTTGTTTTCCGACAGTGCTCCAGCCCTGCAGCTGCAGACGCAGCCAGCGCGAACTTATGGAATACTTTTTTTTGTTGTGTTTTGGGTCAATGTATTAATTTATGTTAGTTAGCCATGTAATAAGCGGGATAATATCTGGCTAGTTGGTCATTGTCAGGATATAATTCACCTTCAGGGAGTGTAACCAATTATATCCCGACAATGACCACCTAGCCAGATATTAACCCTTACATACCTCCTCATGTTGACCAGACAGCTGAAGACATCAGAAGTCAGTTTGTTGTCGTCCAGCATCAGAACTTCCAGTGACCCGAACAGTGAACCGGCTTCTTGATCTGGACTGCATGGGGAATAATAACAACAAGACACTCTATCAGATAAAGAAGTAATTCTAGAAAGACATGAAATACATATTTTGAATTTTATTGTGACACAAAATCTTCTGGGGATCGATCGCTGGCACAAATAAAACCCTTCCAGATGGGGAAGGAAACGGTATCCGTTCTTGTATCCTTGTGTTTGTTTTGACTGATAATAAGGTTAGAAATAGGGTTAGGTTTAGGCATAGTTTTACTGGGGTTAAGTTTAGGAATAGCGTTAGGTTTAGGCATAGTTTTACTGGGGTTACGTTTAGGAATAGGGTTAGGTTTATGCATAGTTTTACTGGGGTTAAGTTTAGGAATAGGGTTAGGCATAGTTTTACTGGGGTTAAGTTTAGGAATAGGGTTAGGTTTATGCATAGTTTTACTGGGGTTAATGTTTGGAATAAGGCTAGGTTACCGTTAAGGCATAGTTTACTGGGGTTAAGTTTAGAAATAGGGTTAGGTTTAGGCATAGTTTTACTAGGGTTAAGTTTAGGAATAGCGTTAGGTTTAGGCAGTTTTACTGGGGTTAAGTTTAGGAATAGGGTTAGGTTTAGGCATAGTTTTACTGGGGTTAAGTTTAGAAATAGGGTTAGGTTTAGGCAGTTTTACTGGGGTTAAGTTTAGGAATAGGGTTAGGTTTAGGCATAGTTTTACTGGGGTTAAGTTTAGAAATAGGGTTAGGTTTAGGCATAGTTTTACTGGGGTTAAGTTTAGGTATAGGGTTAGGTTTATGCATAGTTTCACTGAGGTTAATGTTAGGAATAAGGCTAGGTTTAACCGTTAAGGCATAGTTTACCGAGGTTAAGGTTAGGAATAATGTTAGGTTTAACCGTTTAGGCCTAGTTTACTGGGGTTAAGTTTAGCAATAGGGTTAGTTTTTGGCACCGTTTTACTGAGGTTAAGGTTAGGAATAAGGTTAGGTTTAACCGTTTAAGAATAATTTACTTAGGTTACTTTATTATAGGAATACCATGCTGAGCAGTTTAAGAATAAGGTTACTTTATAGGAATACCATGCTGAGCAGTTCCGCCGGCTGTACGCGACATGACGACTGTGTTTTGTGGCAAGCTTTCAAGTATTCAAGCCAGGAAAGGCATGATAATACATTCGGTGGTCCTTTCCTTGACATTGAAAACGTTTGAGGAGACCACTAGCCCCTAAAATTCTGTGTATTAATATTAAATGATTGTTTCTAAAACCCCCTCCTCCTCCTCCTCCTCCTCCGCCATCGCTCCGGCCGTCCTGCCAGTTTGTTCCTGACATGCTGCATGTTGAGTTCCATTGTGATTATGTAAACCTGCTTTGAGTTTACGAGAGGAGCTTTGACAGGCTTCCCACAACGCAGCAGTCACAACCAAACCTCCATGTTCTGGCAAACGCTCACAACATCATTTCCATCCATTTTGGTGGAAGAAAGAAAGAAAAAACAAAAAGCACTCCCGACTATCTAACTCAAAGAACATTTAATTTCTGTTTGGTCTACAACCGCTGATGGAAAGGAAGAACGTATACTCTGATCTTTATCCTCAGCCAAGCTTGAACGAACCCCAGTAGCATATCCCTCTCTTCTGGGAGGGGAACATTCATCAACTGTATCTTCACATACAGTTGGGTGCCACCGATATTGTCCCTTATCATTTGACCCATTTAGGCCTGACCTCAAAATTTAAAAAAAAATCCTTCTAAATCCTCCAGTTTTCTGAAATAAATATTTTCACGATTTTTCAAAAATAGCAGACCCACAAGCTCGTAGCGCGCCACTCGGTGGCGCGCTATGAGCTTGTAGATCTGCTATTTTTCAATAGCTAAATTATAACATAATGTTTAAAACACCAAAAGGGGTTTTGGGCAGATCACGCAAACCTCAGCAAAAAGAAAAGGACAATATCGATGGCCTCCAACTGTATCCCTCTATTCTGGGAGGGGAACATTCACCAAAAAACATAACTGATCTAGGATCTATATACAATATTATAATACAATAATATAATAGAACATTTGACTTGAGTAGAGGAACTACAAAAGTATATTGTCATCAAATTATAATTAACACAAAGGGAAATTAGTACATTTCTTTTGAAATTGAGATGGATTGAGCATGGGGATCGGCAATTTTTTTTTTGAGTGGTGTAAACCACTCCTACAACTGGCTTTGTTAGTCTGTCTGTGCAGAAAAAATGAGCATGGTTGCTACGGTCACCCAGTTCACCCGGGTGTGATTTCATTACGTCAGACATTACGTCAGATCAGAGCTGATCAGGCTATATAATACCTTACACCACTCAGTTCACACGGGTGTGATTTTTTAAATACCCTCAAAATACCCTCTATTGTAAAATAGGGCTTAATTGGTTAATCCATGTTTTGTGTTGTATTAATAATCTAAATCCCCACAAAGTCAATGGTAACTAAAGATGCCAAATCATTGTAGTGGGGTAAAACAAGGACAATATTTGCCTCTGAGTGGAGAAGTGTATATACTGTAGTATCGAGACAAAATGGAAGTACTCAAGTAACGTAAAAACTAAAAGTAGTCTACGTCAAAATTGTATTCAATTCATTGTAATTGTAATTCATTGTATTGTAGTTATACTAGCCACCATGAACTGGTCCTAAAGCACTCACAGAAGATATCTTCTATTTGGTCAACAACATGGAAACAAAATAATTTTAGCATCTGTGGCACCCTCTCTTGGTCAAATCGCTGACACATTATTCCTACTCCTCAGCAAAGAACAATTACACTGCAGTCGTACAGTGTCCACTTAATTATGCTGTTTCACAGTACAAAGGAGTGTTGAAATGAAATAACCCCCAGTCTGTCATTATTATTATTATTATTTTTAACACTGTTAGAGTTCTATTAAAAACATGGAATGAACTATCTACTACAGTATGTCTATTTTGGGGCTAATTTGACTTAAGTGTTTATTAGCTCACTGGTTCTCAATGTGTGGTCTGGGGACCCCCAGGGGTCCTACGGGGAGAGTTCCAGGGGGTCCCTCCGGGCCGTACTGTGCTAAATGGGCAGTACTCAGAGAGCGGCACTATTTAACTTTTTTTTTCTCCTTTCTTTTTTTGAATGAATAAAAGATAATTTTGTCCAATCTGTATAATGTCAAAGGTCATGTCTCACCAAACACAGGATCTGACACAAATTAACCTTTACCTGATGGTGAACTGAAGATACACCGGCTCTATTACATCAGTGGTAAAAAAAATATATATACTGTATATATCAGCACTTGCGTAGGAAACCATGTTCAAATCCAGGATAGAAGAGGAACATTACTATGCCATAATATACTATTTTATTTTTTTCAAATGTTTTTTTTTGTGGCTTTCGCCTTTATTTTATATTTTTTCATGGAGGGACAGACAGTAGGCTGACAGGAAATGGGGAGAGAGATGGGGGGGTCGACATGCAGTAAAGGCCGTCGGGATCGGGAGTCGAACCTGCGGCACACTGCCAGACTGGATTGCCAGCCAAGGTGCCTGGACCGCTGAGCCACGGCCCAGGCCATAATGGTTAAATTCGCTTTTACAATTTCACAACGTAGATTAGGGACCCAGAGATGAAAAAAAGTAATAATATATCCTTTTTTTTGTGGGGTGGGGTTATAAAGTGGGGTTATAATGACGGAAATATAACCGGGTTTGGTGACAAACAAGCGACACTGCCTATCAAACTAAATCAGTTTGATTTCTATAGGTTTAAGGAGTTTGTTGTTTACAATCATTCATAACCTATATTTTTAACGCATCATAAAGTTTACGACGCTCCATTTCGCGGGCCTGAAAAGGTTGGAGAACCGGTGTCATTAAACGCGTCTTTCATCATAACGCTGTGATAATCGATATGCCTTTGAATGGGTTCCACCTCAGCCTAGTCCATTTAGGACTGAGATATAAGAGACTACAAGACGTCTTCTAAATCATGACCGTTTTCTGAAACACCTATATGTTTCCATATCAGTGGTTCTCACTATTTCATGTCACCGCCGACCCCCCATCTGAAAATAACGTTGTTCCAGGGACCCCCCCCCCCCCATAGAAGTGAAGATTTGAGTTAAAAAACGTTTGCTCTGAAAGAACATATATTCAAAGATTTGTGCCACACATTTTCACGATTTTTCAAAAATAGCAGACCTACACAAGCTCGTAGCGCGGCACTCGGTGCCGCGCTACGAGCTTGTAGATCTGCTATTTTTCAATAGAGAGTATGCGCATGCTTAAAGTGAATGGCACATCGAGTGGCAAATCGAGTGGCAAAGCAACAGGCAAAGTGAGTTTAACATTGTTTAATGTTGTTTAATGCAATCAGATAAGACTTTTCTGTGTGGATGTATGGGCTGTCAAGGCCAGAAAGTAGTTTTTGCCACTCAGTAGGCGTTCCTGCATAACTTCCTGGTTTGATGATGATGTCACACGCATACCCTCTATAGAAGCGAAGATTTCAGTTAAAAAACGTTCGCTCTGAAAGAACATATATTCAAAGATTTGTGCCACACATTTTCACGATTTTTCAAAAATAGCAGACCTACAAGCTCGTAGCGCGGCACTCGGTGCCGCGCTATGAGCTTGTAGATCTGCTATTTTTCTATAGAGAGTATGCGCGTGACATCATCATCAAACCAGGAAGTTATGCAGGAACGCCTACTGAGTGGCAAAAAACTACTTTCCTGGCCTTGACAGCCCGTATACAAACAGAAAAGTCATATCTGATGCATTAAACAACGTTAAACAATGTTAAACTCACTTTGCATGTTGCTTTGCCACTCGATGTGCCATTCACTTTAAGCATGTGCATACCCTCTATAGCTAAAGTATAAAATAATGCTTAAAAAACACCAAAAGGGGGGTTCCCGTCCTGAATGCGCTATAGCTTCCATGTGGTGTCGATAACAGCCTCTCTGGAGGTAACACAGGCACATGACACATGTTTGGACATCGTGGCAGCCAACAGCTGTCAGCCGCGCCGCAAACCGTCCATGAATCAACGTATAACTTCATTGTTCACTTCACTCTGGAGAGTTGTGCGAAGTGGAACCAAACGGACCCCGTACGGTACGCACGTACGGGGTCCGTTTGGTTCCAGCTGTTCACTCTTTTAGAGTTAGCCGAGAATTTGTTTTGTTAAAATAAGTGTTAAAAGAGCTGTAGCTGTTTGTTCTGTATTCTTTTGTTTTTATTAATGTATTATCCCATTTTGGGCGGGAACCCTTTTTAGGTGTTAGCATTATGTTGTGCTTTAGTTATTGAAAAATAGCAGATCTACAAGCTCCGTACGACTACGAGCTTGTAGGTCTGCTATTTTTGAAAAATCGAGAACGACTGACATAGAGACATAGCTTTTTCAGAAAACTGTCAGGATGTAGAAGACATTTTTAGAATCTGATCTCAGGTCAAAATGGGTTATTTGTCATGTGTAAGACTTTATATAGCAATAGAAATAAAAAAAATCAAACTTTATATATATAGGAAATTAGGAATAGAAATAATTTGCTAGACCAGAGCGTTTGTTCAGTAACAAGGGGTCTCGATCTCCACATCTCTCCTTTTAGCTCTTTGCCAAAAAAGACAACATTTTCAGGATGGGGATACAAATCTCCACCAATCATCTGAGTGAACTCATACAGGAGGATACGGCATGAATAAGTGACATTTGAAGTTTAATGATGTATGAACAACAACTTAAAAAAAGGGAAATATTGGAACTGGAAGACCCTTAAGATTGAAGGTGATGAATGGGTATAGTCTCTCCTGGTTGGATGACATCATGGCGTCCTATACCCGAAATGTTATTTTCTGTTTACTAAAGAGTATAGTCTCTCTCGAGACTGAGATAAATGGTAAATGGTGCATTTATATAGCGCCTTTATCCAAAGCGCTTTACATAGATTGTGCATTACATTCACCCATTCATACACCGATTGCGGCGGAAGTCATGCAAGGTACCAACCAGCACATCGGGAGCAATTTGGGGTTCAGTGTCTTGCCCAAGGACACTTCGACATGTAGACAGGAGGAGCCGGGATTCGAACCGCCGACCCACGGATCATTGGACGACCTGCTCTACCTCCTGAGCCACAGTCTCAGATGACTGAGATGGGTCCCAGACTGACTAAAGACTGGCATTTGGTTCCATTTGTACACTCTCAAGAGTTACATCAACACCGTGGATTATAGCAGGGGTTCTCAACGTTTTTGGCTGGGGACCCCCCGGAAATGCTTTGGCCATGTCTCGCGCCCCCCCGCCCCGCCCCCCTTCCCCACCCCCCAATACAAACTGACTGCAATAATAGAGAAAATATATCATAAATGAATACTGAAACCAGATCTAGTAATCATTAAGGAAAGTTTATGCATGTACTATGTGTACTATGTAAACAATTAATTTCCATTTCCCAGCCATTCAGTTGCAAAATAAATATGTTTTTTTTTAAAGAATTGGGGTCCCCTCAAAATAATTTGACGACCACCCGAGGGGTTGCGACCCACGGGTTGAGAACCCCTGGATTATAGTACCACACAGATTTGGGGGTCAAATTTCCCAAAGAATTGATTTCAAAATACCGTACTACTGTAGGTAGTACATACAGTGGAGCATTCAGTGATTTGGGTGATTTGGAAAACCACCCAGTCCGCCCCGGTAACAAAATGTGCACATGCACACGCTCTACAGTGGGGGGAAGTGCAACAGGCCAACAGCATGTGCACCAAGGCCCGCCCCCACTCGATCATGATTGGAGGAAGGCCCCTCTCATCCTGATTGGATGAAGGCTTTGCCACCCGCCACCAAAACTGAAACTAGGGTTTTTTGACCCCAGGGGCTCACTGGGGACAGGGAGGAACTCCTTATATGGTCAGCACACTCTATAGTAAGGGAGGATTATCCAGAAAAAAAGAAAAAATAAGTGATATTTGAATTAAGTCAAATCACTGAATATACCTTTAACTGTTGGTCTATAAATCTGTGAATGGTGTTGTAGGGCCACAATACATTTCTGATCTTCTATGAGATCACGAACCATCCGGACCTCCCAGCCTCATTTAGTTCATTTCATGCACCACATATACAGTAGTGGAAAGTAACTAAGTACATTTAGGCTACTTAAGTACTGTACTTTTCAATTTCCAGTACTTTTACTTCTACTCCACTGCATCTCAGAGGCAATTGTTGTACTTTTACTCCACTGTGATAATAATAATGAAAACTTTAGTTACTATAGTTACTTTGTAGATTTTGATTATTATTCATGACATAAACATACAGTAAACACAGTAAACACTATATACATTTCGGCCATTTTAAACTAGCAGATCTACAAGCTCACAATGCGTCGCGATGCGACGCATTGTGAGCTTGTAGATCTGCTAGTTTCAAAACATTTGTATTACATTTGAAAACTTACAAAATTCTACTTTTGGTACTTTAAGTACATTTTGATGCCAATACTTTTGTACTTTTACTGAAGTACATTTTGAATTCCAGACTTTTACTTGTAAAAAGAGTAGTTCTACATTGCAGTATTCGAGTATTGATACTTTTACTTAAGTAAAACTTCTTCTACCACTGGTTGTTATGATGCACCACGTTATCTGGAACAAACTCCCAGAAATCTGCACGTCTGCATGTTGCCACTCTTATCCATTTAAAAACTCAACTAAAGACTGAGTTTGATTGAGTTACCTTTCTCCCTTTCCTTTTCTTCTGCACCGTAACCGTATCCGTTATTTATTTATATTATTTGTTTTACTTATTTTGTTTCATGCATCCTAATAGTGTCACTGTATATAATTGTGTTACCTTTGCTTGTTGTGCTGTGCAAAGCACATTGGATTGCCTTGTTGTTGAAATGAAGTGCTGTACAGTCTACTACACATCCCACACATTTTTACCAACGAATTTACAAAACTGTTCCAGAATATTTAACCCAATTTCCAGACCTATAACAATCATTCAGCGCAATAATGAGTCTTACTCCTACAGTTGGAGGCCATCGATATTGTCCTTTTCTTTTTGCTGAGGTTTGCGTGATCTGCGCAAAAGGACAGTTAACCCATTTTGGGCGGGAACCCATTTTGGTGTTTTAAACATTGTTATAATTTAGCTATTGAAAAATAGCAGATCTACAAGCTCATAGCGCGCCACCGAGTGGCGCGCTATGAGCTTGTAGGTCTGCTATTTTTGAAAAATCGTGAAAATATTTATTTCAGAAAACTGGAGGATTTAGAAGGATTTTTTAAAATTTTGAAGTCAGGCCTAAATGGGTCAAATGATAGGGGACAATATCGGTGGCACCCAACTGTATGTGCAATGCCAGCATATTAGATAGAATGGTACTGTATAACTATAATTCCATGCCAATTTCTTTGCTATAGACCACCTATCCTAAAGGGTATAAGATCACGCTGCGCAGCACGTTGTGAGCTTGTAGATCTGTTCTTTTTTGTCACATTCTGGTACACATTAGGCTGCAATCATGCAGCCCGTTTGGCGAAAAAACATATTTATGAAATACATATTTTGTGTAATGTTATATGCGTGTTTTGGAAATTTTTTCTCTATCAATAGCTAAAAGCGATGCATATCCAAATATTTTTTTCCGGGACATTGGATAAATTCCAGGACCCTTACATTCCAAACTGGAAAATGTTTTTTTTTTGTTTTTCAATTTTCATGACCGTGTACAAATACACTAGACCAGTGGTTCCCAAAGTGAGGACCCCCAGGGGTCCTTGAGGGAGTTCCAGGGGGTCCCAAGCTAAATGATAGTTTGGAACAGGGGTGGGCAACTGGCGGCCCGGGGGCCACATGCGGCCCCCACCTTCACTTAATGCGGCCCTCAGGTTAATGTCAGAATACTGATATAACATTGGTTTCAGCTGTTACTATTCCACAACATGCAAACATGACCCGCTTTAATTACTTCAGTCTAAATTAGTAGCTCATTGCTCAACACAAGTATAATTAAAGGCATTTGAAATTACATAAAAATGTGAATTTTCAGTATTCCAATTCAAAAATAGCAAAAATGTAAGATTTCAATTCGAATATAGCAAAAATAGCCGATCTACAAGCTCAAAACGCGTCGCAGCGCGACGCGTTTTGAGCTTGTAGATCGGCTATTTTTGCTATGACAGTAATGTCGGTTTGCTACGACAGTAATATATGGCCCTAGGGAGTGAGTGTGGAAATATAATGGCCCTCTCCATCGTCAAAGTTGCCCACCCCTGGTTTGGAACATCAACACACCCCTTATGGGTCTGTAACTCAGAGAGTGTACACACTCTCAGAGTTATAATTAACATTGATTTTACAATATAAATGTAGGTCTCGGAGATAGAAATGCCACTAAATGAGGGTCCGTAGACTAATTCATGTCATACTGGGGGGTCCTTGACATTAAACGGGTTGAGAATCACTGCTATAGAGCGTCGCCGCCCCGCCCCCTACCATGGACCAGGAAATCTCCATTCATTTTCCTCATAGACATTTCAGAAAGTATTTATTTAAAGACGTTTACGCCGAGGACAAAGCCAACTCGAGTCGTGACAAATCATGACAACAAACACAATTTTTTGGGCCGAACAAATAATTAGAAAGAAGAAAAAAACGGCAGGTTACAACACTTTTTTTGTTGTTTTTCTTCTTTGTAATTATTTGTTTGGTCCAAAATATTGTTTGTGTTGTCATGAGTTGTCACGACTCGAGTTGGCTTTGTCCGCGGCGTAACCGTCTTTAAATAAATACTTTAAGAAATGTCTATGGGAAAAATGCATTGGGATTAATTTCCTGGTCCATGGTAGGGGGCGGGACTGCGACGCTCTATAGCAGGGGTTCTCAACGTTTTTGGCCGGGGACCCCCGGAAATGCTTTGGCAATGTCTCGGAACCCCCGCCCCCTCCCGACCCCCAATATAAATTGACTGCTACAATAACCTTAAACCATTTTGGGCGGGAACCCCTTTTGGTGTTTTAAGCATTGTTATAATTTAGCTATTGAAAAATAGCAGATCTACAAGCTCATAGCGCGCCACTAGGTCTGCTATTTTTGAAAAATCGTGAAAATAAAATTTTGAAAAAGATCTTTTTTTTTTTTTTTTTTAAATAATTTGGGGACCCCCTAAAATAATTTGGCGACCCCCCGAGGGGTCGCGACCCACGGGTTGAGAACCCCTGCTCTATAGAGCCGTAAAAATCTTCTCTTATGGGGGGGGGGGGGGGGGGGTCCCTGGCATATCTTTTCAAATGGGGGTCCACGGGGCTAATACGGGTCAATTTGGGGGTCCTTGACCCTGTCCTTGAAGTTTGGGGACCACCGACCTAGACACTGAGGGCAGTATTATGCGTGTCTTAAGTACCAGGTCTTATGACTTAACTTAAGACCTGGAGGCGTGGTCAATGCTGTTTGGCCACTCAGAATAGCCAAATGGCATTGATCACGCCTCCAGGTCTTCCTTTTGACCTGAGATCAGATTCTAAAAAATGTCTTCTACATCCTGACAGTTTTCTGAAAAAGCTATGTTTCTATGTCAGTGGTTCTTCGATTTTTCAAAAATAGCAGACCTACAAGCTCGTAGCGCGCCACTCGGTGGCGCGCTATGAGCTTGTAGATCTGCTATTTTTCAATAGCTAAAGCATAACATAATGCTAACACCAAAAGGGGTTCCCGCCCAAAATGGGTTAAGTAATAAGACCTGGTACTTAAGACACGCATAATACTGCCCTGAGGGTTTTTAGCGTGTGATACTGACATGAGTGCCGTGTAGTGGCATGATGGTGACGGAGAGGCCAGGTCATCATGAGTGCAGTTTTGTTTTTGTCGACTAAAGCTAAGACGAAAAATGTTCGTCGACTACCTTTTTTCACTGACGAAAACGCAATGGAAACTAAATGAAAACTAAGCTACGATGACGATGCTAAATGTATTGACAATTTCGTCAACAGATATATACTAGACTAAAATGTTAGGAAGGGGAGTAGTGGACAAGAGATCCGGTATAAGCCATTTTACACCTGGTTGCATGCTGAAAATAGCCGATCCACAAGCTCACAACGCGTCACGCTGCGACGCGTTGTGAGCTTGTGGATCGGCTATTTTGTAAAATGAGCCATTGCGACGGCATCAAGGCCTGCCAAAATACATTGTAATCGACTAAATGAACTGCAGATTTAGTCGACTCTCAGTCGACTAAAACTAGACGTAACACTAAAACATTCCAGGTGACTAACATAAAGCTAAAACTAAATGAAGTTTTATTCCAAAGACTATAATACTATATGACTGAACTAAAATAGAAATACTGACGTCATGAGTGCGGCCGCGTGGTGGCCCGGTGGTGGTGACGTGGAGGCCAGGTCAGCAGGCAGACTGCGCAGCTTGTTCCCAGAAAGATGAAGCACTCGCAGCCGTGGAAGTCCACCAATGGAAACAATAGCACTGGCAGACACGCCGTTGTAAGACAAATCAAAAATCTGAGGAAGGAAAAAGGAAAAAAAAAAAAAAAAGAAAACGGCGAGATGAGATATATCTTCAGTTCAGGATATGGATTCAAGTTAGTGTCACTTATCACAAAATCTAACAAATCAAGTCCCTCCCCCGCTAGCCAAGTCGCTGATCAGAAACATGTTATTAAAGACTTTCATGGAGTTCCAAGGTGAAAAATATCCCATCATTTGAAAACAATTAAAGGGCCTTACAAAATGATAGCTGGCAACGGATCCGCGCGCACGGTACAGGCAGAGGTTACTATCAAAGCTCTGCGATAACGGAACTTTTGTTATGTCCCACCCGGGGATTCGAACCCCGGGCCTCCCACCGTGCGGTGGGAGAGCAGAGCAGACATCTATCTGTACTGTGTACCGCTCGCTCAGGCAAGAGGACACGGGGGGGGGGGGGGGGGGGGGGGGGTTCAGACGTTGGTCCGACGTGCAACATGCGTGAGTCCGACACTGCGACACATGCGTGGCTGCATGGTTAAGACAGTGGCTCTCGACATGCGTCGCCGGTTATGACACAAGCGTGGTCGGTTAAAACTCGCCCGTGGCTTCCCTGTGAGGTCAGGTTTCGGGTTGAAGGACTTCAGTGTTTTGTACTTTGAGTATATATTAATAGAGACGGCACCGTATTTCTCCTCCCATCCACTTGCATTAAGTTGCTCAAAAGCGCATGAGGCGATTTCACTCCTCCTTCCGGCTAGGAATAGAGTGCATTCTGGGATGGATTGTGCGAAATCGTGAACACGCTGTGCCGTTGAAACACGTATGAAACATATGAAACAGTGTTCACGTGTCATCATGAACGTGCGCAATGATAGTCAACGGACCAGCCTTGGCCCCAAGCTGCAATACCAGATTCGGCCACTATGTCCATTTCGTCTCAGGGTTTCCTCCGGGTGCCGTCTCTATTAATATATACTCTAAGGTTTTGTACCATACAATTGTATGTATAAGTACACAACAAAGAATGTTTGATTTCGCTGTCTTTGTTGAAGAAGAGTTGGGTTCGGGTTTGGGGTGGTTGGTGTCGGACTAATGCCTGATCAGGCTGTTCGTACGTCGGAAACAAACACATGCACCCGCCTACCCAGGGTCTGAATGTCTCAATGGAAGAGCAGGGAGACCACTGATGTAATACTTATACTACTGTAGTACGTACAGGCTTGGCTACAGCATTCAATTATTGAGGGGGCACATAATTTTTATATAGTACAACGATATGTACATAAAACTTAAACTGAGGGGGCAGAATTTGCAAACCGAGGGTGCCATGCAGGCCCCTTCTGGCACCGGGCCCGGGCCTGCTGTAGCCTAGTAACATTACAATAATGAAAAGAGAAAAAAGGAAGCACTTCAGGGACTCCATTAGATGGTGATACAGGGAGAAAAGTATATGAACAGAAAATGGTTTTCAAAGAAGTGCAGCTTCATTCTCAAAAGGAACGTGGACTGCAGACTTGCAACAAAAACAAGAACTCCAAGACACTCATCTTTGATGAAAAAAAGATATTAAAGATTCATTGCCTTAAGCTCAAAATAAATCCTTAATATTTGCAAGTCTGCATGCAGTCGTCCACACCTTTTGGGAATTAAGGAGCACTTCTTTTGAAGAGCCTTTCTTTTGTTCACAATATGTTTTATTCATTAGAATTATGTTCCGGGTTGCAACTTCAAAAAGTCTCATTCTAAGTATTAAAGTCTTGGTAATACATCCATTACCTACAGCAGATGTACTGTCTACTGTACATGGATATCGTCTCTGTTGGGTGGAAAACTCATACTGTATACCATGTCCAAAACGGTTATATACTTTTCAGAATCCTAATTCAAACGCAGCAAAAGTAGCAGATCTACAAGCTCAACATGTGTTGCTTCGAGACACGTTTCGAGCTTGTGGATCTGCTTCTTTTGATGCTTTTGTGTGACGCTGTACAGCGTCCACTTAGTAGAGCATTTAATTTTAATTTTTAATTTAAATAAATGTAATATGGAGATATTTCTGCCCAACAGACGACGACATATTATTTTGGGATTAACGTACGTATACACCAGAGGGAGTTCAACAAACCATGTGCGACCCAGATTCGGCACAAACAATGGACTAAATTAATTTCGCTCCTGTGCCACCAAAAATGTGGAACGCCCCACCAACAGTCATTAAGACATGTGAATCCCTTGACTCCTTCAAAACCGCTCTCAAGGGCACCTACGAACGGCTGCAATTCGGCCCCGTAAAGTCCACCCCCTTTTTCCCCTTACTGTATGTTAAACTGAGGGGGCAGAATTTGCAAACTGAGGGTGCCATGCAGGCACCCTCAGTTTGCCCCTTACTGTATGTTTTTTTTCCCTTTTTACCTCCTTATAATTATGCTGATTTTATTTTTATATAGAAATGTATTTATTTGTACGTCTCTAAATGTTCTGATGAATTGAAAATGGTGGACACTGTCGTAAACAAGTGTAATGCTTTATCATGGTGTCGTCCACAGTAACAGTTTTTTGTATTGAGCTGTGATACTGTTAATAAATACTTCAATCAATTAAACATATTACATCTCACCTCTAGGTGAGGGAAGTCCTCAGCACTGAATGTCATGTCGCTGAGGCCATTCAGAGAGAGATCCAGCTCTCTCAAAGAGATGAAACTGCTGAAAAAGCCTGAAGCCATCAAAAAGAAAAAAAAATCAGACCTGTCTGAAGTGAGTGGTACTGTACTGTACTGTACTGTACTGTACTGTACTGTACTGTACTGTACTGTACTAGCCCTCCTCCCTGGCATGTGTGTGTGTGTGTGTGTGTGTCTGTGTGTTAGGCTGTGCAACAGTGACACTTGGTGGTGAACAAACGCTATAACGCTATTTTTGTGCTCGGACACACACACACACACACACACACACACACACACACACACACACACACACACACACACACACACACACACACACACACACACACACACACACACACACACACACACACACACACACAGCTGTCTATAGGAGTGGTTGCACCACTCAAAAATAACATATTCTTATCACATTCACACAATCACACACAAGTTCTACACAGCAAACCACAACTGTCTCATTAGGGGTAAATAAAAACATGACATCACCCAAGCTGAGGGAGTTGTCCGATGCGTTGATGTAAGCAACACTGTCAAACTCCTTCAGTTCTTCTGCCTTGACCTGTGTGTGCACAGTGACAAATAAAACGAGTGGATACATGAATGAATGGATGAATTAATAAATACGTAAATACGCCTACACATTTTACATTTAGTCTTTTCCTGTACAATGCTTCTCCAACTCAACCACCACACGCAATGTCAGCATTAACCCATTTCTGAACGGCAAAGCCCTTTTGGTGTTTTAAGCATTATGTTATGCTTTAGCTGTTGAAATCTACAAGCTGTGCCGCGCTACGATCTTGTAGATCTGCTATTTTTGAAAATCGTGAAAATGTGGCACAAATCTTTGAATATATATTCTTTCAGAGCATACGTTTTTAAGTCAAATCTTTGCTTCTTGGGGTGTCCCTGGAACTACATATTTGCAGATGGGGGTCGGCGGCATATTACATATAATTTCTGGGGTCCTTGACATGAAATAGTTTGAGAACCGCTGACATAGAACCAGGCTTTTCAGAAAAGATTTTTTTTAATAATCGTCCTCAGATCTAAATGGGTTAAAATAATTGAAATGCTGTAAAAGCGCGTGTCATTCTTACAGAATTGAGTCCTTGTCCACTGACATTGACGGAGCAGAGCTCCCATGGCTCGTCCACACCATGCAACTGCATCTGAAAAGGTGAAAGTATATTAAAACATTACCAATGAGATACTATTTTGGAAAGAAGGAACTACAGAAAAACATTGTGCTAAATAGTAGGGATGGGAGATGGGTGGTGATCCACCTGAACTGAAGATAAAGGGGGAGGGGTTAGGGGAGGGGCTGATAGTGTGATGTCACTATATTACTGTTTATTTCATTGGCCCGTTTGACTGTCAAGGGTTCAGCCTCCAGGTAGAAAACATAAATACAAAGTTAATACACCATTGCACATAAAAACGACTCCAGGGTGTCTAATGTGTCTAATGTCACCTCATAGACACATGAAAAACTGGAAACATACAAAAATTGTGGCACTCCATCTTTAAGAGAGGTTTAAGTCAAGCACTTAAACAGATCTACAAGCTCACAACTGCGACGCGTTGAGAGCTTGTAGATCAGCTATTTTCGGGGCGCAACCCAGCACTCTTTAGCTAGTGGAGATGCGGTGTGTAGCGACATGGATTTCTAAACAAATTCGTGCAACGCAAAAATGCTGTGTTCAAGTTCAGGAGACCTTGGAAAAAAGCAATTCTCCTGAATGCTGCCTTCCGGCATGGCATGGGGAGGAGTGCATTTCTTTCACCATAGCAGAGACGTGCTGGCCATTGGGAAATTCGGGACAACTCCCGAACGGCCGGTCCAGTCCAGGCCGGTCTGGGCCAGCCGTTTTTTTTTTTTTTTTTAAATCATATATTTAATTTCGAAGATACACAATTATCTTTTAACAAGGTAACAGCCTATATAATCATGTTGCTTTGTGACATAATAATGTTGTGCACAGCAGCCGCTCTCAGCCATCCTGGCTGCAGCGCAGCCTGTTAGGTCACTGTTCCACTTCCCGGGCTGAATTATGGGCCCACCACGTCCCTGCACCGTAGTAAATGCTGTATTCGTGGTCTGGAGAGGGCACTTGTTTTACAGACGGGTAAAAGGGCAGGGGCTGAGGCCCCCTTTGATGTATATGTGTGCACGTCCCTGCAGCACTATACAGTACGTACCAGGAAGAGAGCGTCCAACACCTTGCCACTATACAGTACGTACCAGGAAGAGAGCGTCCAACACCTTGCCACTATACAGTACGTACCAGGAAGAGAGCGTCCAACACCTTGCCACTATACTGTACGTACCAGGAAGAGAGCGTCCAACACCTTGCCACTATACTGTACGTACCAGGAAGAGAGCGTCCAACACCTTGCCACTATACTGTACGTACCAGGAAGAGAGCGTCCAACACCTTGCCACTATACTGTACGTACCAGGAAGAGAGCGTCCAACACCTTGCCACTATACTGTACGTACCAGGAAGAGAGCGTCCAACACCTTGCCACTATACTGTACGTACCAGGAAGAGAGCGTCCAACACCTTGCCACTATACAGTACGTACCAGGAAGAGAGCGTCCAACACCTTGCCACTATACAGTACGTACCAGGAAGAGAGCGTCCAACACCTTGCCACTATACAGTACGTACCAGGAAGAGAGCGTCCAACACCTTGCCACTATACTGTACGTACCAGGAAGAGAGCGTCCAACACCTTGCCAGCAGAGTTGTCTGGTGAGTTGGGCCTGCGTGCTGTCCCTCTGTGCCTTTCACATTTAACATGATGGTGTTGTTGTTGTTTATTGGCCGTGTGACCATTCCTGTATGTGTGTTGTTTCAGATCCTCTCTGTGTGCCACGATCCAATGACCAGCACCTGTACAAGAAACGGGTATATGTACAGAATACATTTGTAACAAATACAAATAAATAAAAACATGAATAAATTAGACAAGGGGACATTGTTAAAGTAAATTGTCCTTGCGCTGTCCTTTTTTTAAGTTAAGTTTTGTGTGTGTGTGTGCGTGCGTGCGTTTTTCCTTTTTAAGTTTTTTTTTTAAGTTAAGTTTTTTTTAAGTTAAGTTTTTTGTGTGTGTGTGTGTGTGTGTGTGTGTGTGTGTGTGTGCGTGCGTGCGTGCGTGTGTGTGTGTGTGTGTGTGTGTGCATGTGTGTGTGTGTTTTTGTGTGTGATACAGCTGCACCCTCTGGTGGTGGGCGGGTGGTGTTACAGCGTGACACACACACAGACACACAGACACACAGACACACAGACAGGATCTGCTGGGTCTCATAGTAAATGCTCACTGCGTTCGCAAAAATAGCAGATCTACAAGCTCAGGTCTGCTATTTTTGAAAAATCGAAAAACGACTGACACAGAAACATAGCTTTTTCAGGAAACTGTCAGGATGTAGAAGACATTTTTTATAATCTGATCTTAGGTCAAAATGGGATAAGTGACAAATATAATAACCCTTCCCCGATTATTGATTCTCTAGTAGCCTACTTGGTCTACATTTCAAACTGGACCCTCATAGTGTGTATACAGGATACCTCCCACTTCTCGTATAGGCCTATAACTGGTTGGTTCATGGTGGGGAGCAGATGATCGTTCATGGTGGGGAGCAGATGATCGTTCATGGTGGGGAGCGGATGATCGTTCATGGTGGGGAGCAGATGATCGTTCATGGTGGGGAGCAGATGATGGTTCATGGTGGGGAGCAGATGATCGTTCATGGTGGGGAGCAGATGATCGTTCATGGTGGGGAGCAGATGATCGTTCATGGTGGGGAGCAGATGATCGTTCATGGTGGGGAGCAGATGATCGTTCATGGTGGGGAGCAGATGATCGTTCATGGTGGGGAGCAGATGATCGTTCATGGTGGGGAGCAGATGATCGTTCATGGTGGGGAGAAGATGATCGTTCATGGTGGGGAGCAGATGATCGTTCATGGTGGGGAGAAGATGATCGTTCATGGTGGGGAGCAGATGATCGTTCATGGTGGGGAGCAGATGATGGTTCATGGTGGGGAGCAGATGCCGGGGCTTCTCTTCTCCGCTTTCGCACATAATGACTTTAGGAGGAGAATCAGTTTAACGTGTTGGTTTACGTCCCAACATTAGAGACGCTGTGGGCCCATTCTGTGTCAGAGGGTGTTAAATCACTGAGGATCACCCAGTAGTATGCGCAACGCACGCACGCAAACACACACACACGCGCGCACGCAGGGGTCGCACGCACGCACACACACTGCACACTCGCTTGTGTAAAACGGGATATGCACTGACTTCCTAGAATGCAATCAATATGATCATGAATTTCCCTACAATAGTCATGTCTGTCCCAGTGCCATGTGCGTGAGGGAGCCATTCACCCCCTCAGCATTCAGCGACATCCAATAAACTCTGTTTAGGATCTTCTTAGAAGTTGGAATGAGTCTAGGTTTGAGTTCTCTGGAAAGTGTCTTATAGGGACCTATTGTCGTCAGTGCGAAACCCACTTATCCCTAAACTTCTTTGCCTTTTTTTACTATTTAGAAAAACATTTGAAAATGTCCAAATAGACATCTACATCAACAGGTTTTGAGCTTGTAGATTGGCTATTTGAACTATTAAAAGAAAATCTGACCCGTCTGAACTGATTGGGGCTGTACTGTACTGTACAATTTACAATTTACAATTTAGGCATTTAGCAGACGCTCTTAATCCAGAGCGATTTACATTAAGCAAGAACAAAAAGCATGGGAATACATCACATATGTAAAATGCATTTATCGCGAAACATGCGTAAGCTAAGAACGTGACTAGAACATATCTATATAATGACACTATACATATAAACTATAACTAGAACATATCTATATAATGACACTATACATATAAACTATACATATATGCTATACTATGCTGTACATATATACTATGAAGTGCTATGACTACATACAATGCACTTATTGTGCTGTCTACATGACATGCTATAAGTCTGTTTCAAATGCTATATAAGTCTAAGAAGTGCTGTCTAAGGGGGGTAGGGTAAGTGCTATGGGCCATGATGGAGTCTGAAAAGGTGGGTTTTCAGACTACGGCGGAAGATCGGGAGTGATGCTGCAGTTCTGATTGCAACGGGAAGTGCATTCCACAGCTTTGGGGCCAGAAGGGAGAAGAGTTGTCCCGGCGTTTTTAGTGAGGGTACTTCCAGCTTCCCTGCGTTGGCTGATCTGAGTGCGCGGGAGGGTTTGTAGGGTTCAATCATGCTGGCAAGATATGGGGGAGCCATACCTTTGGTTGCTTTAAATGCCAACATCAGAGTTTTGTATTCTGTGCGGGCAGCGACCGGGAGCCAGTACTGTACTGTACTGTACTGTACTGTACTGTACTGTACTGTACTGTACAAGCCCTCCTCCCTGACCTGTGTGTGTGTGTGTGTGTGTGTGTGTGTGTGTGTTAGGCTGCGCAACAGTGACACTTGGTGGTCAACCAAACGCTATTTCTGTGCTCGGACGGACGTACGGACGGCCAGCCAGAGACACACATTGATGTTTATAGGAGTGGCTAGCACCACTCAATAGAAAATAGTAAAAAAGGTACAGTACAGAGGTTTAGGGATAAGGAGTAATGATGGAAATAGGGCCCTTAGTACTGTATGTATGCGTATGTGATGGTGGTTCCCAAAAGTGGGATCCTATAAGTGTGGAGTTTTCATGGTCGCCCCGTGTCCCCTATACCTATATAGGGTAGGTACCCCTACAAAAAACATGCAGTAATGCTGGTCTCTAAACTGCCTCCCCCCCTGGCCAGCCGGGGTGTCTGATGGAGGGGAAAGGAACTGGTTGGAATAACGTGTTCCTTCCACGCGTTACGTAACGTCCAACCGGGGAAACGCCTCCCTTTCTGTCAGGTGAAAAGAAGCGGCTTGGGCTCCTCATGCATAGATGGAAGCATGAGCATGAGACAGGCAGGCAGGCAGGCAGGCAGGCCAAGGGGGCAGGCAGACTTTCCAACGTTGAAGCTCTCCTCCCTAGTGGTAGGAGGAGGGACTACAGGCGGACCCGTGGATTCATGACCGGGAAACCCCGTGCAGCTGGGCTTTAACATTGAGCGCTCGGTTGCACTTCCGCATTTGACCACCAAAATTTGGTGGTCAAATGCGGAAGTAGACGTTCTGAGACGGTACTTCCGGCAGTCTTCCGGGTCAGACAGACAGACAGACAGACAGACAGACAGACAGACAGACAGACAGACAGACAGACTGACTGACTGACTGACTGACTGACTGACTGACTCAGCTCAAAAATCTAAGGGCACAGCACACTTGCAAAGTGTTTCCCCCCTGGGCCCACTTAGCAAGCATGTCTCTTGTATTCATGCCTCGATCATGCAGAGCTAAATGCTAACGCACACCCATATATAACAACATCACGCACAGACTTGAACGTGACAGCAGTCAGTCAGCAATGCTCTAAGTCAGGGGTGAACAACATTGACGATGGAGAGGGCCATTATATTTCCACACTCACTCCAGAGGGCCACGTTGCATATATTACTGTCGCGTTTTGAGCTTGTAGATCAGCATTTTTTTTTGCTATATTTGAATTGAAATCCTGAAATATCTTTTTGCTATTTTGGAATTGGAATCCTGAAAAGTAACGTTTTCATTTAATTTCAAATGCCTTTCAAATGCCTTTAAGTATAGTTATGTCAACTTGTGTGAACTAAATACTAAATACAATGGACATAAAAAAAGACAATAACATTTTAATACTAATCATTAAGCCACTAATGTAGACTGAAGTAATTGAAGTGGGTCATGTTTGCATGAATGGAATTGTAACAGCTGAAATCAATAAGATATCAGTATTCCAATATTAACCTGAGGGCCACATTAAGTGAAGGTGCAGGGGCCGCATGTGGCCCCCGGCGGGCCGCCCATGTTTATGCTCTAAGTCTAAGGCCTAGATAAGATCGGTGCATATTTAAATATCTTTGCTTTACCTTCTTTTCTGTGGTGAAGGAAGGTCCTGATGGGAAAACACCGTGACGGATAGCTTTCTCCATCATCTAGTCTGTACACGTGCCTTGTTGTTGCAGTCATTTCCTCCCAAGCAGGGAAGATCTAGATCAAATCTATAGTTCACTTCAGTCAGTGTGAGGATTATACTGTTGTCGTGTCTCATCAAAACTAGCAGGAATGAAGTATAGTTTTGTTTCATAACAACAACAACAGCAGTATTAACTCCTATGGTCTGATGTGATGATATCTGCACTCTGCAGACATATTTGTATCTGTCTGTGTTGTCTTCAGTAACCATAGCAACAAGAGAGGCAATATAAGAGCTCCTCCAAACCAATGTCGTGCTGTTGATGACCGACAATTTCACACACACACACACACACACACACACAAGACAGACACTCACAGCCTGATCAGAATGTAACAATACATAATAACCATATCCTACAATACATTTAAATTAAAAACACATCTATATGTATCCGTAGGAAGGGGTGTTGCTGATAAAGCAAAACTCACCCCCACCACAACACAAGCAGCAAATAACAAAAAAATAAAATAAAAAGGATTATATTTATGCGAGAAGCTTTTATTTTGACAGACCGTCGCGCATGCGCCGTATATGTATGTGAGCAGCAGCTAGCCAGCAACTTGTTTTGCTGCAGCTGGAGGAATCTAACTGTCTGTCTGTCTGTTTGTCTGTCTGCACCACGCACGAGACGATAACAGGCAATGAACGACATGTTTCCAATACATCTATAGACAATATTATAGATACGATAGCAGTGTACTTTGACGTTCCGATCAAAGGCTGATCCGTCGGCAGAGGCAGAACAAACAGGGAACGTGGTGCTGCACTGAACGTGACTTGTTGTTGGACTTGAGATCATCAGCATCACAGGAACATCACGAGCCGTTCATTTAAATGATGACCATATAAAACACACTGAGCTCTGCGTCCATGTGAAGGTAAATGTACAGATATTGATTGTTTAATAATACGCCATTTATTAATCTGACAGCTGCCATAATGTGTACTGGATATGGTGGATACAATGTGGCATTGGAAATGTATCGTGCAGATATAGGGGCCGCAACACGATATGTGGATTTTGCTTGCACTGTGTGTAAGTACATTTGTACATTTGTTATGTCAAGGACCTCCACGTTGATTGTATATTAAGTCGCGGACCCCACAATTTGAATAGATCTGGTGCCAGGGAGTGTGATCATGGCATAAGAGATCTTTAGATTCGACATAGATAGGCTAATGAATTATACAACTGTTGGTAGGGGAGACACTTTCACTCTGCCATTTGAAATCAACAACATGGTATCCCTGTACAGTACATGTTAGACAAATATTACAAAGAAAATAGCCAAACAATCTCTGTGAGGTGCTCTGGCCCTCATTTTGCTGACCCCCTGGAACCACCTCAGAGGGCCATGGGGGTCCCTGGACCCTACTTTGAATTGTTTAGTAAATAGTCTGCTTACTTTTTAATCAAATAATCTTGAAGGTGTTGTAATAGATACAAGTAATAATAATAATCTATAAATCGATTTGTCAGATGTAGCACCATTTGACCTATAGGCTACCATTTCATACAACAGTGTCATGCAAAAAAACACCTAACTACAAGCTCCTAGCACGCTTATTTTCTTTCTATTCTAATCCCCATGTATATTTTTTTTAGCGTTGATTAGATCCATTCGTTCAAGAATTAATAATATTCTTGCACCACTAAGTGCTGCACAATTAATTGAAAATAGATCGCAATCTGAATTCTAGATTCAGACACCTATGCGATCTCATTTGTACATTTGAGCAAGGATGGTGCAGCACGAGTTGGCTGTCCAATTAATTTGAGTTACTCTTATGTTTTTGCTACAAGAGAGACTGAAATATATATATACTTTCAGAGCGAACGTTTTTAACTCAAATCTTTGCTTCCTTGGGGGGGGTCCCTGGAACAACATATTTTCAGATGGGGTTCCGTGGCCAAATACAGATAATTCTGGGGGTTCTTGTCGACATGAAAAAGGTTGAGCACCACCGACATAGAAACATATGTTTTTCAAAAAACCTTTAGGATTTAGAAGACTTTTTAATTTTTTTTAGAATCGTCCTCACCCAATCGCCCACTATCGCCCAAATTAATTATTTTTATCTTTTCGGCCGACGTTCCTCCGCCCACTTTTCGACCGTCGCCTGTTCGCCTGCTATCGCCTCTATCGCCAGTACTGTAGTTGCCGGGTCCCATTGACAAATAATGGACTTCCGGAAAATCCGGCTGTCGTACTGTCACGTCTAAATGGGTTAAACATGGGTGCTTTTGTTTGGTGCAGGAGGAACACCCTCATCATCATCATCATCATCATCGTCGTCATCATGGGGAACAGGCCCTCCAGCAGCAGGGGCGGCGCTGTGGAGCCGCCGGTGAAGACCACCCTGTTTGAGAAGCAGCCGGGCCCCGGGGGTCTCACCTACCGCATCCCCGCCCTCATCTACCTGAGGGACTCGGCCACCTTCCTGGCCTTCGCCGAGGAGAGGTCCTCCCCCTCGGACAGCGACGCCAAGGTCCTGGTGCTGAGGAGGGGGACGCAGCAGGACGACGGCTCTGTGCAGGTCGGTGGTCATTTTGGAACGGTTTTTGCACAACCAAGCATAACATGACTTGTCTAAGGCCCCATTTAGACAGTCTGTAACAAGCTCAATACCAGTGTAATGTTGTGAACTTGCTTGTTGTGGTGGTTATTCAATTTATTTTATATCACTCTGGGGGTTTGAACAGTACCTGCCCTGTTGTTAGCGTCAGTCACGTGGGCATGACGACCCAGGAAGGATGCGTAATTACGTCAGACTTTGGTGCTCTATATAGCCTACAGTAGGCCTGCCTTTCTTGCTGTCTTTAAAACCAAAGCCCTTTATAAATAACCATCTCTCTCTGTCTGCGGGCTTTCTCTCTGGTATTTTGCATGCGTGCGTGCGTGCGTGCGCTCGCGGCCCTGAGCCCAAGTCCAGAGTGTGCGCTACTAATTAGACAATTGGAAACACCTGCCAATCACTGAACTCTGGCACCGGTCCCACGCCTCGCTCCCCCTGTGTCTGTCCACCCACAGCAGTCTTAATTGAAGTGAGAGTTCACAGAAATGCCAATAAATGGCGTATATAATATATACAGTATGGGAAAAGTGAAGAATTGGCATCCTCACTCCCTGCATGTGCCAACGGTCGGTTCCATGCTGGCTGTGTGCAATTTCAACATCCATTTGGTCAATCCAGCAGTGCTGCCAGATGGGACATTTTAAATTATCACACCGGAGTCCGGAGGCTTAAAATGATCATATTTGAAAAGAAAACTATGGAACACACTACACAGCCAAAAGGGTGCAGGCATTTGTTTTCCGACATACCAAGAGTCCGACATTCACTAGTCCGACACCCTGTACCCAAACACTAACCTAACCCTACCCGCGCACGCGGGAACGCAACGCAACGCAACGCAACGCATGTCGCGGATGCAAGCTTAAAGTAATTGATATCAATATTTTTAGTAAATCTCTATGGGGAAAAATATGAATGGCCGATCTTTCAGGGGGTCCAGAAAACCACGGCCACTGCTTAGACTGCTATGCTCTATAGCTGATGAACCTATAGTTGTTGCTCGTGTGTTTGTCATTTACTGTGTGGTGTCCGGTTAACCCATTTAGACCTGAGGCCGATTCTAAAAAAAAAAAAAAAAAAAAAAAAAAGGCTTCTAAATCCTATGTTTCTATGTCCGTTCAACCCTTTTCATGTCAAGGACCCCCAGAATTATCTGTATTTGGCCGCCGACCCCCATCTGAAAATATGTTGTTCCAGGGACTCCCCCATAAGCAAAGATTTGAGTTAAAAAACTTCGCTCTGAAAGAATATATATTCAAAGATTCGCGCTCGTGCCACGCTACGAGCTTGTAGATCTGCTATTTTTCCAATGGCTAAAGTATAACATAATGCTTAAAAACACCATAAGGGCTTCCCGTTCTGAATGCGTTGAAGTGCTCCTTTAGCTGGCGGTGAACCTATAGAGGGTATGCGCATGCTTAAAGTGAATGGCACATCGAGTGGCAAATCGAGTGGCAAAGCAACATGCAAAGTGAGTTTAACATTGTGTAACGTTGTTTAATGCATCAGATATGACTTTTCTGTGTGGATGTACAGGTATGGGCTGTCAAGGCCAGAAAGTAGTTTTTTGCCACTTGGTAGGCATTCCTGCATAACTTCCTGGTTTGATGATGATGTCACGCGCATACTCTCTATAGGTGTTGCTCATGTGTGTTTTGTCATTACCGTGTGTTGTGTTGTGCTGTTAAAGTGGTCCGCTTGCGAGGAGCTGCAGACGGCGCGCCTGCCGGACCACCGCACCATGAACCCGTGCCCCGTGTACGAGCGGAGCAGCCGCACGCTCTTCCTGTTCTTCATCTGCGTGCTGTCGGACACGCCCGAGGGCCGGCAGATCATCACGGGCCGGAACCAGGCGCGCCTGTGCTGCGTGAGCAGCCAGGACCACGGCCGCACCTGGGGCGCCGCGCGGGACCTGACGGACGGCGTGATCGGCAAGACGGTGCGGCGCTGGGCCACGTTCGGCGTGGGCCCGGGGCACGGCATCCAGCTGGCGGGGGGGCGGCTCATCATCCCGGCCTACGCCTACTACATCCGCTTCAGGTTAGTTATAGGGCTGGGGGGGGGGGGGGGGCATTGACCCATTTAGGCCTGACGTCGACATTTAAAAAAATGTCTTCTATTCTAAATTCTGACAGTTTTCTGAAATACCCATGTTTCTATGTCAGTGGTTACAAAAATAGCAGACCTACAAGTTCATAGCGCGCCACTCGGTGGCGCGCTATGGGCTTGTAGATCTGCTATTTTTCAATAGCTAAAGTATAACATAATGCTTTATACACCAAAAGGGGTTCCCGCCCCCAAAATGGGTTAAGCGTTCTAGTCGACTAGTAAATCCACTAGTCGACCTTGTTGGTACTAGTTGACTAGTTGATAAGAAAAATGTACACAGTTTTTAAATGTACAAATATTTATTTAAAAAAAATCTTTTTTAGATAAGGTAGTTAAACTACTAGTCGACTAGTAAACTAGGCAACTAGTCAACTAGTCAAAATTAATAGAAGTGAATGCCCTAGAGTATGGATACGTGTCACCATACAGAGGCCACGATGCGATATGTATCGCGAGTTCCCGATACGCGTTGACTTCGAATAATGGCCGCGTGTCCTACTGAATTTACTTTTTGCAGAGTGCTCGACCACCGATTGCCGATGTTTTGACACATTCATTGTCAGAAAATGTAAAGTTTCCAAATCAATTTGAGAATCTTAGTTGATAACATTTCAACAAAAAAAATGGACCCGTAAGGGTTACACACCTGTACGGGGCCATTTGGAACGCACTCGAGCACACTTTGAGACCCACTGGTGTACAGTAGCAGAGGGTCTCCAGTGAACCAACGTGCGCAATATTAGCAGCACCCTGACTCTGTTTGACCAGAATGGAACAGAGCCTTCGTTATTATCATCGGTAACACCTGTTAACCCATTTTGGGCGGGAACCCCTTTTGGTGTTTTAAACTTTAGCTATTGAAAAATAGCAGATCTACAAGCTCATAGCGCGCCACCGAGTGGCGTGCTATTTTTGAAAAGTCGTGAAAATGTGGCGCAAATCTTTGAATGTATATTCTTTCAGAGCGAACTGACTCAAATCTTTGCTTCTGAGGGGCCTGGAACAATATATTTTCAGATGGGGGGTCGGCGGCCAAACACATATAATTTTTTGCGTCCTTGACATGAAATACTGAGAACTACTGACATAGGAAAAAAAATAGGTTTTTCAGAAAATGTTCATGATTTAAAGAAATTTTTTTCAATTTCGACGTCACGCCTAAACGTGTTAAAGAAGTAGGGGAAGGCGCCCAAGTTCTTTCCAAAATGGCGTGTGTGCATATCGAGCCCATTGCCGTATGGATTAATTTCACCCACCTCTATACTCCAGGTGCTTCTCCTTCCCCGTGCCGTTCACCGTGCACCCGCGGGCCTTCTCCGTGTACAGCGACGACCTGGGCCAGTCGTGGCACCTGGGCACCATGCTCCAGGGGAGCTCGTGCGAGTGCGAGATGGCGGAGATCATCGACCACGAGGGCCGCAGCCACGTCTACTGCAACGCCCGCAACACCCGCGGCCACCGGCTGGAGGCGCTGAGCGCCAACAGCGGCCTCTACTTCGACCGGCCGCGCGCCAGCCCCAAACTGGTGGAGCAACGCCACGGCGGCTGCCAGGTATGGTGGAAGACAACACGAATGTCCGTGTCACGGGTGAGGTGTCGAGAATGTAGCGATGCACCGAATATTCGGCCGGTGAAAATATTCGGAATGATATAGGATGTATATATAGAATATATAGGATGACGCACAAAATCGTTAAACAAGTACACATTCGGTAACTGACTGATAGTGAGCATGGAGGGAGTCTCAGGTCAGTACACCGACAGCCGTAGTTGAGCTATAGAATGGGCACAAAAATGGCTGACTGAGCATTGAATGTAGATTGGCAAATACAGAATAATAATACATATAGTTAGCAATCTATCTGGTATTCTAAAACAGCGGTGGGCAACTTGGACTATGGAGAAGGCCACTATAGTTCCACACTCACTCCAGAGGGCCACTATAGAGCGTCGCAGTCCCGCCCCCCCCTTCCAGGGCCCAGGAAATGATTCCCCGTTCATTTTTCTCATAGACCTTTCAAAAAGTATTTATTTAAATACCTTCTAAGCGTCGTACAAAGCCAACTCGAGTTGTGACAAATCATGACAACAAACACAATTTTTTGGGCCGAACAAATAATTAGAAAGAAGAAGAAACTTTTTTTGTTGTTTTTCTTCTTTGTAATTATTTGTTTGGTCCAAAATATTGTGTTTGTTGTCATGATTTGTCACGACTCGAGTTGGCTTTGTACGACGCTTATAAGGTCTTTAAATAAATACGTTTTGAAATGTCTATGGGAAAAATGCATTGAGAATTATTTCCTGGGCCTGGCGTCGTCATGAAAGGGGGCGGGACTGCGACGCTCTATAGTCCCACACTCACTCCAGAGGGCCACATTGCATATTCCCGTCGTAGCAAAAATAGCCGGTTTGAGCTTGTACTTCAGCTATTTTTACTATATTTGAATTGAAATCCTGATTTTTTTTTTGCTATTTTTTAATTGGAATGCTGAAAAGTAACATTTTCATTTAATTTCAAATGTAGTAATGTTAACTTCATGAACTAAATACAAATACATTGGACATAAAAAAAAGACAATAACATTTTAATACTAGTCATTAAGATACTAATTCAGGCTGAAGTAATTAAAGCAGGTCATGTTTGCATGTTTTGGAATTGTAACAGCTGATTAATCAATAATATAGGCTATTGTGATATTAACCTGAGGGCCACAATAAGTGAAGGTGGGGCCAGTTTCCCATGTATGTTCTAAAACGGTGGTTTTCAACCAGTGGTCCTTGAGGGGGTTCCTGGTGGTCCCCAGCTAAACAGAGTTGGTAACCAAATGGACCCTTATATATCTTCAACTCTTCAGAGTGTAAAATGAAACCAAATGGACCCTTATGGCTCCATTTGGTTTCATTTTACACTCTCAAGACTAAATTTTTTTGTTAAAAAAAATCTGCATCACTTAATTTTTCAAGGATTCTGACACAATTAGAGAATGTAAAATAATTGTTATTTTGATCAACTGTTATATCTCCTAATGGCTCCACATCAATACAGCAACAACAAAGAGGCAAAATCTCATCAGACGGTGGTCCGTGGCTCAAATGCAGAATAAATAATGGACCTTGATGCCTGACGTCCAAATTAAAAAAATGTCTTCTAAATTCTGACAGTTTTCTGAAATACCTGTTTCTCTATCAGCGTTGCTCAATATTTCATGTCAAGAACCCCAAAAAGGATATGTAATTGGCCACCGGCCCCCCCATCTGAAAATATGTTGTTCCAGGAACCCCTCAGAATAGCAAAGATTTGAGTTAAAAACGTTCGCTCTGAAAGAATATATATTCAAAGATTTGTGCCGCATTTTCACGATTTTTCAAAAATAGCAGACCTACGAGCTCGTAGCGCGGCACTCGGTGCCGCGCTATGAGCTTGTAGATCTGCTATTTTTCAATAGCTAAAGTATAACACAATGCTGAAAAACACCAAAAGGGGTTCTCGCCCCAAAATGGGTTTAAAAAAGGTTTGAAAACCACCGTTCTTAAAAATCTCCGTCACACACACCCACAGGGCAGCGTGGTGGGCTTCCCGGCGCCGGAGTTCGTGGTGAACGACGACGCGGCGAGCGGCCGCGGTGGCAGCACGTCGCTGCTGTCGTCGGACGCGCAGACCTGGCTGCTTTTCACGCACCCGACCAGCCGGGGGCGCAGCCGGCGCGACATGGGCGTGTACCTGAACCGCTCGCCGCTGCACTCGTCGGGCTGGGACTCGCCGTGGATCGTGCACGCCGGGCCCGCCGGCTACTCGGACCTGGCCTACGACGCGGGCGCCGAGCGCTTCTCGCTGCTGATGGAGTGCGGCGTGGAGAGCGAGCTGGAGCGCATCGCCTTCGTGCAGTTCACGCTCAACGACGTCACGCAGACGGTCTATAAGAATTGATAATCCATCCATCCGTTTTTTTTGTTTAAAAAAAAAAAAAACGCTTATCCGGAGTCAGGTCGCAGGGGCAACAGACATCCCTTTTCCAGAGCAACATTAGTAACTTCCTCCTGGGGGGGGTGGGGGGGGGGGGGGATCCCGAGGCGTTCCAAGGCCAGTGAGTGGACGTAGACGGACTTTAAGAATTAAAACACTCGCATGACTGAAGTAAGGCCACCTACCACACAAGCTGAAACTTTTTTTTTAATGTTATTGGCTACTGTCTTCAGACGCTTTGACACCTTCAACCCAGTGGGGTAGAGCCATTGTCTTTTAACTTGAACAATGACAGCTGTCTGGAGGTGTGAACTGTGAAGTCCACTCCCGTGGGGGGAGGAAGGGCGGCAGGGGTCATTATGACCCAAAACGAATAGGCAGGGATGGTATAAGTATGCCTAAAATCATTTTTAGAAAAAAAAAAATGAAAAAAAAAAAAACAACCTGATGATTTGAGTGGAATATTTAGGAAAAGTCTTCTGAGAGCTTCACGGGCAACGATAATCAACTTCAAAATCTCAAAATGGGTCAGAAAAAGACCTCACAGACTCTCTAGTGTTAAAGGGCAGATTCACACTATAACCCCGGGTACGTGCACACTCAGGGACCACTTGGCAGATGTTGTGGTTTAGTGTGAATGCTGCGTACCGTTCCCCCCGGAGTGGATCACACCAACACCAACCGTTCCCGGGACCACATGGAGGTATAGTCGCCACCGGGAACACTTTGAATCAAACGGACTCCGTGTGAATGTGCCCAAACACTTTAAAAAAAACCCAGCTGGTTCTGTGAGGACTCGAGTTACTTACTTACTGCTGTACTTTGACCGCTTTCTTCACCGTCCACAGCGAACCTTTTTCACCAAATTTAGCTCGGCTGTTTTTTGGCGTGCCTATTGAGAGGATTTCATTATTATGGTTGCGACGCGGAACTGGAATCTGGAACTGGAATCGGTTTCCGTCACATTTGGAACTGCATTTTCCGGAACTGCTTTTTATCCCACGATCAGAGCTGGTATCTGGACTGGACTTCACTGGACTGGACTTCACGCCTGCTGAGAGAATGACAATACCGTTGGTTCTCAAACTAACCCAAGGACCATCATATCTCTTGGGGTGTTCAAATGGAACCACCCAAATGGACCCTTAAGGGTCCAACCCTAGTCACAATAGGTGGAAAATGTTTAGAAAACTGCTCCTTTTTTTTTGCAGCAGCACACCCTTCTTGTTATAACCTATAAAATAGGTTTAAAAAAAGTGATCTTATACTAGTGTACAACATTGTGTTGTCATGAACATTCATTCCTGGGACCTAAACATGGAATCAACTAATCATGTTCCTGATGGGTGAAGGTTTCTCTTTTTTAAATGCACTTCTTATTAATTCGTTTGTTAATTAAGGACAGAGTACAATAAATGTACCACACCAGCTTTAGCTCAAAAACTCATTTCAGTGTTAAGTGTTATATTAGCCTACTGGAAAACTTGCATTATCAGTGCATAAAAAACACCAAACCTTATACAACCCTTTAACAGCGAAACCCCTTGATGCATGAGTTGATACGGAAAAAAAACTTTAATATAAACGTAAAACTGTGTGTGTGTGCGCGTGTGTGTGCGCGTGCACGTGCGCGTGTATATATGTATGTATGTTATGTCTTGTGATACAATTATCCAAAAAAAGTTGAGAAAGCAAATTATGTAACTTTTATAACATTATTATTTGTATTCTTTTTTTTACTGTACATGTATGTGGGGGCAATTATTCACAGCATGTTTGAGCATGTATCATTGTGATTTTTGTATACAGTATATGGTAGTAGTTGTATGTTCTGCTTAACAGGTTAGTTATCTGTGGCTGTGGGGAGGCAGCCATGTTTCCACTGCCTGCCTCGCTCGGTGTTAGAATCAGACGTGTGTCGCCTCCCTCCCCCGAGGACTTTTGGGG
This sequence comes from Electrona antarctica, assembly GCF_951216825.1. Lineage (NCBI taxonomy): Eukaryota > Metazoa > Chordata > Actinopteri > Myctophiformes > Myctophidae > Electrona > Electrona antarctica. The sequence continues at coordinate 53,348,151 of NC_136789.1, read as the reverse complement.
GCTCCTCCTGGCCTTTTTGCACTGAATTCATAGATACGAATATATGATATTTCTGTCATGTTTAGCCCTGCCGTATCAGTATGTGCACATTTCTGGTTCAGGATACACTATGCCCATTATCTGATGACAAAGGTTGAACATTTTCACAATTTTCCAGAAGCGTTCCAAAAACCCCAGTGTGACTTTTGCAGATTGTACGTTTGTTTATTTTATTTTTTTTTATACATCATTGTAAGGCTGTTTTTTCACAACACTGTCCGTCCGTTGTTCGAAGAATAATATAGAACTCAAGTTGTTAAATTCAGTGCCACCTGGTGAACACCAGTTTTGGCCCTCGTTGCCACCGAAGCCCATTATAAATAAAAGAAAGAAAATGAAATTATATTGTGCATGTAATCTGCATGTCATCACCTGACACGCAGATTAGAGCAATTTTCAAAATATGGATAAAAAAAAATATATATATATTCCAAATATTCCAGAATATTCAAAAAGGCGTCCAAAGGCGCCAATGGCACTCGCGGCCACCAGGGGCAGGCGTCCAAAGGCGTCCTGTGGCACTGAGACAGTTAAGCTGCCAACCCGTCGAGCAGTGGCTCGAGCGGACGCTGCCTAATCTTGTAATTCTGTCATTGTCATTACATAGATAATATGCGTTGTAATTCAGTGGACTAGTAGTGGCTTGCCCTGTAGTGATAGCTGACCAGTAGCAAACCGGTACCGGGCCGGTCCCACATGGGTTAACCCATTTAGACCTGAGGACGATTCTACAACTGTCTTCTAAATGCTGACAGTTTTCTGTTGTATGTTTCTATGTCAGTAGTTCTCAAACAGTTTCATGTCAAGGAACCCAGAAATTTTATAAAATGGGCCGCCGACCCCCATCTGAAAATATGTTGTTTCAGGGACTCCCCAAAAGCAATGTTTTGAGTTAAAAACGTTCGCTCGGAAAGAATATACATTCAAAATGTGTGCCACATTTTGCTTTTTTTCAATAGCTAAATTATAACAATGTTTAAAACACCAAAAGGGGTTCCCGCCCAAAATGGGTTAAAGTTCTCAATCGCCATGACTTGAGTCATTTGGATTGTATAGAAGTCTGCATGTCATGACATGACTCATGCCATGACTCATGACATGAACGTAGCTTCAAATAGCTACAAACTCACAAACGTGTAGATTATTAGATATTTCTGGTTATTGGATTATTTCAAGATTAAAGGGTATTTGAATTAGAGAAATAGAATATATGTTCAGAAGCATCTTCCATAAAAACCCCTAATATAAACTGAAGAATCTTAAAGCCTCAATATGCAATTTCTAGTTGTATTTAGAACAGAAAGAAGATGGATTTAGAACAATATCACTAAAACATGAGGACCGTTACATACTGTGCTAATTATTTAGGACTGTGTGTGTGTGTGTGTGTGTGTGTGTGTGTGTGTGTGTGTGTGTGTGTGTGTGTGTGTGTGTGTGTGTGTGTGTGTGTGTGTGTGTGTGTGTGTGTGTGTGTGTGTGTGTGTGTGTGTGTGTGTGTGTGTGTGTGTGTGTGTGTGTGTGTGTGTGTGTGTGTGCACGTGCGCGTGCGCGTGTATATATGTATGTATGTTATGTCTTGTGATACAATTATCCAAAAAAAGTTGAGAAAGCAAATTATGTAACTTTTATAACATTATTATTTGTATTCTTTTTTTTACTGTACATGTATGTGGGGGCAATTATTCACAGCATGTTTGAGCATGTATCATTGTGATTTTTGTATACAGTATATGGTAGTAGTTGTATGTTCTGCTTAACAGGTTAGTTATCTGTGGCTGTGGGGAGGCAGCCATGTTTCCACTGCCTGCCTCGCTCGGTGTTAGAATCAGACGTGTGTCGCCTCCCTCCCCCGAGGACTTTTGGGGGCTCCTCCTGGCCTTTTTGCACTGAATTCATAGATACGAATATATGATATTTCTGTCATGTTTAGCCCTGCCGTATCAGTATGTGCACATTTCTGGTTCAGGATACACTATGCCCATTATCTGATGACAAAGGTTGAACATTTTCACAATTTTCCAGAAGCGTTCCAAAAACCCCAGTGTGACTTTTGCAGATTGTACGTTTGTTTATTTTATTTTTTTTTATACATCATTGTAAGGCTGTTTTTTCACAACACTGTCCGTCCGTTGTTCGAAGAATAATATAGAACTCAAGTTGTTAAATTCAGTGCCACCTGGTGAACACCAGTTTTGGCCCTCGTTGCCACCGAAGCCCATTATAAATAAAAGAAAGAAAATGAAATTATATTGTGCATGTAATCTGCATGTCATCACCTGACACGCAGATTAGAGCAATTTTCAAAATATGGATAAAAAAATATATATATATATTCCAAATATTCCAGAATATTCAAAAAGGCGTCCAAAGGCGCCAATGGCACTCGCGGCCACCAGGGGCAGGCGTCCAAAGGCGTCCTGTGGCACTGAGACAGTTAAGCTGCCAACCCGTCGAGCAGTGGCTCGAGCGGACGCTGCCTAATCTTGTAATTCTGTCATTGTCATTACATAGATAATATGCGTTGTAATTCAGTGGACTAGTAGTGGCTTGCCCTGTAGTGATAGCTGACCAGTAGCAAACCGGTACCGGGCCGGTCCCACATGGGTTAACCCATTTAGACCTGAGGACGATTCTACAACTGTCTTCTAAATGCTGACAGTTTTCTGTTGTATGTTTCTATGTCAGTAGTTCTCAAACAGTTTCATGTCAAGGAACCCAGAAATTTTATAAAATGGGCCGCCGACCCCCATCTGAAAATATGTTGTTTCAGGGACTCCCCAAAAGCAATGTTTTGAGTTAAAAACGTTCGCTCGGAAAGAATATACATTCAAAATGTGTGCCACATTTTGCTTTTTTTCAATAGCTAAATTATAACAATGTTTAAAACACCAAAAGGGGTTCCCGCCCAAAATGGGTTAAAGTTCTCAATCGCCATGACTTGAGTCATTTGGATTGTATAGAAGTCTGCATGTCATGACATGACTCATGCCATGACTCATGACATGAACGTAGCTTCAAATAGCTACAAACTCACAAACGTGTAGATTATTAGATATTTCTGGTTATTGGATTATTTCAAGATTAAAGGGTATTTGAATTAGAGAAATAGAATATATGTTCAGAAGCATCTTCCATAAAAACCCCTAATATAAACTGAAGAATCTTAAAGCCTCAATATGCAATTTCTAGTTGTATTTAGAACAGAAAGAAGATGGATTTAGAACAATATCACTAAAACATGAGGACCGTTACATACTGTGCTAATTATTTAGGACTGTGTGTGTGTGTGTGTGTGTGTGTGTGTGTGTGTGTGTGTGTGTGTGTGTGTGTGTGTGTGTGTGTGTGTGTGTGTGTGTGTGTGTGTGTGTGTGTGTGTGTGTGTGTGTGTGTGTGTGTGTGTGTGTGTGTGTGTGCGCGTGCACGTGCGCGTGTATATATGTATGTATGTTATGTCTTGTGATACAATTATCCAAAAAAAGTTGAGAAAGCAAATTATGTAACTTTTATAACATTATTATTTGTATTCTTTTTTTTACTGTACATGTATGTGGGGGCAATTATTCACAGCATGTTTGAGCATGTATCATTGTGATTTTTGTATACAGTATATGGTAGTAGTTGTATGTTCTGCTTAACAGGTTAGTTATCTGTGGCTGTGGGGAGGCAGCCATGTTTCCACTGCCTGCCTCGCTCGGTGTTAGAATCAGACGTGTGTCGCCTCCCTCCCCCGAGGACTTTTGGGGGCTCCTCCTGGCCTTTTTGCACTGAATTCATAGATACGAATATATGATATTTCTGTCATGTTTAGCCCTGCCGTATCAGTATGTGCACATTTCTGGTTCAGGATACACTATGCCCATTATCTGATGACAAAGGTTGAACATTTTCACAATTTTCCAGAAGCGTTCCAAAAACCCCAGTGTGACTTTTGCAGATTGTACGTTTGTTTATTTTATTTTTTTTTATACATCATTGTAAGGCTGTTTTTTCACAACACTGTCCGTCCGTTGTTCGAAGAATAATATAGAACTCAAGTTGTTAAATTCAGTGCCACCTGGTGAACACCAGTTTTGGCCCTCGTTGCCACCGAAGCCCATTATAAATAAAAGAAAGAAAATGAAATTATATTGTGCATGTAATCTGCATGTCATCACCTGACACGCAGATTAGAGCAATTTTCAAAATATGGATAAAAAAATATATATATATATTCCAAATATTCCAGAATATTCAAAAAGGCGTCCAAAGGCGCCAATGGCACTCGCGGCCACCAGGGGCAGGCGTCCAAAGGCGTCCTGTGGCACTGAGACAGTTAAGCTGCCAACCCGTCGAGCAGTGGCTCGAGCGGACGCTGCCTAATCTTGTAATTCTGTCATTGTCATTACATAGATAATATGCGTTGTAATTCAGTGGACTAGTAGTGGCTTGCCCTGTAGTGATAGCTGACCAGTAGCAAACCGGTACCGGGCCGGTCCCACATGGGTTAACCCATTTAGACCTGAGGACGATTCTACAACTGTCTTCTAAATGCTGACAGTTTTCTGTTGTATGTTTCTATGTCAGTAGTTCTCAAACAGTTTCATGTCAAGGAACCCAGAAATTTTATAAAATGGGCCGCCGACCCCCATCTGAAAATATGTTGTTTCAGGGACTCCCCAAAAGCAATGTTTTGAGTTAAAAACGTTCGCTCGGAAAGAATATACATTCAAAATGTGTGCCACATTTTGCTTTTTTTCAATAGCTAAATTATAACAATGTTTAAAACACCAAAAGGGGTTCCCGCCCAAAATGGGTTAAAGTTCTCAATCGCCATGACTTGAGTCATTTGGATTGTATAGAAGTCTGCATGTCATGACATGACTCATGCCATGACTCATGACATGAACGTAGCTTCAAATAGCTACAAACTCACAAACGTGTAGATTATTAGATATTTCTGGTTATTGGATTATTTCAAGATTAAAGGGTATTTGAATTAGAGAAATAGAATATATGTTCAGAAGCATCTTCCATAAAAACCCCTAATATAAACTGAAGAATCTTAAAGCCTCAATATGCAATTTCTAGTTGTATTTAGAACAGAAAGAAGATGGATTTAGAACAATATCACTAAAACATGAGGACCGTTACATACTGTGCTAATTATTTAGGACTGTGTGTGTGTGTGTGTGTGTGTGTGTGTGTGTGTGTGTGTGTGTGTGTGTGTGTGTGTGTGTGTGTGTGTGTGTGTGTGTGTGTGTGTGTGTGTGTGTGTGTGTGTGTGTGTGTGTGTGTGTGTGTGTGTGTGTGTGTGTGTGTGTGTGTGTGTGTGTGTGTGTGTGTGTGCAGATTAGACACACCAACGGACCGACATGCGGAATTAGCGGTCAGACATGTGGTCGAACATGCGCTGCTCCCGTGCTTGTGGTTATGGTTAGGTTAGGGTTTGAGGTAGGTTGTCGGTCTAATGACAATAGTATGTCTAAACTAAAGCCGTACATTTTCAATGTTTGTACCTATCGTACACAGCCAAAAATAAGGTGTAAAGAAGATGTCATTTCACAATTATTTGTTTTCGTATTTGTTCTAAGAAACAACCTGGTTTTGAGGCTCCTGCGAGACAAGAAAGCATCACGTCATGCTACCTGGAATCTCTTACACGCAACTTAACCCGTTTTGGGCGGGAACCCCTTTTGGTGTTAGCATTATGTTATGCTTTAGCTATTGAAAAATAGCAGATCTACAAGCTCATAGCGCGCCACCGAGTGGCGCGCTATGAGCCTGTAGGTCTGCTAAACCGGATCCCAAATTCAGCCTGTAGGTCTGCTAAACCGGATCCCAAATTCAGCCTGTAGGTCTGCTAAACCGGATCCCAAATTCAGCAGCCAGGGAATTAATTTAGTAAATTCACACCCATGTTTGAGATATGGCTTTTTTTGAACAGCAACAGTGCTTCTGATTTTATTTTTAATTTGCTTTAATCCATTCAGGACTGAGAACAGATTCTACAAAATGTTTTCTGAATCATGACAGTTTTCTGAAAAACCTTTCTACGTATATCAGTGGTGCTCAAACTATTTCATGTCAAGGACCCTAAAAAATATATGTAATCGGCCGCGGACCCCCATCTGAAAATATGTTGTTTCGGGGACCCTCCGAGAAGCAAAGATTTGAATTAAAAATGTTCGCTGTGAAAGAATATAATGTAAGAAATTTGCATAATGATGTTTTCACGATTTTTTTCAAACGCAGCAGATCTGCAAGCTCGTAGCGCGGCACTCCGTGCGCGCTATTGGCTTGCAATGCATATCTGCTATTTTTCAATAGCTTAAAGTATAACGTAATCCTTAAAACCCCCAAAGGGGTTCCCGTCCTGGGTAATCCATGAGGCCCAGTGTGTGACCTGTCACCACCCTGCGCTGTGCGTGTCCAATAATAATGTGTGCCAAACGCTTAAATGTTAAACCAAAGCTGATGTGTTGCGGTTGAGTTTTCTCCCCGCTGCTGTTGTCGGCCTCTCTCTCTCTCTCTCTCTCTCTCTCTCTCTCTCTCTCTCTCTCTCTCTCTCTCTCTCTCTCTCTCTCTCTCTCTGCCACTGTCGCTGGTAAATGTGACCTGCAATGCCCGTGGCATTTAATAATGTGCAATATATGCTACTGTAGTATGCAGAGTTTTCATTACAAAATGGGATGTCTACCACATTCAATATGTATGTCGTCTGATCTTAGACTCTTAGATTATACTATTAGACATAAAAAAACGTATGTTTTATAGTTATGGGCCATTTGAACGGACACATTTCTGATTTATCTTTTTTCCCTTCGCAAAATACAAGCGATAGAATGCCTCCCTCCTCACTACTTATATTCTGGTTATCAACAAGCTTAGATCAGCTATTCATGCTATTTAAAAAAAAGTATAAAATTGTTCAATACGTGCGGCGTGAGTAAATTCTTTGTGTTATTTGTCATATCTGACCTGTTTCAGTTATAACTAACTGAGACTGTATTGTGTGTGTTTTTATAAAACCTACTAAAACAAATAAACAATCATAGAGAAAATGTCGATAGTTTTTTTTTTGTATTGTATATCACCCAGTGATTTTTGTATTCCACAGAAATCTTCAGCGTTTTCTGAGCTTGTTGAATATGGTCCCCGACTATACCCCCATAATATTATAATAAAATAATGAATACAACTAACTATACAACTATAACTAAAACTAAGCCTTTAACCCATTTATACCCGAGGACAATTCCACAAATGCCTTCTAAATCCAGATTTCTGAAAACCCTATATGTTTCTATGTCAGTGGTGCTCAAACTTGTTAATGTCAAGGAGCCCCAACATTATATGTAATTGGCCGCCGACCCCCCATCTGAAAATATGTTGTTCCAGGGACCTCCCCCCAGAAGCAAAGATTTGAGTTTCAAAAATAGCAGACCTACAAGTTCATAGCGCGGCACTCGGTGCCGCGCTATGAACTTGTAGATCTGCTATTTTTCAATAGCTAAACTGTACCATAATGCTTACAACACCAAAAGGGGTTCCCGCCCAAAATGGGTTTTAAATACATGACATAAGAATAAAAACAAATGAAAACATTAAAGACATATAGGTCATTCAAGCCACATGACCAGTCCAGTGACGTCCTGCTCCAGTGACCGTCCCCGTTTTTTTATTTTTGGACTCTTATTAAAGCATGGATTAATGTGTCACGTATGTCTGTAAATAAAACAAATCAACTTGTGATCGTCTTATCTTCTGTAGATGTGAGTATAATGTTGCATAATATTAACGTTTGCTGTCAGGGCCGAAAGCTTCTTATCTCCATATTTTAACGTTTTATGACCTACTTGTTTTGAGCTTGTAGATGCGTCGCGACGCATTGTGAGCTTGTAGATCTGCTATTTTCAATAGATTTTGTACACATTTTGAACTTGTGAAATGGCACATTCTGCCCAATGAGTACTTTTACTTAGTAAGTACATTTTGATGCTGATACTTTTGTACTTTTACTCAAGTACATTTTCAATTCCGTACTTTTACTTTTTTAACCAACACACAGACACCGTAAAGGTGTTCAATAGCACTGATTCATATGAAGAAAAAGAAATGCTGGGTGGAGTTAACTGGTTTGGCAGATAGTTTGAGGATCCAATGGAGTTGGGAGGTTTTCGCTGAGGCAATACTTTCCATTGGTTCATTTTTATTTTATTTTTTTACCAACAGCTGACGTAAAGGGTGTTCAATAGCATTGATTTATAATTAAAAATGGTATATATATATATATTTAAAATAGGTGGTTTCTTCCGGACAGCAACAATTATGTACAATGAGCAGCATCCTATCCCAGTGTTTCTCAAGGTGGGGTCCTTATATTAACCCTATATGCATACTTTGAAAATAGATCCTGCAAGCTCTCAAAGCGTCGACCCGCATGAAGAAAAAATAAGTGCAGATCTACAAGCTCACAGTGTGTCACGTCATCGTGAACTTGAGCTTGTAGAGCTCCATTTTTTTTCTTCCCAAAATGCTTCTGTATGTGTGTAGGGTCAAAGAGGTTCAACTTAAATTTTGATATTATACAGTAGCCTATTATAACAATTTTGCTCAAGGACCCCTGCGGGGGTCCCCGGATCCCACTTCGAGAACCACTGCTTTAATTTATTACTATGTAATCCATTAGGCTACCCCAATATCGCGTGTTTTCTCTGTAAGAGCAGATTTCTCTGATACTGAAGATCAACCTTTTCGTGTCGAGGACCCCTAAATCGACATCTATTAGCCCTGCGGACCCCCCATTTGAAAGGATATGCCAGGGACCCCTCCATAAGAGAAGATTTTTATTATGGTTCAGTGATACTGATTCTCCACCATTTTCATCTCGAGCACCCCCAGTTTGACCAACGACATGCATTAGGCTACGGACGGACCCCCATTTAATGGCATTTCTATCTCTGGGACCCCAACTTATATCGTAAAATCAATGTTAATTTAACTCTCTGAGAGTGTACAAATGGAACCAAACGCACCCGTTAGGTTCCATTTGTACACTCTCAGAGTTACAGTCCCATAAGGGTCCATTTGGTTCCTAACTATCATTTAGCTGGGGACCCCTGGGACTCCCTCAAGGACCCCTGGGGGTCCCCGGACCCCACTTTGGGAACCACCGCTGTACAGTAGATAAGGATTGAAAGCAGAAAATCACGATACATTCAGTTCAGGTCGTCGTTTTTTCTTTTTTATCTCTTTTCTTTTTTTTTTCCATTGTTTTGCAAGACAATAAAATATAAGTTATGCAGGCAAAGTTACAGTGTCAGGGTTTGATTGAAGTTATACATGTACATTGGCAGCTACCTTCAGTAGAACTGTACATATAAACATACGTCAAAGAGTCACAAAGCTTCCCCTTTCAAGAATTCCGCCATGAACCACATACATTTCAGCCTTCTTTGTTTTCCGTTCATCATCTCATGACAAACGGTTAAACCTATATACAGTATCTGTTAAGGGCCTTGCAAACGGCGAGCGATAAAACGCACCTATATAGTTCATTTTCAATGAGACCTGCGTTTTTGCTCGGAGAAGTCGCGGTGCGACAACGCAAGCGTATTTACGTGAAGTTGTTGCGCGCGTGCTCGTTACGTGCACACGCCCGCGACTCACCAGACCTGGATTCTGTTTAGCTTCTTTTTTTTTACACTTGCGTTGTCGCGCCCCTCTTCAACAGACCTGGAGGAGACCTGTCGTTGATCCAGGCAACAACGCCTGCGTTCCTCGCTTCACGCTTGCAAGTCCCTTTTAGGCTGCGTTCACACTGGGAGCGACAAAGAGACAGGCTATACAAGCCGTTTTCAATGGAAGCCAGCGACGTTGAAGACACAGACTGAACCTACAGTAGCTGCGCGTGACAACGAGCTACAAACAAATGCCGAGCTGGTTTGAACTCATTCGACCAGTTATGTTCCCTGTTCTTCTTAACCCTAAGCCTTTATATATTTCCCTTTTACATTTTTCTCACACTTCAACCAAAGATGGTTGATTTTTTTGGAAATTGCATCTCGTCCTATGTTTACTGGTGCTCCCGTGAAGAGTGTGTTGCTGGGACAGAGAGAGGTCGATAATAAAGTCGATTTTCTCCTGATTTGTCTCTCTGGAAAAATCTTAGTATAAAGATCTTGGGAAGATTGTGTCCAATATCTATATTAGTCCAGTGACCATGCATGGAGCTAGAGAATGCTTCAGAAGCTGTGTTGCACTTTCACTCTTCCATTGGAATGAATGGACTCCAACCTGATTCCGGTCTCCTAAAAAAGGCGGCTGCCTACTGTGTGCTTTTGTCTTGGCTTCAACAGTGACAGTGTAGCTCAGGGGTTCTCAACGTTTTTGGCCGGGGACCCCCGGAAATGCTTTGGCAACGTCTCGGGACCCCCGCCCCGCCCCCTCCCGACCCCCAATATAAATTGACTGCTACAATAACCTTAAACCATTTTGGGCGGGAACCCCTTTTGGTGTTTTAAGCATTGTTATAATTTAGCTATTGAAAAATAGCAGATCTACAAGCTCATAGCGCGCCACCGAGTGGCGCGCTACGAGCTTGTAGGTCTGCTATTTTTTTAAATCGTTTTTTTTTTTTTTTTTTTTAATAATTTGGGGACCCCCTAAAATAATTTGGCGACCCCCCCCCGAGGGGTCGCAACCCATGGGTCGCGACCCCCCGAGGGGTCGCGACCCATGGGTTGAGAACCCCTGGTGTAGCTGGCCATGCAGTGCTTTAGTAACTCGTGTCACTAATCGTGTTCATAATGTGAACATAGCATCATTTTACGCTCTTCAACCAACCTAAACAACTAAGGCTATCAAAATGCACCCGTTTTTCATGGGAAATCACGCAAAGGGCGAGAAGTTTTGCCTTCACTTCTCATACTGCTAAGAAATGGAAATATCCTAAACAGGTCGACGACATGAAATGCACCTCCGTACCTACAAACCGACAGGAACAAAGACAATGTCATTACATTACATTGATGGGTAAACAAAAACAACTAAACTAAACCAACAACAGAATTATGGGGGAAAAAATGAATTGAAAAGAGAAAAGCAGATACAAATACCAACTCATTGTGTTCTAAAAAAAATGATAAAAAAATTGAACAGACTTCTAATTCTCAGTCACATCACATTTCATAAACACATCTTTATATTAAAATCTATGCGTGTCCAAACAACCCTGTGTCTCAGTCTATCAAATGCTGACTTTTCCCCCCAGAGGTCAAAGCTGTGATTTTTCGGACAACAAACAAAGAGTTTTCTCTTTTCGACATTTGGCATCTTTGTTTTACGTGATTTCAGCTTCTTTTTTTTTTGCCTTACCGCATCATAGAACAAAACAAAGTTTACAACGATGTCACATTATGGACAGGTTGTCACCTCTGTCTGTCTGTCTGTCTGTCTGTCTGTCTGTCTGTCTGTCTGCCTGCCTGCCTGCCTGCCTGCCTGCCTGCCTGCCTGCCTGCCTGTCTGTCTGTCTGTCTGTCTGTCTGTCTGTCTGTCTGTCAAGTGGCTGGCATTCTTTTAAAGTGATAATGGTGTGTCCTCTCCCCTCAACTGTATGTACAGATGCCTGCATCCACCCACCTGCAGCCACTTACAGTAAGAGACCACTTTGATCAGGGGTCTTCAACGTTTTTTCAGGGCCAAGGACCCCCTTAGCTGAGAGAGGGACGCCCCCCCCCCCCCCCCCCCCCACACTAACCACAGGATTCATGTTAAATGTGTGTTTTCAGACATTTACCCACTTGTCTTAAACCCTCAATACTTTGTAAAAAAAAGCTTGACCTTTGGCTCGGTACTTGGTCTGCTCTTTTTCCCCCTCTCTACACTAGTATCGCGTTGCCACGACTATTTTCAAATGCTTCCGTCATACAGTCTGATCATGAGGAAAGCGATGAAGCGGTAAAGTGAAGCCTCCTCCCCACTTCCGTTTCGTCTTTACAATAGCGCAAATTCATCCTAATATAAATTGAAATCATCTATATATATCTTGCTGTTTAGCAGAAATGGAAATAAAAATAATAAATATTTTTAAATAGATTTTCGTGAACGGAAATGGCAGCTTCCTTGCTCGGGTTTCGGGAGGTGTACTTCCATAGCATTCGGAGATTGTGGAATAGTTATCTGGCAACGTGAGACTACCTCTACACCAAACCTCTTCCCCCGAAAATAGCCCGATCTACAAGCTCATAACATACTGTACTGTGACGCGGTGTGAGCTTGTAGATCTGCTATTTTTGTCTAATGTCCCCCCCCCCCCCCCCCCCCCCCCGCCCCCAGAATAGGGATCCGAGGGTTCAAGCGCGTCATGTAAAAATAATAAAAAAATAAAGTTCCTGGCTATCACACAACGATTTGGCGGACCCCCTGTAGTATCTCTGAGGACCCCCCCTAGGTGTCCCGGACCCCCTTGTTGAAGAAGACCCCTGATTTAAGACCATGATTTAGAGTAAAAAAGAGGGCTTCACAACGGCACTGCGATATCTACATAAAAGCCATGCCACGGTGAGACCCTAAATTTGGGCTATTTCTTTCTTTAAAGGGTCATGCGCACAGTATACACACACACACACACGCACGCACACGCACACACAAAGAGAAGAAGATGTAAGTTATTTCACTGTAGTTGTTGCCTACAGTTGGAGGCCATCGATATTGTCCTTTTATTTTTGCTGAGGTTTGCGTGATCTGCGCAAAAGGACAGTTAACCCATTTTGGTGTTTTAAACATTATGTTATAATTTAGCTATTGAAAAATAGCAGATCTACAAGCTCATAGCGCGCCACCGAGTGGCGCGCTACGAGCTTGTAGGTCTGCTATTTTTGAAAAATCGTGAAAATATGTATTTCAGAAAACTGGAGGATTTAGAAGGATTTTTTTTAAATGTTGAGGTCAGGCCTAAATGGGTCAAATGATAAGGGACAATATCGGTGGCACCCAACTGTACGTGAAGCTGTCGTCATCATCATCACTGTCCACTGAATGAAATGCTACTTGTGACATTCACTGTTTTCCCTCCTATCATATTAACGGTTTATACAACTTAAAGGTATATTCAGTGATTTGACTTAATTCAAATATCACTTGTTTTTTCTTTTTTTCTGGATAATCCTCCCTACTATAGAGTGTGCTGACCATATAAGGAGTTCCTCCCTGTCCCCAGTGAGCCCCTGGGGGGGTCAAAAAACCCTAGTTTCAGTTTTGGTGGCGGGTGGCAAAGCCTTCATCCAATCAGGATGAGAGGGGCCTTCCTCCAATCATGATCGACTGGGGGCGGGCCTTGGTGCACATGCTGTTGGCCTGTTGCACTTCCCACCACTGTAGGGCGTGTGCATGTGCACATTTTGTTACCGGGGCGGACTGGGTGGTTTTCCAAATCACCCAAATCACTGAATGCTCCTTTAAGACAGCTGTAAATTAAACTCTGTGCTACCGTACCGGCATCCACCTCTTATTTCATTTGTTTCCTTTCAAAAAATAAATAATTCCATTACCGATAAAGTGTGTTGTTTCCCCCCCCCCCCCCCAAAATATCTCTGGAATCCTTACTGTATACAGTACTGTACGTTTTTATTGTAATACCATTACCATAACCGCATGCACTGCCCTCAGTGGGACAAAGGCAGGACGAGCATGCACGCACGCACGCGCACACACACGCACGTGCGCCTGCGTGCACGCACGCACTCTCACGTGCAGGGGAGATGAAATGCCAGAAACGGTATACACTACTGATCCAAAACAACAAAACCAAAAAAAAAACCATACAGGCACTCTTCACTTGACGTCGCCTCGGTCTGTGACCTTTTGAGTTTGTTTTGGATTCCGTTCAGAAACCCTCCACCACTCCAAGAAAACAGCTTCACAACACTATATTTACTTTAATATGTTAATACTTTTCCGTGTCCCGATTGAACTCTCTCTCTATATCTGACTGTCTCTCTCTCTCTTGTTGGGAGCCAAGCATCGACGTACAGCGTAGAATGGCAGTTCAGCTACGGGGGGGGGGGGGGGGTCGTATTTCCAGCGACCTTTCGCACAGTTCGAGGCATCGCTCTTTCCTCCGTGTGGAACGTCTTCTCTTCTTCGCCCCCCCGAGACGAAGCCGAAGCGATGAGATATAGGGTCCATTCGACCTCTTCAATGTCTTTTAATGTCTCTCTCTTTGTCTATCAAACTTAAGTGATGAGATATAGGGTCCATTCGACCCCTTCAATGTCTTTTAATGTCCCCCTCTGGCTCAAACTCTGTGGGTCGATCCCTGGTGCTTTGTTATGCGTTGGCCTCCCCTGTCTCTAGCATAGAAGTATTTTAGTCTGTGGAACTATCGATTCGGCAGTGAGTAAATATAATATGACCTAATCTGGCTTTGTGTTGCTTTTTTTTCCTCTTCTGTTTTGCACAATGAAAGATTTGCTTTGTTGATAATATTATTATTATTTTCCATACATGATACGATGTATAATATGCGCAACATGGGATATGCGCACATATATAGGACATGCAAGTTTTCGAGTACACAGCTGAGCGAAAAAAAGCGATGTTTCCCCGTCGTCGTCATCATCGTTTTCTGTCTTTTTTGTTATGTTCTTCTTTGTGGTTTCTTCTCTCGTCATGTGTGTTTTTTCCTGTCTTCATGCGCGGGACTCTTTCTTGGAGTGCGGCTTGTTTCCCAGCAGGGCGTCGATCTCGGTCACAGTTTGCGGAGTCATTTGGGACAGAATCTGCAAAACATTCAAAGAAAAAGAGAAAGGACAGGTGTTAAGGAATTGAGAAAAAGGGCTTGCGTATCAGCAATGGTTTTCAGTGGAGTGCTAAACCAAGTCCAGTATACATATAGTTATAGTATATACAAAAAATAGGAATTTTAAAACTATTCCAAAAAGGTAGCACATCCAAAAATGTAACAAATGGCGGACAAAGTACTGACATTTCCATCTCTTAACACCCCAATCGCCCAGGACGAAGTTCACCGTCCTTTCTATTAGTAACACCCAGCGCCCAGGACGAAGTTTTATCCAAAAGATGAAGTTTATTGATATGAACACTGATCGCATCGCTCCACAGCCTAGGAGCGCCTGTTGCACAATACTCGATACTCGAAAATGTTCCCCCCCTGTTTAGCCGACGAGAACGAAAATCTTAAAACGTTAATAAATGGTGCATTTATATAGCGCCTTTATCCAAGGCGCTTTACATAGATTGTGCATTACATTCACCCATTCACACACACATTCATACACCGATTGCGGCGGAAGCCATGCAAGGTACCAACCAGCACATCAGGAGCAATTTGGGGTTCAGTGTCTTGCCCAAGGACACTTCGACATGTAGCCAGGAGGAGCCGGGATTCGAACCGCCGACCCATGGATCATTGGACGACCTGCTCTACCTCTTGAGCCACAGTCGCCCTCGTTAATAACTCGTTAATAACTCTTGATCTAAATCATCCCGTCCAATTCTAAGAAAAGATCCTGTGTTAGACGGCCCACCACGGTTCCGTCGCTAGTCGCGATAGAACTAATAAAACCTCCCGTTGTCGTCGATCGGCTCTAGAGTGTTTTGGCTACATTTAGCTGCTACATCCACATCCGGGATAACATCCGGTCCGTCGGGAAAAGTGCTCCGCTGCTATAAATCGCTGGGCGCTATGATTGAATGGATTAAATAACCCCGGGCGATCGGAGTGTTAATTGGCACACACCAAAAACGAACACTTGGCGTTCCTTTTTTTTTGTGTGCCAATAAAGAAACAAGAAATAAAGAAATGGAAATGTGAGTACTTTGTCCATTGTCCGCCATTTATATCTTTTTTTGTCTACCTTTTTGGAATTGTTTAACCCATTTTGGTGTTAGCATTATGTTATGCTTTAGCTATTGAAAAATAGCAGATCTGCAAGCTCATAGTGCTTGTAGATCTGCTATTTTTGAAAAATCGAAGAACGACTGACATAGAAACGTAGCTTTTTCAGAAAACTGTCAGGATGTAGAAGACATTTTTAGAATCTGATTTTTTTTTCCCGTTTTTTAAATTATTTATTTAGCATGTAGTACAAAAGATAGACAATACATATCAAAAAACAAAAATACAATGCACGGAAAGGAAGAAGCCAGCTGGCTTATTTGGAATCCTTTCCTGTATGAGGTCAATTGATTTAAAACAGATTAAAAGTTCAATTAAGAACAATACAAAAGTCTAACAGGCAAAGGGGGGCAGATGTGCAATAAAGAAATAAAATCTCAGGTCAAAATGGGTTAAAATCCTATTTCTTGATGTTAGTGTTAGGTGTTCACTGTGGAACTCACTCACAACTGACTCACATCAGAGCTCCCCCCCCCCACCCTCTCCATCCATGGTGGTCTTGCAACGCTGTGTTCACAGTGTCGACCTGTCATGAACATGAAGCTGCCTAGAGCGAAACCTTTTTTCTGTCGAAAATGAAAGACTTTTCATCCTCCACCCCCGACAGCGATACTAGGGCACATCACAGCTATCACACCCTCCTGGATCCAGGCGCACAAAGCTCCTTTTTGTAACACATTTAGGCCTGACGTAAAAAAAAAAAAGTCTTATAAATCCTGACAGTTTTCTGAAAAAAAAACATGTTTCTATGTCAGTCGTTCTCAAACATTTTCATGTCAAGGACCCCCAAGATTGTTATGTAATCGGCCGCCGACCCCCATCTGAAAATATGTTGTTCCAGGAACCCCCAAGATTTGCGCCACATTTTCACGATTTAAAAAAAATAGCAGACCTACAAGCTCGTAGCGCGACACTTGGTGCCGCGCCATGAGCTTGTAGATCTGCTATTTTTCAGTAGCTAAAGCATAACATAATGCTTAAAACACCAAAAGGAGTTCCCGTCGAGAATGGGCTAAAAGCTTATACTTCAGGCTATAAGCAAGAGGCGATTTGAAGACTTGCTGCAGATATAGGGATGAGCCCAGCAATCTCTGAGACACAATTCTTTGTGATTGTTAGAGTTGTTAAGAGTTCTACTACTATTCTCCGCTTTTGAAAGTCTGGCCCCCATAAAAAAAGAAAGCTCCCTGACCATCGCCTTTCAAAGGCGGACGCCTTTTGCGCTACACATGTGTGATCACTACAACGTGCTTTACAGAACAGAACATGGTAAAAAAGAAAGAAAAGAACATCAAGATAAACCATAAAACGGCTAAAGTAAAATCAGAAGATAAAATAACATTAATTAAAACAGCAATAAGAGAGATTAAAATCAAATTAAAACTGGCACAAGAGGCCAAATACGAAAAGAAAAGGGACTTGACATGAAAGCATGTTTTCGTAAGAAGGCACTGATATCGCTAGCTAGCTCAGGCTGGGCATTAAGGGCGGGAACCCCTTTTGGTGTTGTAAGCATTATGTTATACTTTAGCTATTGAAAAATAGCAGATCTACAAGCTCACCGAGTGCCGTCACACGAGCTTGTAGGTCTGCTATTTTTGAAAAATCGTGAAAATGTGGCGCACGCAAGTATATATTCTTTCAGAGCGAACGTTTTTAAGTCAAATCTTTGCTTCTGGTGAGGTCCCTGGAACAACATATTTTCAAATGGGGGTCGGCGGCCAAATACATTTTTGGGGTCCTTGACGTGAAATAGTTTGAGAACGACTGACATAGAAACATAGGTTTTTCAGAAAACTCTCATTTGTAGAATCGTCCTCAGGTCTAAATGGCATTCAAATCTGTACCAAAGGCCGGAACCGCAACAGCCTGATCACCCTGAGAGTTACGCTGAGGCGAGTATTAGTTGAACTTGAGGCCATATTCATACTCCACTTTTAGGTCATAAGGTGACCACCGAAAAACAGTGATTAGTAAAAACAGAGATATGTGTTTGGGTGAGCGGCGAGTTAAATGCTTATCACCTTGGCATGATGTCACGTTGTAGTTTTCGACGCGCATTCGTTGGTCGGTACAGAACAAAGAACGTTTGTTGAAGAGTCTGAGCAATTATGTTTTAGTTTATTTTATGCCAGTGTTAATTTTTAGTTGGCTAAGACTAGATAGTTTAAGTAGCCTAGGCAGGCCTAAAGTTCAATGGATTGTTCAAATAATTTGCTACTAAAAGTAACACTAAAGGTGGCCTTACACTAGCCGATATCTTTCAATATGAAATCTGATAGCACCACACACTACAGGATAATCGGAGCGGGGCAGAGCAAATATCAAACATTCTTGATGTTGATCGGGCCGATCCCGATCGCGCTTTGAGCGGCCCCGAGCAGATCGATTGAGTCGGGCACCCCCCGAGCGTCAAAAAATGCCCGATTATCGGCTAGTGTAAGGCCACCTTTAGACTAAGTTGCTAAAATACTTTTAGTCTTACTAGAATTACTAAAATTACTAGGTTTAGTTTTCTGGTTTAGGTTTAGGTTTATTCTAAGTGGGGAACAAAGAACCTTGTTTGCATGGTGGGGAACATAGAACCTGGGGAACATAGAACCTGGGGAACATAGAACCTGGGGAACATAGAACCTGGGGAACATAGGTACGCTCCCCATTTGGGTCTGAATGTCCCGCACTATTGTGGGATGACTGGTCAAACAGCAGATACCTGCAGGGCTCGCGGGAAAAAAATGAAAATGTCCCCCCGCCCATTTAAACATGTCCCCGCACTTTTTGAGCGCTTTGACGGTGCCACTGAACACAGACATTAGTGGCTGGTTAAGACACACGCGTGGCTCCCGATATGGGTTGCCGGTTAAGACATATGCGTGGCTGGTTAAGAGTTAAGACACATGCGTGGCTCCCGACATGGGTTGCCGGTTAAGACGTATGCGTGGCTGGTTAAGAGTTAAGACACATGCGTTGCTCCCGACATGGGTTGCCGGTTAAGACGTGTGCGTGGCTGGTTAAGAGTTAAGACACATGCGTGGCTCCTGACATGGGTTGCCGGTTAAGACATATGCGTGGCTGGTTAAGAGTTAAGAAGACTCATCGGTGGCTCCCGACATGTGTTGCCGCCGGTTAACCCATTTAGACCTGAGAACAGATTCTACAAATGTCTTCTAAAACATGACAGTTTTCTTGAAAAACCCTATGTTTCTATATCAGTGGTTCTCAGCACATTTTCATGTCAATGACCCCCAAAAATAGTAATAGTAAAAGTAATTGGCCTCCGTCCCCCATCTGAAAATATGTTGTTCCAGGGACCCCCCCAGAAGCAAAGACTTGACTTAAAAACGTTCGAAAGAATATATATTCAAAGATTTGCGCCACATTTTCACGATTTTTCAAAAATAGCAGACCTACAAGCCCGTAGCGCGCCACTCGGTGAGCTTGTAGATCTGCTATTTTTCAATAGCTAAAGTATAACATAATGCTTAAAACACCAAAAAGGGTTCCCTGCCCAGAATGGGTTAAGACACACGCGTGGCTTCCCTGTGAGGTCAGCGTGTCGGACCAATGCCTGTCGGACCAAACACATGCACCCGTATAGTTTTAGGCTTCCCTGTGAGGTCAGCGTGTCGGACCAATGCCTGTCGGACCAAACGCATGCACGCGTAGTTTTTAGGCGGTCACCTTATCGCCCTAAAACTGGAGTATGAATAGGCTTTTTGAGGAACAAAGAGAGGATCTAACCGGCTTATCTAAAATGTCACTGTCTGGGGAGCCTGTCTGTCTGGGGAGCCTGTCTGTCTGGGGAGCCTGTCTGTCTGGGGAGCCTGTCTGTCTGGGGAGCCTGTCTGTCTGGGGAGCCTGTCTGTCTGGGGAGCCTGTCTGTCCTAGCAGGGCTTTTTAACTCTTAGCCTGCCGCCATTAATTAATCCCTCGATTGTGTATTGCCATGGTTTAATCACGCGTGACACTTACTTTGAAGAGCCAAATATCCGTATCGCATTTTACTATGAAACCATTCCGTGTGTGTTGACGAAGCTGGTGCTCGTTCTCTCGGTCGGTGGTGGAAAAAGTGGACCGCGAGTATCACAGCGCCTGCTACAGGCCGTTGAAAACGCTTGTCTGGGACAAAGCGTCCTCTGCAATGTCGCTTCTGTGAGATAAAGCCGTCTGAAAACAGAGCCGGCAATGTTAGTGGATGCGCGCGCATTTTCAAAATGGCCGCGCCCATTGTGTCAGAAGCATAACAAAGCTAACGGACGGTAGATTTCGATACGATCGTATTAAAACATGCATTAATGAATACATCGCTGTTAAAACGGCTTTTCCGTTTGTGGCAGGCTACAAGATTCTACGTGTTAATATTCCTATGTTCCTGGCGGGTAAACGATTAAAAGTCATCCGGAAAAAAATCTTTAAATAATTTTGTCAAACTTAACAGATAACAAGTGGAGACTGGAGCTGGGTGTGATATAATAGGGTGCGTGGCGTTTCTTAGAATTGCAAGGCGCCAAATACGCCTTAAGAAAAATACACTTGAGATATGATTTCAGAAGTGATTCAGATTTTGCATTTTAGCACCTCCTCCTAGGCTTTCCTATGCCCAATCTGAGCAGCTTAACTGTACCAAAGCCCAGGCCAGGCGGCCACTATGCCTCTAAAGTTATGATGAGGAGATTTAAGGAATATACCAAAGAGGGTCCTATCTATAACATAGGGGGACCTAGATTATCTCTAATGTAACTGCATGGGAAGCCTGGCTGTCCTTGAAGGGCTTTAAAAGTCAAATGAGAAGAGAGATAAAAATAGAGATTTAAAAAAATCACACCTGTGTGAAGTTCTTATCATCGTACTGGACACTATGACGTAAAACTCTCCATTCATTGTCAACAGGAATTTATTGTTTGTGTAGGACAAAAAAAGACGATTTGCTCGTCTACATACAGTATGATGTAAATTCTCAATTCATTGTCAATGGAAATGTAATGTATGTGTAGGACAAAAATAGCCGATTTGCTCGTCCACATAATATGTGGCCAAATTTGACTGAGGGACTGAATTTGGATTTTTTTATTTTTTTATTTATTTTTCATGTCATATGAAAGTAGGGAATCATACGGGTAGCTTCAAATTGACGTATTGGTTGTTCAGTTTGACCCACCAGTTTTGGAGATATATGGCTTGTAGAGTAATGTCTTTTTTCAGTAACGAGTAGTATAACGAATTACTCTGCAGAAATAGTAATATAATAACTATTTACTCCGCCAAAACACGCTGCGTTTCTCCTTACTTTTACAAATGAGCGTCATTTGTTTTTGTTCATGCGTTCAGTTATGCACTAGATGGTTGCTGCATGGCATGCAACAATAGACCAGATCTACAAGCTATCAACGGGTAAAAAACACTCTAAAGCCTAAATACAAAGGGAAGACATCATTGCACATAAACAACCACACCAAGGGGTCTAATGAAGTATACTATAAACACCTCATAAACACATGAGAAACTGGAAAAAATACAAAAATGCGTCATGGCACTCCATCTTTAAAGAGAGGTAAAACATGTCATAGGATGAGAGAATGATGTAATGATGGTGCTAGAAGGTAGAACGTGGTAGGATGAGTTAATGAGGTAACAGGATGTTGGTGTAGTACCTGCAGGGCTCCCAGGTTCTCCACCAGCTGCTCCGTGGTGGACACTCCCAGCAGGACGCTGCTCACCCCCTCACTGCGCAGGCACCAGGCTGGGCGAGAGACATTAGAGAGACATGGAGAGAGAAGGGAAAAGAAGGGGGGAGAGAGAGATAGAGAGATTGAGCAGCCACAGGGGGTGTGGAGAGACATGTACACAGAGAGAGAGAGATAGAGAGAGAGAGAGAAGCCACAGGGGGGTGGAGAGACATGTACACATAGAGAGAGAGAGAGAGAGAGAGAGAAGCCACAGGGGGGGTGGAGACGCATGTACAGAGAGAGAGAGAGAAGCCACAGGGGGGTGGAGAGACATGTACAGAGAGAGAGAGAAGCCACAGGGGGGTG
Organism: Electrona antarctica; assembly: GCF_951216825.1. Classification (NCBI taxonomy): domain Eukaryota; kingdom Metazoa; phylum Chordata; class Actinopteri; order Myctophiformes; family Myctophidae; genus Electrona; species Electrona antarctica. The sequence continues at coordinate 53,326,182 of NC_136789.1, read as the reverse complement.
GAGAGACATGTACAGAGAGAGAGAGAGAGAAGCCACAGGGGGGTGGAGAGACATGTACAGAGAGAGAGAGAGAGAGAGAGAAGCCACAGGGGGGGTGGAGACGCATGTACAGAGAGAGAGAGAGAGAGAGAAGCCACAGGGGGGTGGAGAGACATGTACAGAGAGAGAGAGAAGCCACAGGGGGGGTGGAGACGCATGTACAGAGAGAGAGAGAGAGAGAGAGAAGCCACAGGGGGGGGGGGGTGGAGACGCATGTACAGAGAGAGAGAGAGAGAGAGAAGCCACAGGGGGGTGGAGAGACATGTACAGAGAGAGAGAGAGAGAGAGAGAGAGAAGCCACAGGGGGGGTGGAGACGCATGTACAGAGAGAGAGAGAGAGAGAAGCCACAGGGGGGTGGAGAGACATGTACAGAGAGAGAGAAGCCACAGGGGGGGTGGAGACGCATGTACAGAGAGAGAGAGAGAGAGTGAGAGAAGCCACAGGGGGGGTGGAGACGCATGTACAGAGAGAGAGAGAGAGAGAGAAGCCACAGGG